>NC_134690.1:317372854-317972854 GCF_050947455.1 Rhinoderma darwinii
GCCAGGTGTCAGTAAATTGGCTTGTCCCTGGATACAATAATGCCACCGCTAGGTTTGTAGCAGCCTGCGTGATGTGCGCACTGCATGACATAGGTAAAACAGCAAAGGTACCTGTGAAAAGTGTAGCCCGGCCAGATTACCCGTCCCAGCGACTGCAGAACATACAACTACCCGAGGTAGAAGTGTATGACAATGTGCTCGTATGTGTAGACCTGTTCTCAGGGGGGCCTGAAGCCTGGCCAGTATCTTCCCCACTGCAGACGTTGTGTGTAGTGACAGGGGAACAGTGTTTATCCCAAGTATTGACCTGGTGTTTGTAGAATGATAAGATGTCAGCAGTTCTCCAGATGTTGTCCCAAAGTTTGTTTAATAACGATATTCAAGAAGTGTTGTGGGAATTTTAAATACTGAGGTTAAGTTTTATGTAAAGTTCTGGACCAGCCTTAGCATTGGACTATTGGAGGCGTCAGTATTATGTTTGTGTAAATGAGAACTTCACAGTGCAAGTAGATTCCCATTTCAAAATAATTTTAGAGCAGAGAATTCTGTGCAGTGTATGTATAGATATAAGAAGTAAAATGAGTTTGCATGTATCACGTCTAGTTACTGCTCAATGTGAACGTTTAATGTAAAGATGTTATTTGTTAATGTTTTTCTTCAAATTAATTATCTGATTAAGATCAATTACTAATTATGGGATGTAATGATTGTTCTCCACAGGAAGTGTCCAACTGGGAGCGGAAGGCGTGAGAACCAGATTCTGACAGAATGTGGACGGATAAAGGAAGGTAAACCGGTACCACCCAAGGCACTCTTGATGGCACTTGCATTGATGGTGTATGACCTCACATATGCCCCAAGGCTGCAAGGATCGATGTGGTAAGATCTAATTGGTATGTCCCAGGCTTTACAGCTGATGCTGGTAAATTCTGTTAGAGCTGTTTGATTTGTCTACAGAACAGTCCTGGCAGACCGGTGCCAACCTTATCATACCTGCCTCCCACGAAGAGAACAGACCTTGAGAGGCCTTCCCAGGTAGAACGAACCAGAGTAGGGGGAGGAAAACTTGGTTTGAGACACTTGTCAGATAAACATGTGGAATCTGTGTATATCTCTGTGAATAGGAGCTGTTCCAGGTAATCAGCTGAGAATAAGGTATAAATCTTGCTGGAAAGGGTAAAAACCAAGTTCAAATATAATGTACCCAATAATTACACATTTTCTAGGTTCCCTGTCCAGTGTAACAGAGAAGTTTTTCTTACATAAAGGTGTTTGTTTGTCGTTTAAGGGCCTGTCATTATTATTGTATGTTTATAGTGTATGCTGATGATGTTATCACCAGATTAGTATTTATTTTAGCAATTGACAAGGGTTGGGAGTCCCCGGCAAGTGCAAGTAAACATGAACTAAAAGACTTTTAATATGATGAACTCCATCATTGAGATGTAGCAGGCGCAGCCTGAGCCAATACAACGCGTTTATCATTAACTGACGGCAGTGTCACAATTCTAAGCAGCCGTCCAGACAAGTAACTTGCCAGAGGAAGAGGATAGATACGGAGGGTTTGTGGTAGTCACAATAAAACTCCACTAATCCATCTACGTGGGAACTCACCCTAGGCTCACATCATGAGGTGCTATGTACAGCCCGGTGACGTATACTAAGAGAGACAGATGAGAAGGACCAAACCAAGTCCTGATGACATCAGCAAAGATCAAAGTAAAGACCAAAGACCTGAGTGAATCCATCAGCAGTATCAAGTGTTTTAATAAGTAAGTGACCAGGTGGAGGATAGTAATAAATCCCCCACTGGACACCACAGTGCAGTCTGACTCCACAGAAGACAGAAGAAGGAGAGGACGATGATGTACAGGACTGGCAATGAACTGATGGGACCCAAAACTTGAGGGTGATAGCATGAGATTGGTGATGGCATTATATTATTAGTTGAGGCTCTATTGTTTATAATGTCTGAGGTTTATAATTATAATGTGTGTAAATATGCCGCGGCGCTGCAAATTACGATCTGAGGAGGTTTATGTGGAGGTCACTGGTTGTTGTCACTCATATGTAAGAAGTACATGGCAGCAATGAGAGCGCGGAGGTCATGTTACCCGGGGGTCTTTAGGTTTGGGGAAGATGCTGCCCATGACCTGTTATATCTGCAGGGGTAAAAGTCCCATTAGGACAGTAAGTGACAGTGTGACAATTATTACCATTAATAAAATGTAGACTGGATTAATTATATATATTACAACCAGCAGCGGTTTGTAGATTATACCAAGACAACCATCCTGTATACTAAGCAGAATAGGGACAGTTAGGACCACTCCGAAACCTTGGAAGTCCAGTTACAAAGGGGGGTCACTCATCAGGTGTAGCTCGTCTCAAGCTGGTGAAGAAATCAAAACCCCTACCCGCCTGGTTCGAGTGGTCAGTGGTAGGTTGCTAGGCAAGACTCAGGGATAGAGTAATAATATTTTTAGGGGGGACTATCAGGGATCATTACCATGTATATTGTTTGCAAAAATATTATCCTCGCATATATGTATGTATATATCAGTATATTACACAAAGAACTGGAATCTAACAAAATGGAGAATATATCAGGGGCACGTGTATGGAGACACCGCCCCTGGAATGCAAGAGGAGTGTACAGATGGACTCACAGCTGAGGAGCCAATGGGGCTTAAGCACGTCCCACATCTCTAGGGAGGAGTTTTGTGTTTCTTTTCTTTGTTCAATAAAAAGTTTCAGTTCACTTGCTACTTGACTGAGGGAAAGATGTCTACCAACACTTGTCTGTCTGGTGTACTTTTTTCCATGCATGCTTTCAGTTTTCAATTTACAGAGGTGGTTATTCGGTGTGAGATAACAAAGGAAAAGGAAGTTTTACCCTGTCACATTAAAGTTTAAAAATAAAGTAAAAACAAAGTAATGTTAAATAAATAAAAAAATACACATACACCTTTTTTACAATAAACATTAAAATAAGTCTCAATACATAAAATATTCAAATATTGGGCATTGGCGCGGCCGTAATAACCTGCACAACAATTTTTTTTGCATCATTTATGATGTGTGCGCTGTAAAAAAATAAAATAAAAACTGCTTTCTATCACTTATTGGGGGGCACGAGGTGTGATAAAATTAACCTCCAATGTTTTCCATTTCTCCCTCCTGAAACGCTGTTCCCCGTCCTTGGCTACCTCGAGGAAACCTCCGGTCCCTGTTCTTACCCTTGAAGGGGTAGAATTCGAGGTGGCCAAGATTGTGGACAGCAGGATGGTCCAAGGCTCTCTCCAGTACCTGGTCCATTGGAGAGGATACGGGCCTGAGGAGAGGACTTGGGTACCTGCCCGGGATGTTCACGCCGGGTTATTACTCAGGAAGTTCCATCTTCGGCTCCCCAACAAGCCAGGTCCACCTAGGAAGGGACCAGTGGCCCCTCATAAAAGGGGGGTACTGTGAAGGATTTGCCAGACACAGCTTCTGTGTCGACGCCCGTGGTTAATCAGCCTGCATTTGTTCCTAGGTCTGCTAGAGTGACTCGATCTGCTACCACTCAGGCTGGTAGGCTGAGGAGTGGGAGAGCCTATCGCAGCCTGGGCAGACGGTTCTAGCTCCAGCCCTTGGTCCACTTATACCTTCATTTGCTGCTTGTCCTTTGTCTGTGATTCTCCCGTTTCCTGGCTCTGCTGTTCCTGCTGTTACTATTGACCTCTGCTTCATATTGACCCTGGCTTGACTGACTATTCTCCTGCTCTTCATTTGTTACCATGTACTCTCCTGGTTTGACTCGGCTCGTCCACTTCTCTGTTGCTCATGGTGTTGCCGTGGGCAACTGCCCCACTTTCTTTGCTTTTGTGTTCCCTTGTCTTGCTTGTCTGTCGTGCACTTATTGAGCGTAGGGACCGTCGCCCAGTTGTACGCCGTCGCCTAGGATGGGCTGTGCAAGTAGGCAGGAACTGAGTTGTGGGTAGATTAGGGCTCACCTGTCTGTCTCCCTATCCTGTCATTACACCAGGACAAAATCCCTTGTGATTTAGAGAAGGAGGAGACATGGTCAATATTGATTGGATAGACTGAAGGCCATGGCCCTTCTTATGTAATTGGAAAGGAAGACATGGCCAACACCCCTCTTAATCATATATACAGTGGTGTAACTACCACTATAGCAGCCGTAGTGGCTGCTACGGGGCCCGCAGCATGAGGGGGCCCATGCCACCCGCCGACACAGCCCCCCCCCCATGGCTGGAGGCGCCGCTAGCAGCTGCTATGGCTGCTACAGCGCGACGCCACTGAATGGGTTGTTCCTATAAAGACATGCATCTCCTATCCACAGGATAGTGGATACATGTGTGATCGCTGGGACGCCCAGCGATAAGGAGAATGGGGGACCGAAAGTCCCCCGAAGTTCTCCATGACAAACCTCGGACTTCCGGGGTCTGTCGGCAGCTCCATAGGAATGACTTGCGCACCGGTCGTGCTTGTGCACATGCGTGACAAGCGCTCCTTTCATTTTTATTGAACTGCGCAGATGCCGGAAGTCCGAGGTTTGTCATGGAGAACTGCGGGAGACTGTCGGTCCCCCGTTCTACTTATCGCTGCCATCGATCACACATGTATCCCCTATCCTGTGGATAGGGGATACATTTCTTTTGTAGGACAAACTATAGGCCGTTTTTTTGGGGGGTGGGCTATATGGCGTTATCTACAGGGGGGTCTGTATGGCGTTATCTACAGGGGGTTCTGTATGGTGTTATCTACAGGGGGTCTGTATGGCGTTATCTACAGGGGGGTTCTGTATGATGTTATCTACAGGGGGGGTCTGTATGGCGTGATCTACAGTATGGACTCTGTATGGCGTTATCTACAGGGGGGACTCTGTATGGCGTTATCCACAGGGGGGGGTGTCTGTATGGCGTTATCTACAGTGGGTGTCTGTATGGCGTTATCTACAGGGGGGCTGTATCGCGTTATCTACAGGGGGGCCTGTATGGCGTTATCTACAGGGGGGCTGTATGGCGTTATCTACAGGGGGATTTGGGGCTGTAAGACGTTATCTACAGGGGGGCTGTAAGGCATTATCTATGGGAGGCTGTGTATGGCGCTATCTACAGGGGGCTGTATATGGTGCTATCTATAGGGGGGTGCTGTGTGGTGGAATCTATAGGGAGGCACTATCTACAAGCGGGGGTTGTGTGATACCCAGCGGAGGGGGAGCCCCAGTCAAAAGTTTGCTATGGGGCCCCGTCTTTCCTAGTTACGCCCCTGGATATATAATCTATGTATAGTTTGCTAATAAACCAGAGAATCTGATTGCACTTACAAAATGTGTGAAGTGTGTATTTTCTCTCCAATGCATATACATATAATCCAAAAAAAAGCTTGACAAGGATCCCATAGAGACGGATGGAAACGTTGCCTGCCTGGGGTGAATAAACGCACCACTTTTTTTCACCAATTTCCTTGGAGTGCTGCCTCTTCATTTTTTTGGGGATTAAATGAACTGGTTGACGACCGCTAGCTGTGTTTTTACGGCCAGCGGTCAGGGTCCTTAAAACCTGCGCCATAGACTTTTTACGGCTCAGGTTTTAACTTGCTGCCCGAGCGATCGGGCAGCTGAATGTCGGGTCTCAATGAACGCTGTGTATAGGAATAGAGGCAGCAGCCGCACCGCTGTCTCTATTGGTCCCGGTGATCATGTGCTGGTCACATGATCGCCGGGTGCTGTTAGTGGCAGACTGCTGCTGGGTCTTACTAGACACAGCACAGCCCTATTAGTGACAATCACTATGCTTTGCAGCTCCAGTTACAGTGGAAAAGCATGGTGTAAAAGAAAAAAAATATATAAAGTTCCCCAAAGGTCTTTTTTGAGCTTTGAGGGACAGACCATAGTAATAAAAAAAGTAAAGTAAAGTGCAACATTTCTTTAATAATAAATGCACATAAAATACCCACCCCCAAAAAAATGCCCCCCCCCCCCCGCCAATCATTGTTGTAACGCTGGCACTGACCCAACTACCCTAATATAGACATCTAATATATAAAAATTTACGGTAGACAATGACGATCACAAATAAAAGGTCTATTTTAGGGTTAAACTATGTTATTACCAAAAAAAAAAATAGCTGAAAAGTAAAAAAGCTTATTTTTTTACTATTGTTTTCAAACTTTAAGAATAAAAATTCTAAAATAGCAAAAAGGATGTGTATAAAAACTATAAAAAAAGAAACCTGCATTGTCTACCGAAAAAAAACATTGCAAAAATCACGTTGTTAGCCCAACAAATAAAAAACTTATAGCCATTTAACTAACACGTGCTAAAAAGGGCTAAACGGTGTCTGGTCCTGAAGACTATACATTATATATATATATATATATATATATATATATATATATATATATAATATATAAGTAATGGCACCAGGACTTCAAGGTCGATGAAACAGGGTGGATTTATTCACCTCAAGTGATCGACGTTTCGGAAGATACAACTGCCTTTCTTAAAGAGGTTCTGTCACCAGATTTTGCAACCCCTATCTGCTATTGCAGCAGATCGGCGCTGCAATGTAGATAAGAGTAACGTTTTTATTTTTAAAAAACGAGCATTTTTGGCCAAGTTATGACCATTTTTGTATTTATGCAAATGAGGCTTGCTAAAGTCCAACTGGGCGTGTTTAAAGTAAAAGTCCAACTGGGCGTGTATTATGTGTGTTACATCTGGGCGTGTTTAATTCTTTTACTAGCTGGGCGTTCTGACGAGAAGTATCATCCACTTCTCTTCAGAATGCCCAGCTTCTGGCAGTGCAGACACAGCGTGTTCTCGAGAGATCACGCTGTGTCGTCACTCACTTCCTGCCCCAGGTCCTGCATCGTGTCGGACGAGCGAGGACACATCGGCACCAGAGGCTACAGTTGATTCTGCAGCAGCATCGGCGTTTGCAGGTAAGTCGATGTAGCTACTTACCTGCAAACGCTGATGCTGCTGCAGAATTAACTGTAGCCTCTGGTGCCGATGTGGCCGACACGATGCAGGACCTGGGGCAGGAAGTGAGTGACGACACAGCGTGATCTCTCGGGAACACGCTGTGTCTGCACTGCCAGAAGCTCGGCGTTCTGAAGAGAAGTGGATGATGCTTCTCGTCAGAACGCCCAGCTAGTAAAAGAAGTAAACACGCCCAGATGTAACACACATAATACACGCCCAGTTGTACTTTTACTGTAAACACGCCCAGTTGTACTTTTGCAAGCCTCATTTGCATAAATACAAAAATGGTCATAACTTGGCCAAAAATGCTCGTTTAAAAAAAAAATAAAAACGTTACTGTAATCTACATTGCAGCGCCTATCTGCTGCAATAGCAGATAGGGGTTGCAAAATCTGGTGACAGAGCCTCTTTAAGCTACAACGCATTGCACACAGTGTCAGGTTTAAATAGGAAGTACAATCACCAAATAGTGAATACATCGTTAGTGTATATTTCATAGAAAACGATCATATAAATATAAGTGAAATTGGATAATTGTATAAAGTGCATAATAATTCTCATAGATATGTATACAAAGTACACAAAATATCAATACATATCATATTAAATAACAAACAGTGACTTAAATAGCAATTAGGCTAAATTAGAAGCAGGCAGAGGCCACTAACAGAGAAATATGTATATACATACAAATCATTCCAAAGCATGGTACAGGTTCTGGTAATAAGGAAGGATGAACAATTATTTAATTTTCATATTATTCTATGTGTAATATCTTTTTATGCCTATGTGTCAGGACGATGTTTATCGCACATTGCGTGACTTGTGTAATATTTGCTTAGCTTATCTTGGGTGGTCAGACATCTTAGACTGACCCCACCTTTTATCTGTACATTTCAGCAAACAGCTTGACCACCTCTTGCTGAGTAATTGTGGTTTTGTCCTATATATGTCTTATGCTTGCCAGTAAAATCAGAGAGATATTCTGACAGAAATTCATGACTGCTGTGCCTGATTTGATGTACAGAGGGCCCGGATATATTTCTCAAGGCCGACATTAATTTGAACACCACTCAACAAAGAAGAGAAGTCCATTTTGCTTCTGACAAACACGGTCTACCTGAAGGGGGCTTCCATGACACTGGTCTCACATGTGTTCAAAACACAGCGTTCGCATACATCCACTACGCATATTCAAAGATGGCGCCCAACCGCAAGTAGAACGCACATGGCCGGAAAATCACTACCGCGCATGCGCACACGCAAAGGATGCGTTCCAAGCATACTGAGCATGCGTGGACTACGAAGATAATACAATTAGAATATTTTTATTTAGAGAAAGTAAAGCATCCAGTAGGAAGAAGGCATGGATAATTTTAAAATAGATAAACACTACAGAGATACCATGGATACAAAAATATGACAGCTGCATCACTATATAGATGTCTGAATCATATGTGAAATACATAGTTCCACACACAGATGTACCAATGATCACCATCATGTATTATTAGATTTTCAAATATTTGGTAGTAACCTCATCACAACTTGTGGGTATGAGCCATGTAATCTAGTTTTTGCTCTTTTTTTATACCATGATTCATAGGTGCCATATGCTAAGTTCACCATCCTCTCAATTGTCTATGTTGACATTATTTTTTATTCCCTAAGATTATGGATATGAATGTACCAAAATATCACAAGTTGTGATGAGGTTACTACCAAATATTTGAAAATCTAATAATAGTGCTGTGCCTCCTCTCTCATTCTGCACCTGCTCCCTCCATTTTGTACCAATATTTTTTTTTTATTCTGCCCAAAAATGTATAATGAGAATTTGCAGGCATTTCATTATTCTTCAGGATCTGGATTTTCATAATTTCTTTCTGTGGTTTTCTCTTATAAATGTATAAATACAGCTTACAAAATGCATATTCATGTCATTGGTTTGCATTCTCTCTGCCTAATCTACAATTGTGGAGATTTTTAATGAGGGCAATGGGAAGATTGATTTTATTTGAGGATTTATATGGCTAATGCAATGCACAGCCAGTTAATTAAAATTTACTGTGTAAAGTAGAAAACTACTTCAAAACAGTTAAATGCATTATAATCAGGTTTGTGGATTTAGTACAGTTGACTCATCCCCCTGAAAGGTTTCTAAATTGTTTGCATTTTAGTCTGTATTGTATTTACATTAACCACCCTGTAGTCAATAAAACATCTATAATTCAAGTTCAGGTTATCCATGAGTTCCAGCATTTTTATCTATTTACAAAAAGTTGCCTTTATCTGCTAAAGGTAAAGTTGTGGCTTATTATCGATATGAAGAAAAAATCAAAATCAATGCAACAAAAATCTGTATTGATATATACCGAAGAAGAAGAAAGATGTGGTCCATGCATCCAATTATTACAGTGATCTATTACTGTTAAGCTAAATGTAAAAAATTAACATTAGGCTACTTGCCATTTAACGGTGACCTTTTTTAAGTAGGTCTATACTCTAACACCACTCTAACACCACTTGCAATGGGATGAGCCCTGCAGCCCAACACTATCCCTGCTGCCAGACTAGCCATCTTGCCTCTATGCTACATAACCCCAAAGGCTTATCTCCATAGCTTCAGAGAACTCCTCACAGCCCTGCAACCATGTTAACAGATTTAAAAAAAACAAAAAAACTCACCTTTTCATATGGCCTCAGTCAGCAGAGATCTAGTAGATAGGAACCTGTATGTTGATTTTTGCAATTTTAAAAAACCTGGGTCAAAAGGGAGGAGTTCTGATTCCTCAAAAGTCATTTACCTGACAGAGAATAATTTTTTTCTTAGTGACTATTTTTAGTAAGATGGCATTTTTTTACCTCCAGCCCACTGACATGGCGATTGGGGTGAAATTCAATCCAGTTAGGCTATGTTTACATCACGTTTTATGTCTCACGATTAACATAAAATCTCCCAGCGTATACGTAGGCTGTGATGGATGCCTAAGGGTATGTTCACACGGCAGCGTCCGTAACGGCTGAAATTACGGGGATGTTTTCTCCCGTAACGGCATGTGCAGGCGCTTGAACGCCGCGTCCATTACGGACGTAATTGGCGCTGCTTTTCATTGGAGTCAATGAATAACGGCTCCAATTACGCCCCAAGAAGTGACAGGTCACTTCTTTGATGCGGGCGTCTAGTTACGTGCCGTCTTTTGACAGCGGCGCGTAAATATACGCCTCGTGTGAACAGACAAACGTCAGCCCATTGCTTTCAATGGGCAGATGTTTGTCAACGCTATCGAGGCGCATTTTTCGGACGTAATTCGGGGCAAAAACGCCCAAATTACGTCCGTAATTAGTGTGTGTGAACATACCCCAACAGTGTCATCCATCACCATAGGTTATAATGGTATCCGTTTAATGAAGATGTTATGAACTCTTATGACCCATTTCATTACTTATCCGTTAAATGTATACCTTTTTAGCTTATGGGTGTCAGATGCCATTGTTAGGCATCCGTTTAATCCATCCATAACGTGCATTAATGACATCTGTCTAACAGATACATCATGAAAAGCTGTTGACATATCCGTTTAATGGATGTATGTGACTTATGCCATACAGTAGCATCCATCACCGTTAGGCTGGATTCACACGAGCGTGTGCGGTTTGCGCACGCAAAAGGTATGTAACAGCTCCGTGTGTCAGCAGCGTATGATGCGTGGCTGCGTGATTTTCTGTTTACATTCATAGTTTTTACTGCTGTTGCGCGAATCACGTGCTTCACACGGAAGTGCTTCCGTGTGCTGTGCGTGATTTTCACGCACCCATTGATGCGCGAAAAATGCACAAATATAGGACATGTCGTGAGTTTTACGCAGCGGACACACGCTGCGGGAAACTCCCGGACTCTCTGAGGTCTTGACTAACATAGGTCCGTGCGAGGCGCGTGAAAATCACGCGCGTTGCACGGACGTATATCACGTTCGTCTGAATTAGCCCTTAGGCTACCATTTAAAAGTCTACTACTCTATTTCATAAATTTTTTGTTGTGGCATACTGATATATACCAGAGAGATAGAGGTCAACGAACATTCTTTTGGCTTCTGTCTGCCAATGGAGCTCTATGGACATGCTAAACATGTACATAAGAAGCGTTCCCAATGTTCATGCAAAACGTAAACAAAAAACAAGATGTGATCAGAGCCCAACGGTATGTTCACACAGCTTATTTTTGGCCATTTTTTGAGCCGTTAACGGCCGAAAAACGGCCAA
Organism: Rhinoderma darwinii; assembly: GCF_050947455.1. Taxonomy (NCBI): domain Eukaryota; kingdom Metazoa; phylum Chordata; class Amphibia; order Anura; family Rhinodermatidae; genus Rhinoderma; species Rhinoderma darwinii. Next base: position 317,384,112 of record NC_134690.1, read on the forward strand.
AAATCAGAAGCAGAACGCCTCCATACATCTGCCCATTCACTTCAATGGAAAAAACAGCGTTCTGTCCTGAAGGAGCGTTTTTTTTACATGGCTGTTTTGAAAAACAGGCGCGTAAAAAAACGCCTGTGAAAAAGAAGTGCACTTCTTGAGCCGCAAAAAACGCCACGAAAAATGCTCGTTTGATTAAAAAATGGCTGAAAATCAGGAGCTGTTTTCCCTTGAAAACAGCTCTGTATTTTCAGAGATTGTTTTGCTAAGCGTGTGAACATACCCTAAGACTAATTTATTCCTGAGGGCCTGGGTGACTGGTTTTACTTTTGCTTTAAGCTCTGGTATGTATTGCAATTTGTCTATGTATTGTAGTTTGAAAAATGTTGCGCTTTATAGTGAATTTCTCAGACTATTAATCATCCTTTGTTGTTAAAAACTGTGCAGCAATCTGCTGGTGTGTCTAAGGCCCAGTTCACACAGAGTTTTCCGACAAGTTTTTTTACGCGGAAACCGCGTCGGAACATGAACCAAAAAACTTCTGAAAATGCCTCCCATTGATTTCAATGGGAGGCAGAGGCGTTTGTTTCCCGTGAGCGGAAAAAAAGCTTGCGGGAAAAAGAAGCGACATGCCCTATCTTCGGGCGTTTACGTCTCTGACCTCCCATTGACATCAATGGGAGGCAGAGAAAGCGTATTTTGCTGTGTTTTTGCCCGTGGCGCTCAATGGGCGCCAGCGAAAAACACGGCAAACGGCTTGCAGGCAGATCAAAATCTGCAAAAAAAAACTCAGTGTGTACATAGCCTAAAAGTCCGAATGCATGCAGCAGGAGAATCTGAGCTCCGTGTGTATCTAAGGACCTGGCAGTTCTTAAACTGTGTACTGTGCTGCGTGTACAGAATCTCTGCTATCTGCTTACTGAACAGTACAGTAAAGTGTGTAAAATGTGACTGTTCAGTGAGCAAATAACACAGACATTTGTATACACAGCATAGCAAATCTGTGCAGTGTCTGTTCTACCAGGACCCCCATGCTTACAACAGAAGCAGCCAGGATGCACCCTTCGTCTATGTGCTGACAGGGAGCAGAATCATCCCCAGTATCTCCTGCCGCTGCGCACTTCTTGGCTAGTAAGTTCAGGGGAGGGTGTTTGCTGCAAGACTTTCCCTGATAAAAAAAAAAGGGCACTACGGCGGGCAAATGTGATGGGGAACTATGGCTGGAAATATGATTGGGCATATTGGCTGGCAGTATGAGGGGCACTTTAGATGGAAAAGTAATGGGGCACTGTGGCTGGTACTGTGATGAGGTATTCTGGCTTTCACACTTTACTGTGTCTGTACCATAAAAATTTAATGTTGATATGTACAGTACGAATCTCTTTTTCCTTTTTTTAAGTTTTTAATTAATGGGGCATCTTATCGATGCATGAGATAGTCTGAAGAATATGGTAAATACTGCTAATTCAATCGAATTTCAAAAAATGTAAGAGAGCTCATAGATTATTAGGCAATTTTTTGACAATTTTAAAAGTTGCTTATGTTTTGCCTTTCTGCTTAAAATGTTTTAGTTCCTCCAAAATTATTTTCCTTGCACATAATAAAAGGGTCCTTCCTTTAGTTGTCTCAGTCTGCAAAGGAATCCTTGAATCAATCAATAATGAGCTATTTTCCACCAGAGCAAATTAGACAGTGTACCAATCCTACAAATATGAGCTTTGAAAGTAAATAAGCTTCTCATCTAAAGAATTGGTAAATTTATATCATTTAATCAAAACTCATTTTAAAATGCAAATGCTGCATGCCCCGCGGGAGTGTTATTTCAGTATTTTCATTTATTAACAAAAACTCAGAATACAGGTAAAGCCATTGTTTATTACATACTGAAAGAAAAATTAACCTCTACTGATAAAATAAAAATAGTATTAGAAAGAGAAAATTAGCTTTTTTTTTTTAAAATCACTTTTTCAATTATAAACATTTTTTATTTTAAGTTTGGTGGTATTTTTATGTGACTAGCCATAAAATCTTTATATATACTCATTTTCACAATTCCAATGGAGCCCACGCTATAGGCAGGGGTGAACCTAGCCTGTCTGCTGCCTGAGGCGAACTATAAAAAGGCGCCCCCCCCCCCCCCCCCAAAATCTATCGGAGTTTTCTCATTCCTAGCTTTACACATTGAACACGCAATATATACATTTTTTAAATAGGAAAGCATTTGATGTTTATTTGTTAGGCCCTGTTCGCATGGAGTATTTTGACGAGTTTTTGGGCGCGGAAACCGCTCCGCAAAACTCGTCAAATACCGGCTGAAAATGCCTCCCGAGAAAGAAGGGACATGCCCTATCTTCGCGCGTTTACGCCTCTGACCTCCCATTGACATCAATGGGAGGCAGAGAAAGGGTATTTCGCTGAGTTTTTTGCCCGTAGCACTCAATGGCCGCGAGCGAAAAACGCGGTGAAAATCGCGGCAAACGACGTGCAGGAAGGACAAAATTTGCCTCGAAATCCCAAACAGAATTTTGAGGCAGAATTTTCCTCCTGCAAAAAACTCAGTGTGAACATAGCCTTAAAGTGCTGTTTGAAGTATGGAAAATATTTAAAGAATTATTTTTACTGCCAATCAGTGCAGTGCAAATAGTACGGTCTGCACTGCCCCATATCTCTCCTCGGCAGCCAGTCTCATTTGCGGCGTCACTCTCTGCAATTACATTCAGGCTAGTCCAGGACGGATCGCGCTTAGCGCGGTTTTGAAGCGGCACGTCCTGGGCTGGTTTATTTTCTCTACCTGCTGTATTGTAGTGGTCTGCCTGTGCTGGCTCGATTCCAGTGGTGCATTAATATGATCTTAGGCCCTGGGCTGTACACAAGTTATGGGCCCACATCCCACACGTAAGTATCACCTACATGTCAAAGTACATCACATGCCACTCTGCAGACTGTCTCTTAGCCTGATCATCTGCTGCCACACTCACACTCCCCACAGCCCACACCACAATAATTTACATAGATTGTAAAACCAACATTACCAATAATACCCCATACTGTTACTGAATAATACCCCATACTGTTACTGAATAATACCTCCATACTGTTACTGAATAATACCCCCATACTGTTACTGAATAATACTCCCATACTGTTACTGAATAATACCCCATACTGTTACTGAATAATACCCCCATACTGTTACTGAATAATACCCCCATACTGTTACTGAATAATACCCCCATACTGTTACTGAATAATACCCCATACTGTTACTGAATAATACCCCCATACTGTTACTGAATAATATCCCCATACTGTTACTGAATAATATCCCCATACTGTTACTGAATAATACCCCCATACTGTTACTGAATAATACCCCCATACCGTTACTGAATAATACCTCCATACTGTTACTGAATAATACCCCCATACTGTTACTGAATAATACCCCATACTGTTACTGAATAATACCCCCATATTGTTACTGAATAATACCTATATACTGTTACTGAATAATACCCCCATACAGTTACTGAATAATACCCCCATACTGTTACTGAATAATACCCCCATACTGTTACTGAATAATAACCCATACTGTTACTGAATAATACCTCCATACAGTTACTGAATAATACCCCCATACTGTTACTGAATAATACCTCCATACTGTTACTGAATAATACCTCCATACTGTTACTGAATAATACCTCCATACTGTTACTGAATAATACCCCCATACCATTACTGAATAATACCCCCATACCGTTACTGAATAATACCCCCATACCGTTACTGAATAATACCCCATACTGTTACTGAATAATACCCCATACTGTTACTGAATAATAACCCATACTGTTACTGAATAATACCTCCATACTGTTACTGAATAATACCTCCATACTGTTACTGAATAATACCCCATACTGTTACTGAATAATACCTCCATACTGTTACTGAATAATACCTCCATACTGTTACTGAATAATACCCCCATACTGTTACTGAATAATCCCCCATACCGTTACTGAATAATACCCCCATACTGTTACTGAATAATACCCCCATACTGTTACTGATTAATACCCCCATACTGTTACTGAATAATACCCCCATACAGTTACTGAATAATACCCCCATACTGTTACTGAATAATACCCCCATACTGTTACTGAATAATACCTCCATACTGTTACTGAATAATACCTCCATACTGTTACTGAATAATACCTCCATACTGTTACTGAATAATACCCCCATACCGTTACTGAATAATACCCCCATACCGTTACTGAATAATACCCCCATACCGTTACTGAATAATACCCCCATACTGTTACTGAATAATACCCCATACTGTTACTGAATAATAACCCATACTGTTACTGAATAATACCTCCATACTGTTACTGAATAATACCTCCATACTGTTACTGAATAATACCCCATACTGTTACTGAATAATACCTCCATACTGTTACTGAATAATACCTCCATACTGTTACTGAATAATACCCCCATACTGTTACTGAATAATACCCCCATACCGTTACTGAATAATACCCCCATACTGTTACTGAATAATACCCCCATACTATTACTGAATAATACCCCCATACTGTCACTGAATAATACCCCCATACTGTTACTGAATAATACCTTCATACTGTTACTGAATAATACCTCCATACTGTTACCGAATAATACCTCCATACTGTTACTGAATAATACCCCCACACTGTTACTGAATAATACCTCCATACTCTTACTGAATAATACCCCCATACTGTTACTGAATAATACCCCCATACTGTTACTGAATAATACCCCCATACTGTTACTGAATAATACCCCCATACTATTACTGAATAATACCCCCATACTGTTACTGAATAATACCCCCATACTATTACTGAATAATACCTCCATACTGTTACTGAATAATACCCCCATACCGTTACTGAATAAAACCCCCATACTGTTACTGAATAATACCCCCATACTATTACTGAATAATACCCCCATACTGTCACTGAATAATACCTCCATACTGTTACTCAATAATACCTCCATACTGTTACTGAATAATACCTCCATACTGTTACTGAATAATACCCCCATACTGTTACTGAATAATACCTCCATACTGTTACTGAATAATACCTCCATACTGTTACTGAATAATACCCCCATACTGTTACTGAATAATCCCCCATACCGATACTGAATAATACCCCCATACTGTTACTGAATAATACCCCCATACTGTTACTGAATAATACCCCCATACTGTTACTGAATAATACCCCCATACTATTACTGAATAATACCCCCATACTGTCACTGAATAATACCCCATACTGTTACTGAATAATACCTCCATACTGTTACTGAATAATACGCCCATACTGTTACTGAATAATACCTCCATACTGTTACTGAATAATACCCCCATACAGTTACTGAATAATACCCCCATACTGTTACTGAATAATACCCCCATACTGTTACTGAATAATACCCCCATACAGTTACTGAATAATACCCCCATACCGTTACTAAATAATACCCCCATACCCTTACTGAATAATACCCCCATACTGTTACTGAATAATACCCCCATACTGTTACTGAATAATACCTCCATACTGTTACTGAATAATACATTTATACTGTTACTGAATAATACCCCCATACTGTTACTCAATAATACCCCCATACTGTTACTGAATAATACCCCCATACTGTTACTGAATAATACCCCCATACTGTTACTGAATAATACCCACATACTGTTACTGAATAATACCCCCATACTGTTACTGAATAATACCCCCATACTGTTACTGAATAATACCCCCATACTGTTACTGAATAATACATTTATACTGTTACTGAATAATACATTTATACTGTTACTGAATAATATCCCCATACTGTTACTGAATAATACCCCCATACTTTTACTGAATAATACCCCCATACCGTTACTGAATAATACCCCCATACTGTTACTGAATAATACCCCCATACTGTTACTGAATAATACCCCATACTGTTACTGAATAATACCCCCATACTGTTACTGAATAATACCTCCATACTGTTACTGAATAATACCTCCATACTGTTACTGAATAATACACCCATACTGTTACTGAATAATACCCCCATACTGTTACTGAATAATACCCCTATACTGTTACTGAATAATACCTCCATACTGTTACTGAATAATACCCCCATACTGTTACTGAATAATACCCCCATACTGTTACTGAATAATACCCCCATACTGTTACTGAATAATACCCCCATACTGTTACTAAATAATACCCCCATACCCTTACTGAATAATACCCCCATACTGTTACTGAATAATACCTCCATACTGTTACTGAATAATACCTCCATACTGATACTGAATAATACCCCCATACTGTTACTGAATAATACCCCCATACTATTACTGAATAATACCCCCATACTGTTACTGAATAATACATTTATACTGTTACTTAATAATACCCCATACTGTTACTGAATAATACCGCCACACCATAACCACATAGTGACTGAATAATACACCCATACTGTTACTGAATAATACCCCCATACTGTTACTGAATAATACCCCCATACTGTTACTGAATAATACCTCCATACTGTTACTGAATAATACCTCCATACTGTTACTGAATAATACACCCATACTGTTACTGAATAATACCCCCATACTGTTACTGAATAATACCCCCATACTGTTACTGAATAATACCTCCATACTGTTACTGAATAATACCTCCATACTGATACTGAATAATACCCCCATACTGTTACTGAATAATACCCCCATACTGTTACTGAATAATACCACCATACTGTTACTCAATAATACCTCCATACTGTTACTGAATAATACCTCCATACTGTTACTGAATAATACCTCCATACTGTTACTGAATAATACCCCCATACTGTTACTGAATAATACCTCCATACTGTTACTGAATAATATCCCCATACAGTTACTGAATAATACCCCCATACAGTTACTGAATAATACCCCCATACTGTTACTGAATAATACCTCCATACTGTTACTGAATAATATCCCCATACAGTTACTGAATAATACCCCCATACTGTTACTGAATAATACCCCCATACTGTTACTGAATAATACCTCCATACTGTTACTGAATAATATCCCCATACAGTTACTGAATAATACCCCCATACTGTTACTGAATAATACCCCCATACTGTTACTGAATAATACCCCCATACTGTTACTGAATAATACCCCCATACTGTTACTGAATAATACCTCCATACTGTTACTGAATAATACATTTATACTGTTACTGAATAATACCCCCATACTGTTACTGAATAATACCTCCATACTGTTACTGAATAATACCTCCATACTGTTACTGAATAATACCCCCATACTGTTACTGAAAAATACCCCCATACTGTTACTGAATAAAACTACCAAACCATGATCACATATTACTACAACATTGTGTCAGAAAAAACCCACCATACTGTTAGTGAATAAATCACACTATATATAGACCAATATTACCACCATATAGTGACCTTATAGAGGTAGATGCCAGTTATACACAAGATATCTGCAGACCATATAAGTGATTACAGTATAGTTATATCGAGTGACTATTGTGGCAAATTTTTAAGTTTTTAAAATTGTTATACTTCTTTTTTTTGGTAGGTTCCGCTGGAGCGTTTGGACTACGTCGTAGATTCATTGGACTACTCCGATGATCTACTTTTAAAAAAAAAATAAAAATGGTGAAAGAGGATTGCATGGGGGAGTTTAGATTTCAATAAAAGTTTTTCTTGTCTGTTTTTTTTAATACTTTATTATGGCCTTAGTAATGGCTGCTGTCGGATTGAGAGCGTCAATTACTAAGAAGGGGCTTAGTGTTAGCCAGTAAAAAGGCTATCACTAACCCCTATTATTACCCCGGTTCTCACTGCCGCGAGAGGAGTACGATCCAGTACCCGACCATCTGAAGCGACGGTAAGGCAGCAGGGCGGTCACAGGCTGGTTTTACCAGGCTGGGAAGGGATAAAAAAACGAGGCCCTTCCCACCCTGGGGATGCTAGGCTGCAGCTGCTTTATTGTATCTGGCTGGTTGTGAAAAATAGCGGGAACCCCACGTCTTTTAAAAAAAAAAAATAGAAAAAAAATTACGTGAGATCCCCTCCATTTTTCATAACCAGCCAGATACAATAAAGCAGCAGCAGCCTAGCATCACCAGGGTGGGAAGGGCCATGGTTTTTTGGCCATTCCGAGCCTGATAGTACCAACCTGCGGCCACGCCAGTACCCGCCCTTCTCTTCAGATGGTCGGGTGCTGGATCGTTCCCAGCTCTTCCCGGTACTCCTGGTGGCGGTGGGTACCGGGGTAATAATAGGGGTTCGTGCTAGCCTTATTACTGGCTAACACTAAGCCCCTTCTTAGTAATGGACGCTCTCGATCAGACAGCAGCCATTACTAAGGCGGTAATGAAGTATTAAAAAACAGAGACATAAAGACATTTATTTTATTGAAATGACAACTCTTCCACAGAATCCACTTTGACCAATTTATTAAAAAAAAAAGAAAAAAAGCTTAAATCAGCGAAGTAGTCCAACGAATCTACGACGTAGTCCAAATGGTCCAGCGGAACCTGCAAAACAAAAATTAGCAGTATGAAAAATAAAAATAAAGTTGGCTGCCCCACAGACATATGAATAAATAGCTACCTTCGGGAACATATTAAAATAATTAGAAAAATTAGGCCCATAAAATAAAACATATCAAATAAAAAAATATAATTATAACACCTTTCTTTTAAAGAGAACCTTTCACCTCCCCATACATGTGCAGCTGAGTGCAGCATGTAATGGGGGGGGGGGGCGCACAAACTCTGGGGCACTTTACATTTTTTTCCTTGCCTACTTCGTTATTTAGATATCGGTGCCGTAATATTTGGCGCCCGATATTTAAATAACCCCATGAACTGTCAATGGGGAGTTAATGGGCAAGGGGGCATGTAACATCGCTGTGACACTGTCCAATCAGCTACAGTCAGCGTTACAGCAAGAGCTGGAGAGAGCGCGTGCGCGCAGCTCCGCCACCACTAAGGAACAGAAGAGGAGAAGAAGAGTGTGAATTCTTCTTCTTCTGTTTCATGGCATCGGAGCTGTGCGCGCACGCACGCTCTCACTCTTTAGCTCTCGGCAGACAAGGACGACAAGACTGATCTCTCACCTGAGATCACAGTCTTGTACTCGCCTGCCGAGAGCTGAAGAGTGAGAGCGTGCGTGCGCACATGCTCTCCTCTCTCCAGCTCTTGCTGTTGACATTGTCCGTAGCTGATTGGACAGTGTCACAGCGATGTTACACGTCCCCTTGCCAATTACCGCCCCAGTTTATGGGGTTATTTAAATATCGGGCGTCAAGTATTACAGCACAGATATCTAAGTAAGGAAAGAGGGTAGGATTTTTTTTTTAAAGTGCCCCAGAGTTTGTGCAGCCCTGGCCATTACACTCTGCTCTCAAATGCAAATCTGTGGGCAGGTGAAAGATTCTCTTTAAAGTGTAACAACTTTTTAAAAATCTTTTGACATGTCAGAAGTTTTGATCAGTGGGGTCCGAACACTGAGACCCCACTAGTGGGGGACTAGTAGCTAAAACGAAGCAGCAGAAGTGCTCGGGTGAGCGATGTGCCGCTTCAATTCTGTTTGGCTTTCCTTGGAGCAGTGTACGGGCTGAATAGAAAGTCTAGGAGTCCGTACACCGCTCACTCGGCTGAAAGTCGATCATAAATGAAGCGGCACAGCGCTCCCCCGAGCACTTCTGCTGCTAAGTTTTAGCGATCGGTGGGGGCCTCAGTGCTCGGTCCCCCACCGATGAAAACTTCGGACATGTCAGTATGATATATAAAGATATCTATTAATGCGATTGGTGCAAGTTTTAATTACTTTTTATTGAAAATGATTTGCACTTTTTGAGATACAGCTGCTTTGTATCCTGTATACAGAGCAGCTGTATATAGCGCTGACACCTGAATCCATTAGGTCGCCTATTACTGATCACATCTAAGTTATGAACTTAGATGTGATCAGTAACAGCTCGATCCTGCAGGACCCGCTGACCTGACGGATACAGGATACAGCGCTATATACATTATATAATATATTTATTTTAATTAGCGGGGGCAGGTTTATGGGGAAGGATTAGGGCCTGTTCACATCAGCGTTGGCTTTCCGTTCCGGGCTTCCGTGGGAGGTTTCCGTCGGGTGAACCCCGCAACGGAAAGTCAAACTGAAACCACAGCTTCCGTTTCGGTCACCATTGAAATCAATGGTGACAGAAACATTGCTAACGGTTTCCGTTCGTCACCATTCCGGCAGGTTTCCGTTTTTGTGACGGAATCAATAGCGCAGTCGACTGCGCTAATGGTGACGGAAACGGAAGCTGTGGTTTCAGTTTGACTTTCCGTTGCGGGGTTACCTCCAACGGAACCCCAGAACGGAAAGCCAACGCTGATGTGAACAGGCCCTAAGGCTTCTTTCACACTAGCATTAATATACGTTTACCTCTCTTCCGTCAGAGGAAGAGAGGATCGATACGTTAAATGGAAAGCAACGGCTCCATTAGAATTACCATTGCTTTCAATGGTAATTCTTTTGTATCAGTTGCTTTCCGTTTGTCTCCGTTCGCGAAGTTTCCGTTTTTTTTAAAGGAAACGAAAGTGCAGTCTGCAGAACTTTTATTTCCGTTGAAAAGAACGGAAACCTAGCGAACGGAGACAAACGGAAAGCAACTGATACAAAAGAATTACCATTGAAAGCAATGGTAATTCTAATGGAACCGTTGCTTTCCGTTTAACGTATCGATCCTCTCTCCCTCTGACGGAAGAGAGGTAAACGTATATTAATGCTAGTGTGAACAAAGCCCAATACAAGATATTAATAATAAAAAAAAAAAAAAAAAAAAAACCCAGCTGGGATTTGAACCAGCAACCTCCATGTGTAAGGCAGACAAGCTAACCACTACTCTATAGAAGCTGTCATAGACAATGCCTGTGAAACGGTAGTAGTTGAGGGTTTACTATTAGTCTCTCTGCAGCGTGTGGGTGGTGACTGGTCAGAGACTCACAGTCAGACTGGCTACCGCATTCAGTGTGCACTGTGAGTGACTGTGAGACTCACCAGTCACAGCTCTGATTGTAGCTTTCCCACGCTAATTAAGCACAGGAAAGCTACAAAGCCAGGAGTATACTGCAAGGGGGGGGGGGGTCTGGGCGTTTTACTGACAGCAGAGGGCTCTATAGGGGGGAATTATCCCCCACCATAGAGCCCTGACTAGTTACTATACTGGAAGGTTAGGGGGGTCTGAGCATCTGACTGACTGCTCTAAAGGGGGGGCAGAATCCCCCCCTATAGAGCTCTCTGCAGTAAGTCAGACGCTCAGACCCTCCCCCACTCACACTAATCCTTCCATTATAGTGATGTGAGGGCTCTATGGGGTGGATTATTCCAGCCCCATAGAGCCCTCTGCTGTCGGTAAAATGCCCAGACACCCCCTTGCAGTATACTCACGTCACGGTCCCGGTCCCAGCAAGGCAGGAACTTACCTCGTGCTTCTGGTGCTGCTCGTCGCTTTTCCTGCAGACTTGCTCCTCTCTGGCTGCATGTGCTGTGTGCAGTGTCAGAGAGGAGGAGGAGTGTTACAGACGTTCGGCACGTCTGCATGGCCTCTCCCCCCGATCCAGTCCGTCCCGGGCTGAAAATGCCAACCCCCCCTTCGGGTAGGTGGTGCCGCCTGAGGCCGTCGGCTCACCTGGCCTCATGGCAGATGCGGCACTGGCTATAGGTTGATATTTCCTTTTTTCTGCAGCTCACTTTTCAGCTTTACCACGCAGACTAGGACAAGGTCAGCAGAGGCATCTTATTATCATTAGAGTGCAAGAGATTTAATAACAGATGACAGCTTTATTATACTGCTGGAGGCCAAGATAAGGCAGTATAGCAACATTATACACTCAGCTAAGGCTGAACATGCAACTTTCCCTGCCACTTCCTGATTTCTAGAGGAGGGACTGTACTCCATTTCTTTATGAAGACTGCATTAGACTAATGACACTTTTCTTACCATAAACTCCCATGCATTGCAGCTGTCACACCCTACTGCACTAGATGCAGGAAGGAGGAATGTGTGTCTACAATATGGAAATCTCACAAAAAATGTATAGCTGCAATATTTAACCCCTTCCCTAAATTTAACGCAACTGTGTGTCATGGCCGGGTAGGGGGAGTATGGAACGGGGTCACGGACTAAGCCAGCTCCATACTCGTAAGCTAAAGCTGACTGTAATGGCCATGACATTTAAACCGTTAGAGAGACATGGGCCGATGGTTGTGATGGGTGCTTCGTGCTCTTTTATTAAGCCCTGCCCCTGTAGTGTAGTGAAAGCGTGTGTTTCTACATCTTAGTTGGCGCATGCACAATATAAACAATATGTCTGCCGTTGTAATTGCAATAGTACCGATTACAACGGCGGACATATTCTTTATACTACGCATGCGCCGACTAAGATGTAGGAACATGCGCGCATTCACTACACTACTGGGCCAAGCATGAACTCGCCGAGTACGCTGCCTGGGACATCTCAATCACAGCTAGCAGGGAGGGAGGGGGGTTGAATAGGGCAATGCCGCGCTAGCATTTTGGTGCAACGGACACGCCCTCGTTGCACCTAAATGCTAATTTGCATAAACATAATAAGAGTGTTTTTATTGCAAAGCAAGCACCCTGGGGAAAAAGGAAAACACATTTAAAATCAGGTTAGCATGAACTATATTAGCATAGTGCTAGTTCAAAACGGAAGTTCTGGTGACAGACACCATTTAATGGATTCGCCAGAAAGAAAATCTCTCACACCCAAAGGGGTAAATCACCTAGATCAGGTGGAAAGGGGAATATAACTTCATCTAAAAAGACAGGGGATAATACACTTGCTACAAGCCTGAGTAGCAGCGAAGTTATTCCAGGGAACTGGGAGTATTCATTAGGTAGGGAAGCCAAGGAATTCAAAAATGGTCCAGAGCTGGAATCACAAGAAGTTCCAATACAATAAATCTTTGGAGCAGTAAAAATCTGTAACGGGGCCATCAATATCTGCAATGCCCCACAATGGACATGTCTTTGCAAATGGGGGGCTTTAAAGGAGAGGTGGCAATTATGAGAGTGGATATGAACAATCTTTGGGTAGGGATAGAAGATAACTCAAATAAAATAACCACCCTGGAAAAGTCCAAGGGAGAACAAGAAATGACACAAAAATGTTAAATTCTGCATCAAAAGGTAGAAGAAATGGAGGATAGAGCAAGAAGAAAAAAGATTTTTGGGGTTTCCTGAAAAAGAGGAAGGACACTCTCCTAAAGAGTTTATTACTAATTAGATTTTATAGATATTTGGTAAAGAAGTATTTTCTCAAACACTGCAAATTGAAAGGGCCCATCGAGTCTCAAGGAGAGCTAGAATTATAGAGGATAATCCCAGGCCCATAATAGTAAAATTCCTATCTTATGTAGATAAACAAATCATCAGAAAAAAGAACACAATAATGGGGACATTAAAGTATAATAATAAGATTTCAATATTACTTCTCCAGAGAAACTCTGACTGCAACTGAATGATATCCAATACTCCATGCTGTATACAGCAAAGATGAAGATTGTATGGAAAGAAAGAGCTATCTTCTTTGACAGTACTGATGATATAACCATCTGGATGGACTCTCAGGGTCTTAAACAAAATAATAAGAAATAGGGTCTTTGTAATAAAGACCAGTGATCTAGCTAAGGTGGATAGAGGGGGAAGTGAAAGAGATGGGTGACCGAGGGAAAAAGGGAATTATTAAAATTAGCTATGGTAGATAGAGAAGCGGGGGAAGGGGCTTCCTTCTGAGTTTTCTTGTGTTTTGTTTTTCTCTTCCCGCTCCTGTCCCTAGTACGTGATGAGGTTTAAGGCTATTGCTTGGAATGTGAAAAAACTGGGAAATAATATAAGGCATATTTCAGTAATGGATCAGTAAAAAAAAAAAAGAAAATGCCTAATGTCATCTGCCTCTAGGAGAAGCATTTAGTTGCAGACGCTAAAGATCTACTAGAAGATCAGTGGATTGGGGAACAAATGTCACTCCATAAAGTCCTCCTATTCCGCTGGGGTATCTTTATTAATTAGTACATGATTGTGTAATAGATAAAGAAGGTTCCCATGTATTTTGGCAGCAATTTATATACCTCGACGGCAGCATTTGAGTTATTATTTGATTTTTAACGTTTCTTATCAGGGAAGGAAAGATTACCTTTCTTCTTGATGGGAGACTTGAATATGATGATTAATAATGAATTAGATAGTCAACATAGTAAGGGGTTGAACGGAAAGGTCACTTTTGGTAAATTGGTGAATTAATCTAACTGGGTGGCTGTATGGAGGGAAAAGGAAAGGTCCACTAAAGTATAATCCTGCTATAATAAAACATATTCCACGTTTTCGAGAATAGATTTAGTTCTTTGTAAAAAAAAAGTGGCACTTGAGTACGTTTCACATATGAAATTTGGTATGAGGGGTTTATCGTTTCACGCTACGATAACCTTGGAGGTTAGTGTGGAAGAGATTGAAGAAAAGAGATTTTGGAAGTATAGCTCCTACTGGATAAATAATATATAAAGATATAGAAGAGGAGCTTAAAATTTTTTGGGATGTCAACATTGCATCTGCCAATGTTTTAGATGTCTGGGATACTGGAAAGCCATTTTAAAGGGGCTTATTGAAAAGAGCAATCCTTTGAGAAAAAATAAAGTATATACGTTAGATCAAAAGTGGAAGGATAGGGTAAGTAAGTTGGAACAAGAATTTGTGAGGACTTCCCTGGGGGAGAATAAATTAAAATTTCAAAGAATAAGTGGGAATAATATAGGGAATATTTATTAGATAACGTGAAAGAAATACAATTTAGAAAAACAAATCATTTTTTTTTTTTGAAGAGGGTAAGATGGGGACATGGCTTACAGATAAAGTTAATAAAAAACACTCTAGCAGGGGTGGAGCTTGCCGCTGACTGGAATGGCGGTGTAGTGAAATCTCTCCTGCTTCACTAGTAGTACTGCGGCTCACAGAGTCATCTGACCTTCTACTGCGGTCCGACTCCCCCTGAAGGATCCCTGCACAGTCCGATCCTAATGTGGAACATGACCAGGAGACAACAGTCGAAATCGGAGCCAAAAAAGCTACCTGACTACTTCCCCACGACGGGCCGCTCCCAAGATGGGGCCGGCTCCCTGCCTGAGCTGGCAGCTTCAGACGCAGCCATCGGCTGTATCAGGTTAGTCTGCAGATAGCGACTCACAGTGCAGGATGGAAGAGGTGTCTGCCCCCTGGAAAATGAGAGGCGACTAGATCTGTCTCCTCCTGTAATGGATCTGCCAGGCACTACGTCTGTGGAGACTCCCAGGGTTAATCAGTCGACACCTGAGGCCAGACCTCTTAGACTGACACCGGCTCCCACCAATCAGGGTGGCAGGCTCAGGAGTGGGAGAGCCTATCGCGGCCTGGTCAGTCAGAGTTAGCTCCGCCCCCTGTCCATTTATACCTGCAGTTTTCTCTTCCTCATTGCTTGTTATTCTTTTGGATTCCTGGCCCCACTGCTGCTTGCTCCAGCCTGCTTCTGCCGTGCTTCTGCCTTGCTGCAGTTCCCCTTGTCTTGCTTTGCTTTGCCCCTGGCTTGCTTCTATCTCCGTGCCCGCTCGGGTTACTCACTTCGTCCTGGTCCTGACTGTTCGTTCGCCGCTCCGTTTCCTCGTGGCGTTCCGTGGTTACTGCCCCTTCCCTTGCGTGTTCCCTGTTTGTTTTCCTGTGCACTTAGACAGCGTAGGGACCGCCGCCCAGTTGTACCTCGTCGCCTAGGGCGGGTCGTTGCAAGTAGGCAGGGACAGGGCGGTGGGTAGATTAGGGCTCACTTTCCCTTCACCTCCTTCCTGCCATCACAGAATAACAAGCCCTTACCTAGTCTACCATTTCTCCTACGCTGTCGCTATCATGGACCCCCTTGAGACCCTGACCCAGCAGATGCAGGGCCTCTCCCTACAGGTCCAGGCCCTGGCCCAAGGGGTTGGGCGCACCACCTCACCTCTAGAACCCGACCTCAAGTTACCTGACCGGTTTTCAGGGGACCGTAAGACGTTTCTCTCCTTCCGGGAGAGTTGCAGACTATATTTCCGACTTAAGCCCCACTCCTCAGGTTCCGAGAACCAGCGGGTGGGTATCATCATATCCCGACTCCAGGAAGGGCCCCAAGAGTGGGCCTTCTCCTTGGCTCCTGACGCCCCTGAACTTTCCTCTGTTGATCGTTTTTTCTCTGCCCTCGGACTCATTTACGACGAGACTGACAGGACTGCTTTAGCCGAGAGTCAGCTGGTGACCTTACGTCAGGGTAGGAGACCGGTTGAGGAATACTGTTCTGATTTTAGGAAGTGGTGCGTAGCTTCTCAGTGGAACGATCCGGCCCTAAGGTGCCAGTTTAGGTTAGGATTATCTGACGCCCTGAAGGATCTGCTGGTTAGTTACCCCTCGTCTGACTCCCTTGACCAGGTTATGGCCCTAGCAGTACGACTTGACCGACGTCTCAGGGAACGTCAGCTAGAACGCTTCAGTGTGCTCCCCTCTGACTTTTCTGCGATCCCCCCCGAGGTCCCGCCTCCTCGCCCCTCCACGGAGGACTCGGAGGTACCCATGCAACTCGGGGCCTCCATGTCCCCTCGACAACGTAGGGAGTTTCGCAGAATGAACGGTCTCTGCTTCTACTGTGGGGACGACAAGCATCTACTGAACACCTGTCCCAGGCGCAAGAATAAGAAGCCGGAAAACCTTCCGCGCCTAAGTGATCATCGGGGAGGTCACTTGGGCGCACAGGTATTTCCCGTTAATGTGAAACGCAATAAAATTTTGCTTCCCTTTCAGGTCTCGTTTGCTGGCCGGTCTGCCACGGGCAGTGCTTTCGTGGATTCTGGTTCATCTGCTAATATCATGTCTGTGGAATTTGCTATGTCTCTAAAGATGCCTTGTATTGATTTACCTTATCCTATCCCTGTAGTAGGTATCGACTCGACTCCCCTTGCTAATGGTTATTTTACTCAGCATACTCCTGTTTTTGAACTCCTTGTTGGCTCCATGCATTTGGAGCAGTGCTCTGTACTGGTGATGCAGGGATTATCGTCTGATCTGGTATTAGGTCTTCCCTGGTTGCAGTTGCATAATCCCACGTTTGATTGGAATACTGGGGATCTCACCAAATGGGGTAATGAATGTCTTACGTCATGTCTCTCTGTTAACTCTATTTCTCCCCGGGAGGAGGTAAACACGCTTCCTGAGTTTGTTCAGGACTTCGCCGATGTGTTTTCTAAGGAGGCCTCCGAGGTGTTGCCCCCCCATAGAGATTACGATTGCGCTATCGATTTGGTGCCTGGTGCCAAGCTTCCTAAGGGTAGGATATTTAATCTTTCATGTCCTGAACGTGAAGCCATGAGGGTGTATATCCAGGAATGCCTGGCCAAGGGTTTCATTCGCCCCTCGACTTCTCCTGTAGGTGCTGGCTTCTTCTTCGTGGGGAAGAAGGATGGTGGTCTTAGGCCGTGCATTGATTATCGTAACCTGAATAAGGTCACTGTAAGGAACCAGTACCCACTTCCTTTGATTCCGGATCTTTTTAATCAGGTTCAGGGAGCCCAATGGTTTTCTAAGTTCGATCTACGGGGGGCATATAACCTTATCCGCATCAAAGAGGGGGATGAGTGGAAAACTGCGTTCAACACACCCGAGGGTCATTTCGAATACCTGGTCATGCCCTTTGGGTTGTGTAACGCCCCTGCTGTCTTCCAGAATTTTATTAATGAAATCCTGAGAGAGTACCTGGGTAATTTTCTTGTTGTGTACCTTGATGACATACTGGTGTTTTCCAAGGACTGGTCCTCTCACGTGGAGCATGTCAGGAAGGTGCTCCAGGTCCTTCGGGAGAATAATCTGTTTGCTAAGACTGAAAAATGTGTCTTTGGGGTACAGGAGATACCATTTTTAGGGCAAATCCTCACTCCTCATGAATTCCGCATGGACCCTGCCAAGGTTCAAGCTGTGGCGGAATGGGTCCAACCTGCCTCCCTTAAGGCGTTACAGTGTTTTTTAGGGTTCGCCAACTATTACAGGAGATTTATTGCCAACTTCTCGGTCGTCGCTAAGCCTCTTACGGACCTTACCCGCAAGGGTGCTGATGTCCTCCATTGGCCCCCTGAGGCCGTCCAGGCCTTTGAGACTCTCAAGAAGTGCTTTATCTCGGCCCCCGTGCTGATTCAGCCCAACCAAGAGGAGCCATTTATTGTGGAGGTTGACGCTTCCGAGGTGGGAGTGGGGGCCGTCTTGTCCCAGGGTACCAGCTCCCTCACCCATCTCCGCCCCTGTGCTTACTTCTCTAGGAAGTTTTCGCCCACGGAGAGTAACTATGATATTGGCAACCGCGAACTTCTAGCCATTAAATGGGCTTTTGAGGAGTGGCGGCACTTCCTGGAGGGGGCCAGACACCAGGTAACGGTCCTTACGGATCACAAGAATCTGGTTTTCCTAGAATCGGCCCGGAGGCTTAATCCTAGACAAGCTCGGTGGGCACTATTCTTTACCAGATTTAATTTCTTGGTTACCTATAGGGCTGGGTCCAAGAATATTAAGGCTGATGCTCTGTCACGTAGTTTCATGGCCAATCCTCCTTCCGAGAAGGATCCCGCTTGTATTTTACCCCCTGGTATAATCGTCTCTGCCACGGATTCTGATTTAGCTTCTGATATCGCGGCTGATCAGGGTGCAGCTCCCGGGAACGCCCCTGGGGACAAACTGTTTGTTCCCCTGCAATACCGGCTGAGGGTACTCAGGGAAAACCATGACTCCGCTCTATCTGGTCATCCTGGCATCTTGGGCACCAAACACCTCATTACCAGAAACTATTGGTGGCCTGGGTTGCCTAAAGATGTTAGGGCTTACGTCGCCGCTTGTGAGGTTTGCGCTAGGTCCAAAACCCCTAGGTCCCGACCTGCGGGCCTACTACGTCCCTTGCCCATTCCCCAGAGACCTTGGACCCATATCTCCATGGATTTTATCACCGATTTGCCTCCATCTCAGGGCAAGTCGGTGGTGTGGGTGGTAGTCGACCGCTTCAGCAAGATGTGCCACTTTGTGCCCCTTAAGAAGCTACCTAACGCCAAGACGTTAGCTTCTTTGTTTGTGAAGCACATCCTGCGTCTCCATGGGGCCCCAGTCAATATCGTTTCGGACAGAGGGGTACAATTTGTTTCCTTATTTTGGAGAGCCTTTTGTAAAAAGTTGGAGATTGATCTGTCCTTCTCCTCCGCCTTCCATCCCGAAACTAACGGCCAAACGGAAAGGACCAACCAATCCCTGGAACAATATTTAAGGTGTTTCATCTCTGACTGTCAATTCGATTGGGTCTCATTCCTTCCCCTTGCTGAATTTTCCCTGAATAACCGGGTCAGTAACTCGTCAGGGGTCTCCCCGTTTTTCTGTAATTTCGGGTTTAACCCAAGGTTCTCCTCCGTCTCCCCTGGTTGTTCCAATAATCCTGAGGTAGAGGATGTTCATCGGGAACTGTGCACTGTCTGGGCCCAGGTTCAGAAGAACCTAGAGGCGTCCCAGAGCGCACAAAAGATTCAGGCAGATAGTAGACGTTCTGCTAACCCCCGGTTTGTCGTCGGGGATTTGGTCTGGTTGTCGTCCAGGAACTTGCGCCTTAAGGTCTCGTCCAGGAAGTTTGCTCCCCGATTTATTGGGCCTTATAAGGTCATTGAAGTCCTCAACCCTGTATCCTTCCGTCTGGAGCTGCCCCCATCCTTCCGCATACACGACGTCTTTCATGCCTCCCTCCTTAAACGCTGCTCCCCGTCCTGGTCCCCCTCTAGGAAACCTCCTGTTCCCGTTCTCACCCCTGAGGGGGTGGAATTCGAGGTGGCCAAGATTGTGGACAGTAGGATGATCCAGGGCTCCCTCCAGTACCTGGTCCATTGGAGAGGATACGGGCCGGAGGAGAGGACTTGGGTACCTGCTCGAGATGTTCACGCTGGGGTATTGGTCAGGAGGTTCCACCTTCTCTTCCCCACTAAACCGGGTCCTCTTAGTAAGGGTCCGGTGGCCCCTCATAAAAGGGGGAGTACTGTAATGGATCTGCCAGGCACTACGTCTGTGGAGACTCCCAGGGTTAATCAGTCGACACCTGAGGCCAGACCTCTTAGACTGACACCGGCTCCCACCAATCAGGGTGGCAGGCTCAGGAGTGGGAGAGCCTATCGCGGCCTGGTCAGTCAGAGTTAGCTCCGCCCCCTGTCCATTTATACCTGCAGTTTTCTCTTCCTCATTGCTTGTTATTCTTTTGGATTCCTGGCCCCACTGCTGCTTGCTCCAGCCTGCTTCTGCCGTGCTTCTGCCTTGCTGCAGTTCCCCTTGTCTTGCTTTGCTTTGCCCCTGGCTTGCTTCTGTCTCCGTGCCCGCTCGGGTTACTCACTTCGTCCTGGTCCTGACTGTTCGTTCGCCGCTCCGTTTCCTCGTGGCGTTCCGTGGTTACTGCCCCTTCCCTTGCGTGTTCCCTGTTTGTTTTCCTGTGCACTTAGACAGCGTAGGGACCGCCGCCCAGTTGTACCTCGTCGCCTAGGGCGGGTCGTTGCAAGTAGGCAGGGACAGGGCGGTGGGTAGATTAGGGCTCACTTTCCCTTCACCTCCTTCCTGCCATCACACCTCCTCACATAATAGTAAGGGCCCAGCGTTTAAAAAGGCGCTCTTCCCTCAAAGTATACCACCCCATGAGACACAACTCACGGACTCTGATCTGTCTGGGATCTCTGAGGTACCTGTCGATGCACCTCTGACCACAGCCATCGTGAAAGGGCTGATGCATACACTGCAGAATTAAATTTCTGGGGTACTGGATAGAGTACTGGCGCAAATCCATACGTCTGTGGATGACCTAGGGTTCCGCACGGATCATATAGAAAGAAGTCTGGGAGATCACGCCAGGGCCCATAATGATCTTATTGACGCCCATGCTGAGCTTACAGAAGAGGTAAAGTGGCTAAAAGATAAGCTAATGGATCAAGAGGACAGATCAAGGTGGAATAATCTCAAAATTCGGGGTATTCCCGAAGACATTTCCCCCTCTGAACTACCTAACTTTCTGCAAGTTATGTTTAACTGGTTGCCGACACAGGACGAGAATGCTCGTCCTGAGCGGCGAGTACTTCGCGCATTAGGACGAGCATTTTCGTCCTGTGTGACAGCCGTCTCTGGGCGCGATCGAGAGCAGGGCAACGGCTGTAATACACAGCCACAGCCCCGCTCTGACAGCGGAGAGGAGAGAAACATCTTCTCTCCGCCATTAACCCTTTGAACGCCGCTATGAAAGCTGATCGCGGCGTTCAAGGAGAGGGGACTGCACATTGATCGCGTTACAGAAGATAACTGTGACGCGATCAAAGCCCACAACTCATATGGCCAGACAGCCCAGGGTCCAGTGAAGGACCCCAGGGCTGTCTGAACATATTTCCTGTTGTTACGGCATACTGAGGTATGCCCTAACAACTGCCTGTGTGCAATCAGTGCACAGGCTAATGTACTGGCATATAGATCTATGCCAGTACATTGCCGTTACAAAATAAAAATAAAAATGATAAATCCCTTTATGGGGTTAAAAAAAAAAGTAAAATGAATGTCAATTTTTTTTTTATGATAAATAAATAAATAAAAAGTAAAAAAATAAATAAATAAACTTTTTAAAATTTAAGTACCAAAACATGAAATAATATAGACATATTTTGTATCGCCATAACCGTAACAGCCTGTACAACAAATGTATAACATTATTTATGATGATCGGTGTATGGTATAAAAAAATAAATATTAAAACTGCTGCGGAACTGCTTTTTTTCTGCAATTTTGCCAAAATAAAAATTTATAGAAATTAAACGATAATGTATTTGTACCAAAAAATGGTACCTACATAAAGTACAACTCGTCCCGCAAAAAACAAAGTCTCATACAACTACATCGTACAAAAATAAAAGAGTTATGAGCGTCGGGATGTAAAGAGGGAAATCTAAAAAAATTGCTCTGTCTTCAAGGCCAAAATTGGCCGTGTCCTTAAGGGGTTAAAGCTTTAATTCCAATGTTTGCCCAACTGGATTTAACTTTGGATAGAACACACAGGATTCCTAAATCTCGGGCTGCTCCGGAAAATGTTCCCAGAGATATTTTATCACGGGTACACTTTTACTAAGCCAAAGACCGTATCCTTCAGGAGTCCAGGAAATTGGGGAACTTCCATCTCCCTATACACACATTTCAATATACCCGGATCTGTCTGCTTCTACCTTGCTGCTACGGAAGCAATTTTAACCGATCACTTTGGCTCTCAGGGAGCAAAATCTGAAATATAAGTGGGGTTTCCCGGTCAAGTTATTAGTTTCCAGGAATGGTTCCACACACGTGATTTCTACTCCTTCTGATGGGGTTACTCTGCTTCGCCAGTGAAATATTCCTATCAAGACTACAGGATCTGCGCCCGCTAGTAAGCCACCGAGACGTCTTCATCCGGAATGGGAGTTGGTACAGGGACAATCCATCACCTGATCTTCACTCTGGTTGTATGGTCATGTAATAATGCCACTTGTTGGTAACATTTATTTTCTCTCTTCTCCATGGATGTCTGTACATTTTTGTTTTCTTGTTTATATTCATGTATTTGGTCATATTGCTTTGTCCACTTCAAGTTTCACAAGATACTACTTGCATGTTGAGATTTCGTGTCCAATGCCCAGCAAGGCATAATATGTTTCTTACGCTACCTCATGCCTTTTACAATATCCTCTTTAAATGTAAAGGGGCTAAATAGTCCTTTTAAAAGGCAACAGATGTGTAAAGAGGCTCTAGTCCTTCGTAGTGATGTTTTCTTCGCCCAGGAGACTCATTTCCCCTCCCTTCATCCTCCGAAATGTACACATTTTAAATTTCCTCACATATTTCAGGCATCTAACACCAGCAAATCTAAGGGTGTATTGATTGCAATTAAAGATTTGGTTGCCTTTCATGTACATGATGTCCTTTTGGACCCTCAAGGTAGATTCCTGATACTAGTATGTGATATAAATAATATTACTTTTATGTTAGTGAACCTATATCTCCCTAACTCACACCAGCTTAAGGCCTTTCACAAAATACTCCGGAAGGTTAATAAAGTGGCGAAGGGTCTATTGATCATAGGGGGGGGGTTTTAATGAAGTTATGCATCCATCTATTGACTCCTTTAATGCCCATAGACTACGCTCCAATTTACATCACACGGTACATTTGGAAGAGTTATATGATGTATGGCGCTGTCACCATGATAATGAACGTGACTTTACGTATTTCTCTGCACCACATAAAGTGTACTCTCGAATAGATATGTTTTTAGTGAGCAAGATCAGTCTCCGCTGTATCTCTACATCCACTATTGGAGACATATCGTGGTCTGATCATGCCCCTATTTCTATAATTGTTTTGGATCAATTACCATTGCCCCGTTTGTCCTCATGGAGGTTAAATGATTTAGTTTTAGATCACCCTCTTACTAAAGATTTGATGGATACCCACGTCCAAACATATTTTGATGTTAATACCCCCTCTTCGGACAATTGCTTTTCTCTATGGAATGCTCATAAGGCATATATGCGGGGGGATTCATAGGGAGAAAACCACTAATGATATTCTCACCCGATTACATAATCTGGAATCCCTTAATAAATCTAAAGTGACTCCAGACACGTCGCAAAAACTTAAAGTCCTTAGGGACCAACTTCAAGCTGTGCTTATGTCTCGGCATATGGCCTTATTTAAAAAACTGCAATTTGGTTTTTACCTTCATGGTAATAGACCAGGGGCACTTCTAGCAAAAATGATTTAAAAAAAAGGAGCGCTAAGCAAAGAACAGCATTCCTCATTGACAAAAGCGGTAATAAGGTTACTCACCTTTAAGAAATCAGTGAACAATTTCGGAGTTTTTTTTCACAATTTATATAATCTCAGAGAAGATAAAGACACTTATCAGCCATCAGTATCGGACATAAATCACTTTCTGTGCGGCCTGCATCTTCCTTCCCTGTCAGAAGAAGATAGCTCTAATTTACAATCACCTTTTACTGCACTAGAAGTTTCACAAGCTATTACATAGTTACATAGTTACATAGTTACATAGTTACATAGTTAGTACGGCTGAAAAAAGACACATGTCCATCAAGTTCAACCAAGGGAAGGGAAAAGGAAGGAAAAATTTCTACACATAGGAGCTAATATTTTTTTGTTCTAGGAAATTATCTAACCCTTTTTTAAAGCCATCTACTGTCCCTGCTGTGACCAGCTCCTGCGGTAGGCTATTCCATAAATTCACAGTTCTCACTGTAAAGAAGCCTTGTCGCCTCTGCAGCTTGAACCTTTTTTTCTCCAGACGGAGGGAGTGCCCCCTTGTTTTTTGAGGGGGTTTTACAAGGAACAGGATTTCACCATATTTTTTGTATGTGCCATTAATATATTTATATAAGTTAATCATGTCCCCCCTTAGTCTTCTTTTTTCAAGGCTAAATAGGTTTAATTCTTTCAATCTTTCCTCATAACTTAAATTCTCCATGCCCCTTATTAGCTTCGTTGCTCTTCTTTGTATTTTTTCCAACTCCAGGGCATCCTTTCTATGAACTGGAGCCCAGAACTGAACTGCATATTCTAGATGAGGCCTCACTAATGCTTCGTAAAGTGGCATTATTACATCCCTGTCCCGCGAGTCCATGCCTCTTTTAATACACGACAATATCCTGCTGGCCTTTGAAGCAGCTGATTGACACTGCATGCTGTTATTGAGTTTATGATTTACAAGTACACCCAGATCCTTCTCAACAAGTGAATCCGCCAGTGTAGCGCCCCCTAGGACATATGATGCATGCAGGTTGTTGGTACCAAGATGCATAACTTTACATTTATCTACATTAAACTTCATTTGCCAAGTGGACGCCCAAACACTTAGTTTGTTTAAATCTGCCTGTAATTCATGAA
The DNA here is from genome assembly GCF_050947455.1 of Rhinoderma darwinii. Taxonomy (NCBI): domain Eukaryota; kingdom Metazoa; phylum Chordata; class Amphibia; order Anura; family Rhinodermatidae; genus Rhinoderma; species Rhinoderma darwinii. The sequence continues at coordinate 317,409,313 of NC_134690.1, forward strand.
CATCTTCCATAGTCTGAACTATATTACATAGCTTGGTGTCATCTGCAAAAATAGAAATAGTGCTATTAATCCCATCCTCTATATCATTAATAAATAAGTTGAATAATAGTGGTCCCAGCACTGAACCCTGGGGTACACCACTTATAACCGGGGACCATTCAGAGAAGGAATCATTGACCACAACCCTCTGGATACGGTCCTTGAGCCAATTCTCAATCCAATTACAAACTATATTTTCTAAACCTATAGTCCTTAATTTACCCATTAGGCGTCTATGGGGGACAGTGTCAAATGCCTTTGCAAAGTCCAAAAACACTAAATCCACAGCGGCCCCTCTGTCTAGACTTCTGCTCACCTCTTCATAAAAACAGATTAGGTTAGTTTGACAACTTCTGTCCTTAGTAAAACCGTGCTGGCTGTCACTTATAATGCTATTTATTGTCACATAATCCTGTATATAGTCCCTCAATAGCCCCTCAAACATTTTCCCCACGATGGATGTTAAGCTTACTGGTCTATAATTACCCGGGGAAGACCTAGAGCCCTTTTTGAAAATAGGCACCACATTTGCCCTGCGCCAGTCCCTTGGCACTATACCAGTCACTAGAGATTCTCTGAATATTATGAAAAGGGGGACAGAAATAACTGAACTAAGCTCTTTAAGAATTCTAGGGTGTAACCCATCTGGTCCCGGAGCCTTGTGCACATTTATTTTATTTAATTTAGCTTGGACCATCTCTACATTCATCCAATTCAGTATATCAACTGATATATTAACAGCACTGGCACCGGCTACATCAGCTGCTCTTTCTTCTGTTGTATATACAGAGCTAAAGAACCCATTTAGTAACTCTGCCTTCTCTTGATCCCCTGTGATCAACTCCCCATTACCATTATCTAGGGGTCCTACATGTTCAGACCTTGGCTTTTTTGCATTTATATGCTTGAAGAATTTTTTAGGATTTGTTTTACTATCCTTGGCCACCTGCCTTTCATTTTGTATTTTTGCTAATTTTATTACATTTTTACAGATTTTATTAAGCTCTTTATATTTTACAAAGGCTACAGCTGTACCCTCAGATTTGTATTTTTTAAATGCCCTTTTTTTGTCATGTATTGCCCCTTTCACAGAAGGTGTAAGCCATGTGGGGTTTAATTTGAGTCGTTTATACTTATTACCTGTAGGAATAAATTTTGCACTATAATAACTCAAAGTAGATTTGAAAATCTCCCATTTATCATTTGTTCCATTATTTGACATTAGTTCTTCCCAGTCTATATCCTGAATTGCAGCCCTCATCCTGGGGAAATTGGCTTTCTTAAAATTAAATGTTTTTGCCCTCCCAGCCTGCGTTTGTTTTTTACAGTATAGGTAAAATGTAACTATATTATGATCACTGTTACCGAGGTTTTCACGAACATTGACATTCCCAACAAGATCTGCATTATTAGAAATGACCAGATCCAACAGAGCTTCACCTCTAGTCGGGTCTTCCACAAACTGGCCCATAAAATTTTCCTGCAACAGGTTGAGGAAATGTCTCCCCTTTGCAGTTGAAGCCGAACCATGACACCAATTAATATCCCGGAAATTAAAATCTCCCATTATCACTACAGTACCCGCCTGTGCAGCCCGCTCCATCTGTTTATATATCTGACCTTCCATCTCCTCAGTTATATTGGGGGGTCTATAGATTACACCAAAAGTAATTTTTTCAGTGTTTACCTCCCTTTCTAGTTCCACCCACAAGGTTTCAACCTCCTCACAGTCTTCACCCACTATTGTCTCTTTCACACTCGCCTTCATATCACTTCTCACATACAGACATACACCACCACCTTTCCTATTTGTCCTGTCTTTACGAAAAAGTGTAAAACCCTGTAGATTTACAGCCCAGTCATGTGAAGAGTCCAGCCATGTTTCAGCAACACCAACTATATCTATATTTTCTTCCAGTATCAAGGCCTCCAGCTCCCCCATTTTGCTTGCTAGACTTCTGGCATTTGTGAACATACACTTTAACTTGCCTGTCAGTTTTTCACTTTTATTATCAGAAATGTGATTTGACATTAATCGGTCCTTTTTATTTACACTGATGTTTTGTAACGAAAGGATCTCCTTATCTTGTTGTCTAGTCCTCTCCCCACATTCTGTTTCTCCCCCCACCAATATAGTCTGACCCCTCTCTAACCTGGCTACCCCTTTTTTTTCTACATTGACCTCCCTCCTCAGCCCTAGTTTAAATACTCCGCCACCCCAGCTAGAATTCTCTCCCCCAGCACAGCGGACCCCCTTCCATTTAGGTGCAAATCATCTGCAGAATACAGTTTGTACCCCAATGAAAAGTCAGCCCAGTGCTCTAGGAACCCAAATCCTTCTCCTCTACACCAAGACTTCAGCCATGCATTTAACTCCCTAAGCTCCCGCTGTCTTTCCTGTGATGCGCATGGCACAGGCAGTATTCCTGAGAATACAACCTTGGAGGTCCTTCCCTTCAGCTTGTAGCCTAGTTCTTTAAAATTATTCTTAAGGCTCCTCCACCTACCATTTATTCTGTCGTTGGTACCGACATGGACCACGACAGCTGGATCATCACCAGCCCCTCCCAGCAATTTGTCCACCCGTTCCACCACATGCCGAACCCTGGCACCAGGGAGACAGCAAACCATTCGGTTGAGGCGGTCTTGGCGACAAATTATTCTATCCGTCTTCCTGATTATAGATTCCCCTACAACTATCAATTGTCTTGGCTTGCCTGCATTACCATCCCGCCGACTACTAGCTGGGCTGTTCTCCCGGCTGTTAGGGAGATCAGTATCCACTAGGGCTGCCTTTTCTGAGACTGACACCCTCGCATCATCACCCAACCTGGCAATTTTGCTTGGAATGCCAGAAACCGGATCGGCCTTCCTTGTCTTTGACCCCTTTCTACTGCCCCTAACTACATTAACCCAGCTACTTACCTGATCCTGCTCACCCATGTCTTCACCCTCCAGTTCTAACCCACTAACTGCATGCTCTGTGAGCAGCAAGCTCCGCTCAAAATTGTCTATCCTCCTCAGTGTTGCATTCTGCTCCTCCAGATCTCTAATACGAGCTTCCAGGTGAACAACATGCTCACATCTGCCACAGAGATATTCACCCTGGAACTCCGGCTCCAGTCGTGTATACATATGACAAACTGTGCACTGAAGAAAACCTCCAATCTTGCTATCCATTATCCAAGTTACACCAAAACAGCGAACAATTGTCAAAGAAAAAGAAGAGTACTTACTGGGGCTTCAACTCCTCTTTTCAACTCCGGTTTTAGAACTCCACTTAGTTCACAAGCCACTTAAACCACCAAGCTCAGAAAGAGCAAGCTCAAAATGAGGTCTGATGACTAATTTATACCACCTGTGTCCAGTTAACCCCTTCCCCCTCGTCAACTGCTCAGCTGGAACGAATCTGCAAGGGAAAAAAAAAATAAAAAATTTACAAATTTTTTTTTTAAATTGTGTGAGTTTTTGCTATCTTCTATTTGCTAGCAATCAAAACAGATTCACAAACACAGAAATACAGCAACACAATACAGAAGTACAGCAACACAATCCGGTTTTAGAACTCCACTTAGTTCACAAGCCACTTAAACCACCAAGCTCAGAAAGAGCAAGCTCAAAATGAGGTCTGATGACTAATTTATACCACCTGTGTCCAGTTAACCCCTTCCCCCTCGTCAACTGCTCAGCTGGAACGAATCTGCAAGGGAAAAAAAAAATAAAAAATTTACAAATTTTTTTTTTAAATTGTGTGAGTTTTTGCTATCTTCTATTTGCTAGCAATCAAAACAGATTCACAAACACAGAAATACAGCAACACAATACAGAAGTACAGCAACACAATCCGGTTTTAGAACTCCACTTAGTTCACAAGCCACTTAAACCACCAAGCTCAGAAAGAGCAAGCTCAAAATGAGGTCTGATGACTAATTTATACCACCTGTGTCCAGTTAACCCCTTCCCCCTCGTCAACTGCTCAGCTGGAACGAATCTGCAAGGGAAAAAAAAAAAAAAAAAATTTACAAATTTTTTTTTTAAATTGTGTGAGTTTTTGCTATCTTCTATTTGCTAGCAATCAAAACAGATTCACAAACACAGAAATACAGCAACACAATACAGAAGTACAGCAACACAATCCGGTTTTAGAACTCCACTTAGTTCACAAGCCACTTAAACCACCAAGCTCAGAAAGAGCAAGCTCAAAATGAGGTCTGATGACTAATTTATACCACCTGTGTCCAGTTAACCCCTTCCCCCTCGTCAACTGCTCAGCTGGAACGAATCTGCAAGGGAAAAAAAAAAATAAAAAATTTACAAATTTTTTTTTTAAATTGTGTGAGTTTTTGCTATCTTCTATTTGCTAGCAATCAAAACAGATTCACAAACACAGAAATACAGCAACACAATACAGAAGTACAGCAACACAATCCGGTTTTAGAACTCCACTTAGTTCACAAGCCACTTAAACCACCAAGCTCAGAAAGAGCAAGCTCAAAATGAGGTCTGATGACTAATTTATACCACCTGTGTCCAGTTAACCCCTTCCCCCTCGTCAACTGCTCAGCTGGAACGAATCTGCAAGGGAAAAAAAAAAAAAAAAAATTTACAAATTTTTTTTTTAAATTGTGTGAGTTTTTGCTATCTTCTATTTGCTAGCAATCAAAACAGATTCACAAACACAGAAATACAGCAACACAATACAGAAGTACAGCAACACAATCCGGTTTTAGAACTCCACTTAGTTCACAAGCCACTTAAACCACCAAGCTCAGAAAGAGCAAGCTCAAAATGAGGTCTGATGACTAATTTATACCACCTGTGTCCAGTTAACCCCTTCCCCCTCGTCAACTGCTCAGCTGGAACGAATCTGCAAGGGAAAAAAAAAAAATAAAAATTTACAAATTTTTTTTTTAAATTGTGTGAGTTTTTGCTATCTTCTATTTGCTAGCAATCAAAACAGATTCACAAACACAGAAATACAGCAACACAATACAGAAGTACAGCAACACAATCCGGTTTTAGAACTCCACTTAGTTCACAAGCCACTTAAACCACCAAGCTCAGAAAGAGCAAGCTCAAAATGAGGTCTGATGACTAATTTATACCACCTGTGTCCAGTTAACCCCTTCCCCCTCGTCAACTGCTCAGCTGGAACGAATCTGCAAGGGAAAAAAAAAAAAATTTACAAATTTTTTTTTTAAATTGTGTGAGTTTTTGCTATCTTCTATTTGCTAGCAATCAAAACAGATTCACAAACACAGAAATACAGCAACACAATACAGAAGTACAGCAACACAATCCGGTTTTAGAACTCCACTTAGTTCACAAGCCACTTAAACCACCAAGCTCAGAAAGAGTTAAAACAAGGCAAAGCCCCAGGCCCAGACGGGTTTACTAATCTGTATTACAAAAGGTATGTTACGATTCTAGCCCCTAAATTGGTTGATGTGTTTAATGGAGCTGCAGCCACGGGGTCTTTCCCAAAGGAAATGCTCTCTGCAACGGTAGTCACTCTGCCGAAGCCCGGGAAAACTCCTGATTCTCCTGCTAACTTCCGTCCAATATCACTGTTGAACACAGACATTAAAATTTATGCTAAGATATTGGCTGGTAGGTTGGCTAATTTACTCCCTGACTTAATACACGAGGATCAGGTGGGATTTATTGCTGGGAGGCAGGCGCCGGACGGCACTAGAAGACTTATAAATTTGATTAATTGGGCAAGGACCCATCGAGTGCCTTCCGTGCTTCTCACTTTGGATGCGGAAAAGGCATTCGATCGGGTCCACTGGGGGTATTTGGAGGCAGTTCTGTGCAAATTTGGATTTGGTGGGTGGATAAAATCTGCTATTATGGCATTGTACTCCAATCCCTCAGCTAGAGTTTTGGCCTCCGGGTTTATGTCTACCCCGTTCCCTATCTCCAATGGCACTCGTCAGGGGTGTCCGCTGTCACCCCTGATCTTTGCGATGGTGATGGAGCCTCTAGCTATGTCTATTAGACAGAACTCTTCCATTACAGGTATACAGATTGGTCAACTCCAACATAAGATAGGGTTATATGCAGACGATGTTATCCTCTCCCTCTCAAACCCATTATCATCCCTTCAAGTAGTGCAACACACCCTAGACATGTTTGGAAGGGTGGCTTACTATAAAATGAATGCTAGTAAATCACACTTGTTATATGTGGGGCTACCGGTACAAGTTAGGAATACGGTTCGCAGATCCTTGCCTTTCCAATGGAATTTACTTAAGATCTCATATTTGGGCAAATAACTCACTAATTCTACTAATCTCCTCTTTAAACATAATTTTACCCCTCTTTTAAATAGTATTCCCCAATTGTTATCTACCTACTCTAATGTCTGTACATCTTGGGCGGGGAGGATAGCGATCATTAAAATGATGATCTGGCCCATTATTCTTTATACGTTCCGTGCATTGATAATCCCTCTTCCCGGTGCTTTTTTGAGAAATCTCCAAAGAATACTCAATAATTTTATATGGGTGCACAAAAAGCCTAGAGTGCGGATGCACACATTATTTAGACATTGGAGACAAGGAGGCATGGGGATGCCAGACGTTCAAAAGTATTATTGGGCAGTTTCACTAGATCAACTGAAGACTTGGTGTGCACCATTCCCCTTGAAGAGGTGGATACATATTGAACAGGCACTAGTAGACCGTCCACTTATCTCATTGTTAGGGGTTGGTTCACACTCTCATCCTAAAACGTATAACTCTGCGTCTCCGACTGTCTCAGCATCTCTAAAGGCTTGGAAATCCTACGCCTCCCAGCTTCCCTCATCGGCTCTTACTCAACTTAAGAGATTGCCCTTACTATATTTGCTTACTTCTTTACCAGGTGTATCTTTGGATAATTGGATAACTTCAGGGGTTTTCCACATTCACATGTTATTTAGCGACCGCACATTATTGGCCTTTTCAAATTTAGTGAAAGCTTATGCTATCCCTAATAGGGACTTCTATAAGTATTTATGTATTCGCCACTTATTTGCGTCCTTAGATGTCGATGCCTTATCATTTCCCTCCATGGCTCTTCAGATGTATTTTGATCCCACGGGTAGGAAAAAGGGTATTTCAGGACTCTATGGTGATTTGTGTGAGCAACTCCTTCCCAGCAGACCTACTTATTGTGATAAATGGGAAGAAGATTTTGAATCCTCCTTTTCTTTGATAAAGTGGTGGAAAGCCTTTTCTTGGACCAAAAATGTTTTCTAGCGGGGTTAATCATTGGGAAGCTTCTCAAAAATTGTTATTACGCTGGCATTTGACACCTTCAAATTTTGCAAAATCTCACATTTCTTATCCGGAGTTGTGCTGGAAGGGATGTGGCTGCAAAGGGTCATATTTTCACATGTGGTGGCAATGTCCAGAAGTCTACTCCTTTTGGATGCAGGTATTTGGTATCATTTCCCAAATTTTGTCTTGTGCTGTTAAGCCTGATACGTCTCTGGCATTATGTTTTCTTAATATGCAAAAAATCCCACGTCACTCTCACATGATGTCCAGTCATATTATTATAGCCGCTCGTTTGCTCTTAGCTAAATATTGGAAACTACCCATGCAATACTCCATTCCTGAATTGATTAATCAAGTAAATGCTTCCTTTACTTTGGAACGCATGTATGCTTTGAGATCCCATAGACTTCCTTACATTCTCTCACTATGGGAACCATGGACCAAGTATCTCTCTACATCCTCACAGGGAGTTCAGCTGATACCTCTTCTACCACCTGTAGTTTGACATTTGTATTACAAGGTGCAGCTCTTTTAGGTTACTAATTTAGGTTACCAGATTCATGCCACTTATAATATGACATGTTGTTACTTGACTATCATCATTTACCTCTCTGGTATTGTTGGTGGTATTGGTGTAACCCTTTGAGTCTGTCACTCTATTAATATGGGTTTTATTATTTCCTATCCACATGTGCGGCTGTTCGTCTCTATGTATGTGGCTTGGCACCCTCTCAGTCAATGCCTTCCTCTCAGGATCCTTTGTATTTGTATTGTTTTGTTATCCTTATATATCTATGTGCTATATTTATGATAGTAGTATAATGGAGGTGGTGAATGTTCATTTTGTCATTCTGTATGTTACTTATTGTATGCTTTAGGCCTCATTTACACGAGCGTGTGCGTTTTGCGCGCGCAAAAAACGCAGCGTTTTGCATGCGCAAAAGGCACTTGACAGCTCCGTGTGTCATCCGTGTATGATGCGCGGCTGCGTGATTTTCGCGCAGCCGCCATCATAGAGATGAGGCTAGTCGACGTCAGTCACTGTCCATGGTGCTGAAAGAGTTAACTGATCGGCAGTAATTCTTTCAGCACCCTCGACAGTGCATTCCGATCACCATATCGAGTAACCTGTTAAAAAAAAAAGAGGTTCGTAGTTACCGAGAACTTCCCGGCCGTTGCCTTGGTGACGCGTCCTTGGTGACGCGTCCTTGGTGACGCGCCTCTCTTGACATCTGGCCCCACCTCCCTGGATGACGCGGCAGTCCGTGTGAGCGCTGCAGCCTGTGCTTGGCTTGTGATTGTCTGCAGCTGTCACTTGGACTGAATTGTCATCCCGGGAGGTCAGACTGGAGGAAGAAGCCGGGAGTTATCGGTAAGTCAGGACTTTTTTTTTTTTGACATGTTCACGTATATTGGAATCGGAAGTCACTGTCCAGGGTGCTGAACCAGTTTAACTCTTTCAGCACCCTGCACAGTGACTGTCTCCTGCCGGGTTCGGTCAAAACGAGTTTGGCCGAACTTGGTAAAGTTCGGTTCACTCATGTCTAAGACACTCCGTTCGGATGTTTGTAAACAGAAAAGCACGTGGTGCTTTTCTGTTTACATTCAGTTTGACAGCTCTTGCGCGAATCACGCAGTTTGCACGGAAGTGCTTCCGTGCGACCTTCGTGGTTTTCACGCACCCATTGACTTCAATGGGTGCGTGATGCGCGAAAAACGCACGATTATAGAACATGTCGTGAGTTTTACGCAACGCACACGCGCTGCACAAAATTCACGCATCGTCTGCACTGCCCCATAGAGTAATATAGGTGCGTACGACACGCGTGAAAAGCACGCGCGTCGCACGCGCGTATATTACGCTCGTGTAAATGAGGCCTAACTACGATATGTGGACCGGTATTATCATAATACACTACATGTTATATATGTTTTGAGGTTCTTGCGTGGACCTTATTGTTGATAAAGTCATGTCTTTTTGTTTTTGTTTTCCTGTAACGTTGAAAAGTTAATAAAAATTTTAACTTTAAAAAAGAGAAAAAAAAACACTAGCAAAAATACTGGGTTTATTATGGACTCTAAGGGTAAGAAGGTAGAAAATCAGAATTAAATCAAGAGAGTTTTTCAGGAATATTTTTAACAACTATATAGTGAAGGCCCTAGAAAGAGGGGAGATATAGAGGTATTTATTAGAATTCGATCTAACACAAATATCACAAGAGGGACAGGAGAATTAGATGCATTAGTTACACTTAAAGAGATTAAACGAATGGTATATGGTATGACAAGTCCTCAGGGAAGCAATGGATTGCCAACTGAAGTGTACCAGAGATATGGGTCAATACTTTTACCCATTCTACTGCAGGTTATAAACTTTGCATTGGAAAAGGGGAGTACAATGTATGAAACCAACATTGTTTTGGTTCCAAAACCTGAGAAAGATCTGGTGATATGAGATCTTATAGACCCATAACTCTGTTGAACACCTATATTAAAATACTGCCAAAAGGGGGCGCATGCGCGAGGTTCGCCTGAGCGGATGTGCTTAGTGTGAGTTCCGTGCCGATCACTGCAACCGGGCGATAACTAGCACTGTTATACAGCTCCACCAGCGATACCTGTCCAGGGATCACTTCCTAACATGACCAGGACAAAGAAATCTGCTGGTCAAAGAGATTCGCAGACTCCATAGCAGACTATTCCTGCTTTATTTCGCACCATAACTGAATTCATCATGGCGGACGCACCATCACACGCCTGTAGTGAGAATTCCGGCCGCAGCACATTTTTTTCAGGATGCGGTCTCACCTATTTTGGAGCCACAGGTACACTCAGAACTTTACCAGAATATTGAAAAACTATTTAGAGCTGAACTAGCTCATGCTGTGACACAATTTACGTGCCAAGTGCAAACGTGTGGCCGACGTTGAGGCTAAAACAGAAAGCATGGTAGATGCCATTACTGCTGACAGACAGGACATAGACGACCATACCTCAAAGATGGAAGCTCTGGAAATAAATCTTCAAATACAGGGAATTCCGGAGTCATCTTCTGATCTTCCCGACACAGTCACCATTTTATTTCGGGCTCTTCTGCCTCAACGATACGCTATGCCGTTTAAGATGGACAGGATCCATAGAGTCTCGCTGGTAAAGCCGAGAAACCCTGACCGGCCCAGGGATGTCATCCTTTGACTACACTATCCTGAAGTCAGAGAAAAGATCCTCGGAGCCGCAAGGAACCTTCAGTCGTTACATGGTGTACCTAACACAGTGCGTATCTATGCTAACCTAGCACCCTCGACACATGGCAGACTTCGAGATATGAGACGCATCACTTTGGCCCTGCAAAATGCTCAGGTGAAATTTCGTTGAGGATTTCCATTCTCCATGACTTTTCAAGTTAACACCCGCACCTATATGGTCCGCAACCCTGACAAGGGTAAAGAAGCTCTTCACAAAGCTTGCGTCTCACATACAGTTCAACTGCCATTACCGCCTAAGTCACCATGCCCTACAAGATCATAGTTTACCAAAACAACCAAAGCTCCCCCACAGAAGACTTCTGGTGTGGTGCAATAACAAGAGACTTATGCAGATTTAACAGAATCGTTGGCTAACAGGTTGTGGTAAGAGGGAATGTTCCCATTGCACCCTCTACACATTTTGAGACTCGGTCTCATGACTCTTATTTACTATTCCTGACATAGGTATCCCTATTTCAAGCATTGACCCGTAAGTGGTTTGGGTTTATCATGTTGTACCTGTCCTCCTGGTCTTGGAGTTCTGCTAGGCGGTGTCCCCAACGCAGACAAACTATTTGGACTACGTGTCCTATCTGGGTTTTTTTCGTTGATAATGTTCAACTTTTCACGACTGCAAGTTTTTCCTTCCTAACTCTCGTGGTCTTGGCTCAGACAGCCCCCAAACAAAATTTGAGGTCACTTATGGAATTAAGTATATGGCATGCAGGGTTTTTGCTCTCTTGATTACCGAATATGAGGTCTTACATTATTGTGACTCCTTCTGCTTCTACTATGTGTCAGATTATTTCCCATAATGTAAGGGGTTTTAATTCCCTCTCGGAATGCAAAAAGGCCTTTATTGATTACTTAAAACAGGCCCCGGATGTTATCTGTTTGTTGTTACTATGCTTAGAAATACCTTCCCCTTACAGGTTTCATCTGTTGTCTCTGACCCACTGGGTCGATATTTGATAATTGTGGGTACCATACTAGATATTACTATTGGTATTGTTAATTCCTACGTCCCCAATGCTGACTGCATTGAAGTTTTCTCATGATTTAGCACAAATGGTTGCTCCTCTTTATTATCAACATTTGATATGGTGCGGTGACTTTAATTTTGTTGTAATCCCACCCTAGACAAGTCCCACAATATAGCTTCCCGACGCACAATGGTGCATAAGAAAATGATATCCGATACTTTTCAATTACTCTCCCTAGCCGACACCTGGAGGGAACACAACGGGTCCAATAGAGATTATACCTTTCTATCAGCAGCGCACCATCATCACACTAGGATTGACATGATTCTTTCCACAGCTTCATCTCTACCTCAATTGTTATTCTCTAGACATGTTTTTTGCGCTTGGTCTAATCATTATGTATGTTCTGAATTTGATTTCATGTAAAAGGGCAGGATCCCGTTCACTTGGCGATTAAATGAAGCTTTGAATACAAATACGAATGCAAGAAATCAAATAACAGAAGATCTTAGAACATATTTAGAAGAGAATAACACCTCTGATACGAATCTGCACTGTCTATAATTGTCTCATAAGGCTTATATAGGGGGTCAACTTATAACGTTGTAGAAAGAAAGAAAGAAAGAAAGAAAGAAAGAAAGAAAGAAAGAAAGAAAGAAAGAAAGAAAGAAAGAAAGAAAGAAAGAAAGAAAGAAAGAAAGAAAGAGGAATGGCGCAATCTAAATTGGAGGATAGGCTAGCTAGATTATCCCTTGCTCACCAACGTAGACCGTCTTTATATCTCTATAAGGCATTGCAAGACGCCAAAACTCAGTTAGATGCCGTACTTTCACAAACTATTGAAAAAGCATTGCGTTGGACACACGCCAAATACTATAAATGGGATAATAAACCTGATACGTTTCTAGCGTGGAAATTGAGACATAGACAACATATCAACCAGGTGTTCAAAATTCGAACTAGGGAGGGTCACACTACTTCTAATCCCAACCACATTTATGAAACTTTTGGGCAGTGTTATTAGGCGCTGTGCTCTAGGACCTCTTGTGTTAATGAAGCTCAAATGCTGTATTTATCAGTGCAGTTGGTCTCCTTAATGCAGATATAACCGATGTTGAGGTAGACCTAACGATTAAAGAGCTTAAGTTGGATAAGGCCCCGGGTCCCGACAGCCTTTCAGCAGCCTATTACAAAAAGTTTGCTACTCAACTAACACCCCACGTTCAGAATTTTTGTAATCATCTTCTTCAGGGCAATGCCATGCCTCCCGAATTTCTGGATGCTATGGTTGCTATGATCCCAAAGCCTAATAGGAATCCTTTATCCCCATCCAATTACAGACCTATATCCCTACTAAATTTAGATGCAAAATTTTTGACTTCTATTCTAGCTCACCGACTAAATTATTTCTTGCCTATGCTGGTGCATACAGATCAGGTAGTCTTTATACCCCAAATAGAGGCACCTAATAATATACATAAATTTAAAAATATAATAGCACAGATTCAGAAAAACTCTGCTCCTTGTACTTTTGTAGCATTGGATATAGAGAAAGCTTTTGATAACCTACCCTGGGATTATTTATTTGCTGTTCTCCGCAAAGCAGGCATATGGGGACCCTTCTTAGCTGCCGTATAAACCTTATATACTTCTCCAGTCTCTTATCTTAAACTTCCTTCAACATCTTCTTCACCGATATTGATACACAGGGGTATTCGCCAAGATTGCCCACTCTCCCCTGCCCTCTTTGCCCTAGCCATGGAACCCATGGCAAATATGATTAGAAGAAATCCCGATATAGCTGGAGTCCGTCTGGTTATGCTCTGTAATACGCAATGCCATACGATAAAATTGATAGAGTTAAGCTGTGGTTTCCAGTAATGCCCCAAAAAGTTAAATTATCTAGGGATAGCTTTAACTCCCCGATTAGAAAACTTATATGCAGCTAACTTCCCAGCTTTATTACGTTCTATTAAAGATGACCTAAAGTCTTAGGATACGTCCCTGCTTTGGACGGATACATTCTATTAAGATGGTAATACTTTCTAGGTTGTTGTATCTGTTCTGAACATTACCTATTCCCATTCCAATGTCTGACCTTGGATGACTTCAACGGGATAGTTCTCGCTTTATATGGGTGGGCAAACTCCCCAGAATTCGTGCTTCCATTGTTTCTTCATAAGCATGCGGGAGGTTTCTCTGTTCCTAATTTGATTAAATATTATAGAGCAGCCAGGTTAGCTCAACCTATGCTGATACATACATCATGCAATGTTCCGCAATGGGTGGGTCGGGAATCTGAACTCCTTGCTTCATTCTCCTGGACTACCCTTTTTTCCCTTTTTTGGAGTACGCGTGCTTTGCCAAGAGATGTTAATACCAAATCCATATTGTCTTATTATGCCTTGCTACTGTGGAGGGCTGTGCATTTTAAACATAATCTACAGTCTCCGATTTCCCCACTTACCCCACTATTTTGAAATCCTGCCTACTCTTTGGGAATGCAGAAAAATGCGTTCTCTTGGTGGTGTACTCACAAACTTGTCAGCCTTCAAAATTTCTTAGCCTTATTTCTCCTAGTCAATTCAGAGATCGATACGAACCCCCTTTGAGCGAGGAGTTCAGACTAGTACAGATCCTTTCGTTTTGGCATTCTGTATTGGGAGGCTTGCCCCCACTTTCATGCACTGTTCTTGAACGATTTATTTTATATTCTTTTGAGAGGGTGGGCCTTATCTCTTAAATATATGGACTGTTGAATTCACAGTTGGAGGGGCTGAAATTACCATGTATGTTAAAATGGGAGGAGGATGTCCAGTGTCAGCTTTCCTTAGAGAAGTGGAGAAGTTGTGATTTTCTACATAAAGGAAGTTGGCAAGTTACTCTAGCGGAAACCTTTATGAAGGTTCTACATAGAACCTACTTCGTACCTGAACAACTTCATTCCCCATTCTGTTTTAGGGATTGTGGGTCTGTGGTTTCCATGTACCATACGGGGTGGGGATGTCCCATTGCCAGTGCATTTTGGGACTCCATTTGTGGGCTCATTTCTGATGTTCTTGGACATACTTTTCATAAGGTGCCCTCTATTTGTTTGCTAGGTGATAAGCCCGTAGGATATACGCTATGCTCCCTTTGAATTAGCTCAATATATTCTTTTAGCTGCCCGCATACACATTGCCTCCAACTGGAAAAAGATGAATCTCTCTCTTTCCGAGGTAAGAAACAGAGTAGATAAAATAGCTATATATGAAAAAATCTAAGCAGTTCGTACTGATACGATGGAACAATATGATAAGGTGTGGCGGCCCTGGTTGCTCTCCTCCCACTCTTCTAATTTATCTGATTACTTGACTCTTTGAGAAACCTCACGAATGTTCTTGTCAGCTGATATATTTAATCTTTCGTTAGATGTAAGCTTGTAACCCAGTTTGTGCCTCTTAACAATTTATCTTGCTTGTCGAGTTTGTACCGTTCTGGTGTATTTCATATATGAACATAATAATTTCCCCATTGTATATAGTTCCTTTTTTACTTAATTTATTTTTGTCTATGTGCAAATATAATGTGCTGCCCTCTGAACTGTGTGATCTCTGAACTCGTGGTGGCAGACTAGGTGGGGTTTATGCCAGGAAGGTCTGCCAGTCATAATATACATAGATTATTTCTGAATATGAAAGCCTCAAGGGTAGAGAAGGGGGAAAGAGCCATTGTGGCACTAGATGCGCCATGTGCGTTTGATTGTGTAGAGTGGGATTTCCTCTATGAAACATTTAATGGGTATGGTCTTTGGGGGAGATTCAGGGATTATATTTCAATATTATATGCAGCCCATAATGCCAGGGTTATAGTAAATGGGGGGAAGACTCAGAAAATTTAACTTAATAGAGGGACTAGGCAGGGGTGTCCCCTCTACCCCTTCTATTTGCCTTGGTTATTGAACTGTTAGCTTTTGCAATAAGGAAGGAGAAAGCGATTAAGGGATTCACCGATAAAGACCATAAAGATAAAATTATGTTATATGCAGATGATATTCTGCTTTGTCTGAATGATACGAGAAATTCCATGCAGGAGGTAGTGAATACTTAAAACCAGTTCTCTATTCTCTCTGAGATACACATAAATAACAATAAGTCTGTTATTTTACCCAATTATTTGTCCCAGGCGAACTTTAAATACTTAGGAGTTCGGATATCAAAGAATCCCTAGGTCTATAAGAAATCACATCTGATCCTTATGAGGGGGGGATTTTAAAAATAAATAAAATTGTGTCAGGGAGAGCTGCATTGATTAAGTAAATTCTATTTCCACAGGATTTTTTGTGGGGAGGGAAAGCTCCAAGGATTAGCTTGCAATAGCTTAAAAATTCTAAAGAGATTGGGGGTTTAGCTATTCCTTATCTATGGAAACGTTTTTTTTATCTTCTCAAATCTTGTGGATAGAGGGGTTGGAGCTTAAGGTTAATAATAATGAATATGATCGGTTAATTATATTAAAGACAGAGGGGGGAGTTAATGGAAAAACTAGTAAATGGGGACTTAAGGAAAATATTCCCAATTACTGGCTTTATGATGTGTAGGGTGTGGGAAGAGGTGAAAGGCATAGTAGGTTTTGTAAATCCTAATATATATACCATTTGAAACAACTTAAAAGCCTTGTTAGTGTACTCCAGAATGGAGGGTTGAAATTTTGGAGCAAACTCGGGGTTACAAGATTGGTTTAGATCTATAGTATGGAATGTATTAAATCATTCCGGCAAATACCTAGGGAATATGGTGTTGGGGACTCCCAGGTAATATTTTATTGTCAACTAATTTCTGGACTTAAAGAGGCTCTGTCACCAGATTTTGCAACCCCTATCTGCTATTGCAGCAGATAGGCGCTGCAATGTAGATTACAGTAAAGTTTTTATTTTTAAAAAAACGAGCATTTTTGGCCAAGTTATGACCATTTTTGTAGTTATGCAAATGAGGCTTGCAAAAGTCCAAGTGGGTGTGTTTAAAAGTAAAAGTCCAAGTGGGCGTGTATTATGTGCGTACATCGGGGCGTTTTTAATACTTTTACTAGCTGGGCGTTCTGATGAGAAGTATCATCCACTTCTCTTCACAACGCCCAGCTTCTGGCAGTGCAGACACAGCCGTGTTCTCCAGAGATCACGCTGTGACGTCACTCACAGGTCCTGCATCGTGTCAGACGAGCAAGGACACATCGGCACCAGAGGCTTCAGTTGATTCTGCAGCAGCATCAGCGTTTGCAGGTAAGTAGCTACATCGATTTACCTGCTAACGCCGATGCTGCTGCAGAATCAAATGAAGCCTCTGGTGCCGATGTGTCCGACACGATGCAGGACCTGTGAGTGACGTCACAGATCTGCACTGCCAGAAGCTGGGCGTTCTGAAGAGAAGTGGATGATACTTCTCGTCAGAGCGCCCAGCTAGTAAAAGTATTAAAAACGCCCCGATGTACGCACATAATACACGCCCACTTGGACTTTTACTTTTAAACACACCCACTTGGACTTTTGCAAGCCTCATTTGCATAACTACAAAAATGGTCATAACTTGGCCAAAAATGCTCGTTTTTTAAAAATAAAAACGTTACTGTAATCTACATTGCAGCGCCTATCTGCTGCAATAGCAGATAGGGGTTGCAAAATCTGGTGACAGAGCCTCTTTAAGAATGAGGGACTGCTGGAAATTAAACAGTTTGATGATCTAGGGTGTATTAAATATATAACCCGCTCATAATAAAAAAAGAAAAGAAAGGCCAAAATCTATAGACCATTAAGAGAGGATGATTGCAATCTCTCAGAGAATATCACAGATTTACATCTTGTACAGGTCACATTATACTCCCAGTAGCATGAAAAGTATGGGTCTACAGGAATCAGATAAATGTTAGAGATGCAGGAATTCTGGGGGAAATGTAATGCATATAATGTGGGAATGTCCAATTCTGATTCAGTACTGTATGTCTATATTAAGGATCTTAGAATTGATTTATGGTGTTGTTGTAAATTCAGACCCTCTGATATGTATTCTTGGGGAGGGCTGGATTGTATAAAACACAAGCAGGAGCGGCTGGCTGTCATTAGACTTTTATATGTACACTACCGTTCAAAAGCTTGGGGTCACCCAGACAATTTTGTATTTTCCATGAAAACTCACACTTATATTTATCAAATGTGTTGCAAAATGAATAGAAAACATAGTCAAGACATTGACAAGGTTAGAAATAATGATTTTTATTTGAAATAATAATTTTCTCCTTCAAACTTTGCTTTCGTCAAAGAATGCTCCATTTGCAGCAATTACAGCATTGCAGACCTTTGACATTCTAGCTGTTAATTTGCTGAGGTAATCAGGAGAAATTGCACCCCATGCTTCCAGAAGCCCCTCCCACAAGTTCGATTGGCTTGATGGGCACTTCTTGCGTATCATACGGTCAAGCTGCTCCCACAATAGCTCTATGGGGTTGAGATCTGGTGACTGCGCTGGCCACTCCATTACAGATAGAATACCAGCTGCCTACTTCTTCCCTAAATAGTTATTGCATAATTTGGAGGTGTGCTTTGGGTCATTGTCCTGTTGTAGGATGAAATTGGCTCCAATCAAGCGCTGTCCACAGGGTATGGCATGGCGTTGCAAAATGGAGTGATAGCCTTCCTTATTCAAAATCCCTTTTACCTTGTACAAATCTCCCACTTTACCAGCACCAAAGCAACCCCAGACCATCACATTATCTCCACCATGCTCGACAGATGGCGTCAGGCACTCTTCTAGCATCTTTTCAGTTGTTCTGCGTCTCACAAATGTTCTTCTGTGTGATCCAAACACCAACAAACTTCGATTCGTCTGTCCATAACACTTTTTTCCAATCTTCCATTGTCCAATGTCTGTGTGCTTTTGCCCATATTAATCTTTTCGTTTTATTAGCCAGTCTCAGATATGGCTTTTTCTTTGCCACTCTGCCCTGAAGGCCAGCATCCCGGAGTCGCCTCTTCACTGTAGACGTTGACACTGGCGTTTTGTGGGTACTATTTAATGAAGCTGCCAGTTGAGGACCTGTAAGGCGTCTATTTCTCAAACTAGAGACTCTAATGTACTTGTCTTGTTGCTCAGTTGTGCAGCAGGGCCTCCCACTTCTCTTTCTACTCTGGTTAGAGCCTGTTTGTGCTGTCCTCTGAAGGGAGTAGAACACACCGTTGTAGGAAATCTTCAGTTTCTTGGCAATTTCTTGCATGGAATAGCCTTAATTTCTAAGAACAAGAATAGACTGTCGAGTTTCACATGAAAGCTCTCTTTTTCTAGCCATTTTGAGAGTTTAATCGAACCCACAAATGTAATGCTCCAGATTCTCAACTAGCTCAAAGGAAGGTCTGTTTTATAGCTCCTCTAAACAGCAAAACTGTTTATAGCGGTGCTAACATAATTGCACAAGGGTTTTCAAGTGTTTTCTAATCATCCATTAGCCTTCTAACACAGTTAGCAAACACAATGTACCATTAGAACACTGGAGTGATGGTTGCTGGAAATGGGCCTCTATACACCTATGTAGATATTGCATTAAAAAACAGACGTTTGCAGCTGGAATAGTCATTTAGCACATTAACAATGTATAGAGTGTATTTTTGATTAGTTTAATGTTATCTTCATTGAAAAAAACTGTGCTTTTCTTTCAAAAATAAGGAAATTTCTAAGTGACCCTAAACTTTTGAACGGTAGTGTAGCTAGAAAACAAATACTATACAACTGGAAAAAGGAGGAACCTCCTAAGGTGGCTGATTGGAAGAGGTATTTAAAAAGATTTGTGGCTCATGAAAATGCAGCCAGTACTACTGATGTCCTAAGGCAGAAATGGTCAGAAAGAAGTCAGTTCCCTTAAGATAAATGGAGGAGAGAAAATGAAGGGTAAAAGAGGAAAGGGAAAGGGAAAAGGAAGCTTGGGAAAAAGGAAAAAAATACATTATACATTTGTTGCACAGGTTATTATGGTCGTGGTGATACCAAATATTTGTACAGTATATTATTTCATGTTTTGGGACTTATATTTTGTAAAGTTTATCCATTGTGTAAAATGTGCATTTCTGTGTATTTTGCCACAGATTGTTTTTTATTTTTATTAATTCAAATTTTTTTTTTATCCCATTTTTCAATTAGACAAGCAGCCCCCCTTATAAATAGTGCCTCCTGTATAATGTGCCATACAGCCCCCTGTAGATAGTGCTATATAGCCCCGCCTATAGACAGTGTCACACCCCATTTGTAGATAGCGCCCCCACCCCCCCTTGTAGATAGTGCCATACAGCCCACTGTAGATATTGCCATAAAGCCCCCACTGTATATAGCGCTTTACAGCTCTCACTGTATATAGTGCCACACAGCCCCCCCTTAGTAGAAAGTGCAGCACAGACCCCCCTTAGAAAAAAGTGCCACACACAGACCCCTGTAGATTGCACCACTGCCATCCTCCTTGTAAATAGTGCCACACAGCTCCCCCTTGTGTATAGTGCCACACAGCTCCCCCTTTGTATAGTGTGACACAGCTCCCCCTTGTGTATAATGCCACACAGCCCCCCCTTTGTGTATAGTGCCCCACAGTCCCCCCTTTAGTATAGTGCCACTAGGCAATGGCACATCCGAGAAAGTTGTATCAGCCAGGGAAATGTCCCTCAAACATGGAAAGGTGGGTTTGGAGGCAGGACTATGTGACTCTTCAGGATAGCGGCACTGCCCCATGACCCTCTAATGAGTAATTAGCATATAGTGTGCGTTGTTTTAAAAGTGGATTTTAAGAATTTTGCTGCATCTGAAAAAAACATACAAGGGAATGTTTGGAAATATTGTCAGGTCATGTATTACCGCTTGGTGGAGGTTCAAGGGGTTAAAACTACCTGACATATTCCCATTAAATATACAAAGAATTGAGAACAATTCTATCTGCCCTGCAATTTAGTTATTATAAATATATCCTATATAAACTACAGATATACACATACAGGGCCGCCATCAGGGGGTTATTAGGGGTACTAGTGTAGGGGGCCCGGCCAAACTTAATTGAAAGGGGGGCCCGGCAACTGCCGCGACTTGCCTTTGGTAGAAAAAAACAGGCCCCTGCAATGGGGCCTGTTCTTTTCACCAAAACACCGCCGTGAGCTGCGGGCCCCCCTCTCATCACCGCCGCGAAACACCGCTTGAGCGCGCGCGAACGACCGCAAGCGCGCACCCGCGCGCGCATGACCGTGCACGCCGCCGAGAGGGAGGCGGTGCGCCCGCAACACAAGTCCGATCTACGGGGAAGGACAGCAGCGGCGCACAGTTTACTTACCTGCTGGCCCGCCTCCGACTCCGCCTCCTCGTCGTCCTCCTCCTCCGCCTCCTCGTTCGACTCCGCCTCCTCCTTCTTCTCCAGAGCGTAGCTGCGTAAGGAGAGTGGGAGGAGTTCAGTTCTTGGCGGCGGCAGGAGTTACACGATCCCCGCCATTTTCTGGAGCCTGGAGCCTGGACCGAAGACATTGCCTGAAGAGGACTGGAGTGGGAGCAGCTCTTCTGACACGGTGAGTAAAGTGTCTAAAAGTGTTGTTTATGTATGGCCCTGTTCACACAGTATTTTGCAGGCCGAAAAAATCTGCCTCAAAATTCCTTAAAGAATTTTGAGGCAGATTTTGACCTGCCCACACTATCTTGCCGCGTTTTTTGCTGCGTTTTTTGCCCGTGGCGATTGAGGACAGCAGACAAAAAACGCAGTGAAAAATGCACTTTCTGCCTCCCATTGATTTCGATGGGAGGTCAGAGGCGGAACCGCGGCAAGAAAGGACGTGCTGCTTTTTCTTTTTTCCGCGACTTACTCCCATTGATTTCAGATTAAATCAATGGGAGGCGGTTTTGGAAGTTTTTTGGTGCTGATTCTGACGCAGTGTCCAAGTCAATATCAAGGCCCAAAAACTCTGTGAACTGGGCCTTATTGTTAGGGCTTATTCAGACGAACGTGTAATACATCCGTGCAACGCGCGTGATTTTCACGCGCCACACACGGACCTATGTTACTCTATGGGGCCATGCAGACTGTCAGTGATTTTCATGCAGCGTGTGTCCGTGTGTCCGCTGCGTAAAACTCACGACATGTCCTATATTTGTGCATTGTTCGCGCATCACGCACCCATTGAAGTCAATGGGTGCGGGAAAATCACGCCCAGCACTCCCGCAGCCGTATAAACTATGAATGAAAACAGAAAAGCACCGCGTGCTACAAACATACAAACAGAGTGTCATAATGATGGCGGCTGCGCGAAAATCACGCAGCCACTCATCATACGCTGCTGCCACGCGGAGCTGTTATGGACCTTTTGCATGCGCAAAACGCCACGTTTTTGCGCACGCAAAAAGCACACGCTTGTGTAAATCCAGCCTTAGGGTAGGAACACACTAGGCATGAACATTGCGGATTTTATGCAACACATTTTATTGTGGAAAATCCGCAGCGTATTACAGTCGCAGCCGAGTGGATGAGGTTTGAACAAATCTCATCCACACGCTGCAAAAAAAATTGACCTGCAGTGTGGCTTTTTAAGCCGCAGCATGTCAATTTATTCTGTGGAATCGCTGCACCTCTGTTGCGGAAATGCTGCGGTTCTGCCGCAAAAATCACACATGAGAAAAAAAAAGGTACTTTTTTACATTTATAAAAAAGTTTAGACTTGCCCCGGCTGTAGTCCTGGTGACGCGATCCTCTATTCTTAGCGCAGCTCGGCCTCCTGTCATGACGTTTCATCCCAAGTGACCGCTACAGCGGTCACATGGTCTACAGCATCATCCCAGGAGGCGGGGCTACGTTCAGAAGAGAGAGATGCGTCACCAGGACTACGGCCGGGGTAAGTCTAAACTTTTTTTTCCCTGCAGGATTCCCGCAGCGGACACGCCTCACGAAACCTGCGCCACTATTTGGTGCGGTTTTGTTGTCGGAATTCCCTGCGGCTACCGGGGCGGATAAGCTGTGTAGTTTTACTCAGCATATACGCCTAGTGTGTTCCTTATGATGTCGCTCCTGGAGCTGCTGCCGGTCTCTAAATAGGCAATTGGTCCAGTAGAATTTGGAATTATTTTTTTTTGTGAACCAGCTTAAAAAAATACTAAACTTTTGTGTTAGGGCCTGTTCACATCACCGTTTGCTTCCACTCCGGGGTTCCGTCTGAGGTTTCTGTCGGGTGAACCCCGCAACGGAAAGTGAAAGTGACAGCACAGCTTCCGTTTCAGTCACCATTGATCTCAATGGTGACGGAAACATCGCTAATGGTTTCCGTTCTTCACCGTTCCGGCAGGTTTTCGGACAGAATCAATAGCGTAGTCGACTGCACTAATGCTGACGGAAACGGAAGCTGTGCTGTCACTTTCACTTTCTGTTGCGGGGTTCACCCGACGGAAACCTCAGACGGAACCCCGGAGCGGAAGCGAACGGTGATGTGAACAGGCCTTAACACAAAAGTTTTGTATTTTTTTAAGCTGGTTCACAAAAAAAATAATTCCAAATTCTACTGGACCAATTGCCTATTTAGAGACCGGCAGCAGCTCCAGGAGCGACATCATAAGGGACACACTAGGCGTATATGCTGAGTAAAACTACACAGCTTATCCGCCCCGGTAGCCGCAGGGAATTCCGACAGCAAAACCGCACCAAATAGTGGCGCAGGTTTGGTGAGGCGTGTCCGCTGCGGGAATCCTGCAGGGAAAAAAAAGTTTAGACTTACCCCGGCCGTAGTCCTGGTGACGCATCTCTCTCTTCTGAACGTAGCCCCGCCTCCTGGGATTACGCTGTAGACCATGTGACCGCTGCAGCAGTCACATGGGATGAAACGTCATGACAGGAGGCTGAGCTGCGCTAAGAACAGAGGATCGCGTCACCAGGACTACGGCCGGGGCAAGTCTAAACTTTTTATAAATTTAAAAAAGTGCCTTTTTTTTTTTCTCATGTGTGATTTTTGCGGCAGAACCGCAGCATTTCCGCAACAGACGAGCAGCGATTCTGCAGCATAAATTGACATGTTGCGGCTTAAAAAGCCACACTGCAGGTCCATTTTTTTTGCAGCGTGTGGATGAGATTTGTTCTAATCTCATCCCCTCGGCTGCGACTGATACGCTGCGGATTCTCCACAATAAAATGTGTTGCATAAAATCCGCAGTGTTCATGCCTAGTGTGTTCCTACCCTAAGGCCGGATTTACACAAGCGTGTGCTTTTTGCGTGCGCAAAAACGTGGCGTTTTTCGCATGCAAAAGGTCCATAACAGCTCCGTGTGTCAGCAGCGTATGATGCGCGGCTGCGTGATTTTCGCGCAGCCGCCATCATTATGACACTCTGTTTGTATGTTTGTAGCTCGTGGTGCTTTTCTGTTTTCATTCATAGTTTATACGGCTGCGGAAGTGCTGGGCGGGATTTTAACGCACCCATTGACTTCAATGGGTGCGTGATGCGCGAACAATGCACAAATATCGGACATGTCGTGAGTTTTACGCAGCGGACACACGGACACACACTGCGTGAAAATCACTGACAGTCTGCACGGCCCCATAGAGTAACATAGATCCGTGCGAGGTGCGTAAAAATCACGCGCGTTGCACGGATGTATTACACGTTTGTCTGAATAAGCCCTAACAATAAGGCCCAGTTCACAGAGTTTTTGGGCCTTGATATTGACTCGGATACTGCGTCAGAATCAGCACCAAAAAACTTCCAAAACCGCCTCCCATTGATTTAATCTGAAATCAATGGGAGCCAGTCGCGGAAAAAAGAAAAAGCAGCACGTCCTTTCTTGCCGCGGTTCCGCCTCTGACCTCCCATCGAAATCAATGGGAGGCAGAAAATGCATTTTTCCCTGCGTTTTTTGTCTGCTGTCCTCAATCGGCGCGGGCAAAAAACGCGGCAAGATAGTGTGGGCAGGTCAAAATCTGCCTCAAAATTCGGTGCGCGGTTCCAGGCCGTCACGGGAGTTTGCGGGTGCGCGTGATCGGTCGCACGGGCGGCAGTATTTGACGGCCCCCATGACGACCCCCATGCTACCCAGGTCCGCCAGGGGGGGTATTATGGGTACTGATGTGAGAGGCTCGGCCAAACCTAATTGAAAGGGGGGCCCGCAGCTCACGACATTCTTTTGGTGAAAAAAACAAGCCCCATTGCAGGGGCCTGTTTTTTTTTCTACCAAAGTCAAGTCGCGGCAGTTGCCGGGCCCCCCTTTCAATTAGGTTTGGCCGGGACTCTCACATCAGTACCCATAATACCCCCCCTGATGGCGGCCCTGGGTACCATGATATAGTGCTGGACGGAGTACCGTTAACAGGCGGTGCCACGGTAGGGGGGCCCAGAAAATTTAGCTGTAGGGGGCCCTGAAATTCCTGATGGCGGCCCTGTACACATATATACAGTACGACAACCAAGCTCAGTGCATAAATACAGCACTAGAACCAAGCTCTGACATATATACATCCCCAGAACCAAGCTCAGTACATATATACACAGAACCAAAACCAATCTCATACATATATACAGCACCAGAACCAAGCTCAGTACTTACATACAGCATCAGAACCAAGAGCAATACATATACACAACACGAGGACAAATACAGCTCAATTTAGTGCAACCCTGCCGTATAGGTTTGTACGGCGTAAAACTACAGCTCCCAGCATGGCCCGAACAATGGTGAGGATATACTGGGAGATGCGGTTTCACAAAAAAAATCATATCATAATCATCTCGCTGCAGATCATACAGTGACTACAGTAATATAAACGTTTACATTAAGTGACTCACCGGTGACGTCTCAGATTCTAGTTCTTTTCTTCTCCCTCCGGTCCAGACCTCAATGATGGATTTCTCCCGGCCATGACCCATTTCTGCAGCTTCCTGCTCAGATATCTTCAGCTTCTCACTTTTAAAACATTTCTGCACCTATAAACAAAGTAAAAATTATCAACACCTCTTGCACCTCTAACTATAATAGCACCATGCACTGTGTCCCTGATTATAATAGTACCATACACTGTCACATACACACACTGTGCCACCTGTAGATAGTGCTCCCATAGCCACCGTGCTGCCCTACATATAACTTCCCCTATAGGTAGTGATCCATGTATATCCCACCTCTGTAGACAGTGCCCTACACATAGCCACCCTGTTGCTAGTACCCCACAGGTAACCCACCCCTGTATATAGTGTCCCACATGTAGCCCACCCCTATAGAAAGTGCCTAAAAATAGCTCCCCTATAGATAGTGCTCTACATATAGCCCACCCCTGTAGAGTGTCTCACATATAGCTCCCTCTGTATATAGTGCCCCACATATAGACCACCCTGTAGATAGTACCCCACATATAGACCCCCCCTGTAGATAGTGGCTCCCATATAGAACCCCACATATAGACCCTCTTTGTAGATTGTGCCCCACATCTCCACATACAGACCCCCCCTGTATATAGTGGCCAAGATATAGACGACCCCCCTGTAGATAGAGCCCCCACTATAGATAATGCCATTAACAGTTTTATGAGAGAAAAAAAAACAAAAAAACTTTACATACTCAGATGATCCCGTTCCTGTACGCTGGTGATGCTGATCTGCTCTCTTCTGTGCGGGTCTGCAGGAGCTGAACGAGCATCGTCCAATTACGCTGATTAGCGGGGCAGAATGACTTGCCCCATCAATCAGGGCCTTTCAAGCATGGAAGCGGTGCGATTACGTCATCGCCCCGCTAGCCAATCAGTGTCATTGTAAGGCGCTGGATGGTCGGGCATGCACGGCCATTCAGCGCTAGTGCATGTATTTGGCTGTCACTAGCACCGGGACCCCCTCTGGTGCTAGCGACGCCTTTAGGCATGAGAGGGCCTGTGTCGCCCGGCCCATACTTGGAGGCTCGGCGGCGTCGGCCCCATAGTAGCGGCGCTACTGCTGTAGCAGCCATAACGGCTGCTAGCGGCGCCACCGGGTATATGGGGCGTGTCGGCTGGCGGCACGGGCCCCCTCAAGTCGCGGGCCCCATAGCAGCCGCTACGGCTGCTACCACGGTAGTTACGCCACTGGGCATGTCCCTCAAACGCATCACTGGAATTTCCTGTGACGCGATTAAAGGGGGCCCCCTTCTAATTTTCCCTTTGAATGATGCAATCAGCTTTGATTGCGTTATTCAAGGGATTAACAGCGGAGAGAAGAGGTTTCTCTTCTCTCTGCCATTAGAGCCGGGCTGCGACTGTGCATTACACCTGTTGCCCCGCTCTTGATCGTGCCAGCACAATGTGTGTCACACAGGACGCGAATGCCTGTCCTAATGCGGCAACCACCCGCCAAGTACAGTATATATGTTCCAGCATTTTTTAAATTGGACCTATATAATATTCTAATTTTCTGAGACACTAAATGTTGGGTTTTCATTAACTGTTAGCCATAATTAGAGATGAGCGAACTTATCAAAAGTTCGGTTCGGCTAGTTCGCCGAATTTCACAAAAAAGTTCGGTTCGGACCGAACTAGTTCTGACCGAACCTGTCACTTACGTGCGCCGAGCATGCTACTGTCCGGGGTGCTGATAGAGTTAATGGGCTGCACTAACTCTTTCAGCAACCTTCACAGTACATGCTCGGCGCGCGTAAAATACAATTTTAATAAATGTAATAAAAAAATAAAAATTATACGTTCGTACTTACTTTCCTCCTGTCCGGCCTCCAGCGATGACGTTTCATCCCTTTCGCCGCTGCAGCCAATCACAGGCTGTAGTGGCGGTCACGCACGCCAGGATGACGATTCATCCCACGTGACCGCCTCTGCAGCCAATCACAGGCTGCAGCGGCGACATGGATGAAACGTCATCGCTGGAGGCCGGACAGGAGGAAAGTAAGTATGAACGTATTATTATTTTTTTTGGCATGTATGTATGTATGTATGTATGTATGTTGGCATGTATGTATGTTGTCATGTATGTATATCTGTGCATGTATGTTGGCATGTATGTATATATGTGCATGTTTGTATGTATATTTGCATGTATATATTTGCATGTATGTATGTATGTTTGCATGTTTGCATGTATGTATTTTTGCATGTATGTTGTCATGTATGTATGTATGTATGTTGTCATGTATGTATGTATGTATATATGTGCATGTGTGTATGTATATTTGTATGTATGTATGTATGTATGTTTGCATGAATGTATGTGTGTTTGCATGAATGTATGTTTGCATGTATGTATGTATGTTTGTATGTATATTTGCATGTGTGTATATATATGTATGTTGTCATGTATGTATGTATGTATGTATGTATGTATGTATGTATGTATGTATGTATGTATGTTGTCATGTATGTATATATGTGCATGTATGTTGGCATGTATGTATATATGTGCATGTGTGTATGTATGTATATTTGCATGTATATATTTGCATGTATGTATGTTGTCATGTATGTATGTATGTATATATGTGCATGTATGTTTGCATGTATGTTGGCATGTATGTATACATGTGCATGTTTGTATGTATATTTGCATGTATATATGTTTGCATGTGTGTATGTATGTTTGCATGTATGTATGTATGTTTGCATGTATGTATGTTGTCATGTATGTTTGTATGTATGTTGTCATGTATGTATGTATATATGTGCATGTATGTATGTTTGCATGTTTTTATTTTTGCATGTATGTTTGCATGTATGTTTATATATATATGTGCATGTATGTAATTATGTTTGCATGTATTTATGTTTGCATGTATATTTGTGCATGCTTGTATATACGGGTGTTTTTATGGTCGTGTGCATGAGGCCCCGTAATGACGGGTGGCTACATGTGTGCACCCGTCATTACGGCAGCGTTGCTAGGCGACGTCAGTAAGGGTATGTGCACACACACTAATTACGTCCGTAACTGACGGATGTATTTCGGCCGCAAGTACCGGACCGAACACACTGCAGGGAGCCGGGCTCCTAGCATCATACTTATGTACGATGCTAGGAGTCCCTGCCTCTCCGTGGAACTACTGTCCCGTGCTGAAAACATGATTACAGTACGGGACAGTTGTCCTGCAGAGAGGCAGGGACTCCTAGCATCGTACATAACTATGATGCTAGGAGCCCGGCTCCCTGCACTGTGTTCGGTCCGGTACTTGCGGCCGAAATACGTCCGTCAATTACGGACGTAATTAGTGTGTGTGCACATACCCTAAATAGTCACTGTTCAGGGTGCTGAAAGAGTTAACTGATCGGCAGTAACTGTTTCAGTACCCTGGACAGTGACTACCGATCACAGTACCTGTAAAAAAAAAGACGTTCATACTTACCGGGAACTCCCTGCTTCCTCCAGTCCGGTCTCCTGGCTGTTGCCTTGGTGACGCGTCCCTCTCGACATCCCTTGATGACGATGCAGCCCATGTGAGCGCTGCAGCCAATCACAGGCTGCCGCGGCCTCTGCAGCCAATCACAGGCTGCAGAGGCCTCTGCAGCCAATCACAGGCTGCCGCGTCAGAAAAGGTCGGACTGGAGGAAGAAGAGGGACTCGTCACCAAGACAACGACCGGGTACGTATGAAATGCTTTTTATTTTATTTTTAATCAGCAGCCTCTTTTCTCTATCAGTGATTGATAGAGACAAGTGGCTGCCGATTTGTATAATGTTTTTGACCGGGTTCGGTCAAAACGGGTTCGGCCGAACCCGGTGAAGTTCGGATTCGCTGCGAACCGAACTTTTCCGGAAGTTCGGACCGAAACCGGGTTCGGTTGTCCCGGTTCGCTCATCTCTAGCCATAATCATCAACATTAAAAGAGAAAAAATGATGGAAATAGATCACTCTGTGTGTAATGAACCTATATAATATATGAGTTTCACTTTTTGAATTGAATTACTGACATAAATTCACTTTTTAATGATATTCTAATTCATTGAGAAGGGCTAGTCTTTAATGGGGTTCACATTAACAGTACCTATACAATTCTATACTAGTACCCACCCACGTACCTACATACAAGTATAAAATACTAAACACTCACGCTTACTTCTGTGACCCTCCCCCACCTGACTAACTATCCCTGTAACTAAGGGGGTTAATCTTGTACACAATAAGAGAAAGAGAAGGGGCAATAGGATAAAGTTTGTGGAATATGGATGTAAGCTGAGCAATAATATTCAGACTGCTGGTATTACTGGCTTCAATGGTTGATGGTTCTGGAGCTTTCCCCCAGAGGGTAGGACGCAAGAGAATCAAAGCAGATCCCCTTGTCTTTCCCTTAGCAAACAAGGCAAGGCAATGGTTGGTGCCAGATTGTCTTGTCTTGCCTGGGAAATTTCCCATGGGCATATGTGTGAATGACAATAGATACATATATACACAAATATATATATATTGTGTAACAGGTTGAGGGGGTTAATCTGCCAAGAGAGATATATCCCTAGACGCCTATTAAGGGCTTTACATAGGGTCTTCCCTCCGCACAGGTGGAGGGTAATTAACTAAGAGAAAAGCTGCTGGTAGTGTGTCAGAGAGAGAGGGGAAGCAGGAAGGTAAGGACTGGTTTTGCTACAGACCAGACCTGATATATACAGAGGGGTGAGAGCTAACCCCTGCAAAGGGCTGGACTGTGTGAGTTATACCTGGACTTTTATTACGTGAAAAGTTTCTTGCTATTCTAACCTTTGTCTATGCTGATGAGACAAGCTACTGTTGTGTTTATTGGATTTCCCCGATTGAAAGAGAAATAATTAGAGATGAGCGAACCGGGACAACCGAACCCGGACTTCCGGAAAAGTTCGGTTCGCAGCGAATCCGAACTTCACCGGGTTCGGCCGAACCCATTTTGACTGAACCCGGTCAAAAATATTATACAAATCGGCAGCCACTTATCTCTATCAATCACTGATAGAGAAAATAGGCTGCCGATTAAAAAAAAAAAATATATCATTTCATACGTACCCGGTCGTTGTCTTGGTGACGAGTCCCTCTTCTTCCTCCAGTCCGACCTTCTTTTCTGACGCGGCAGCCTGTCATTGGCTGCAGAGGCCTCTGCAGCCTCTGATTGGCTGCAGTGGTCACATGGGCTGTATCGTCATCCAAGAAGGTCGGGCCGGATGTCGAGAGGGACGCGTCACCAAGGCATCGGCCAGGAGACTGGACTGGAGGAAGCAGAAAGTTCTCGGTAAGTATGAACGTCTTTTTTTTTACAGGTTACTCTATATTGTGATCGGTAGTCACTGTCCAGGGTGCTGAAACAGTTACTGCCGATCAGTTAACTCTTTCAGCACCCTGGACAGTGACTATTTACTGACGTCGCCTAGCAACGCTGCCGTAATGACGGGTGCACACATGTAGCCACCCGTCATTACGGGTAATATATTTTATAATGGGAGCACGGCTCGGAAAAACGACCGGCTGCCCGTGGCCGGCCGTGCTCATCTCCTTAAATACTCTGTGCTGCCTTAAACTCTGTGGACAGGTCAGGATCCTGTTTCTTTTAAATGCTGCTGGGGAACCCGCTCGATCCACTATATAAGGCTGCGCTACAGTGCAGCATTTAAAAAAAACAGGATCCTGACCTGTCCATAGAGTTTAAGGCAGTACAGAGTATTTCAGGACATGAGCGTGCAGATTCAGTGCTGCTGTGAACTCTGCTCTTACCATTACGTAGCTCAGTTGTACCTCTCCTCCACTCCTGTCCTCAATAACACCTTCACATGATTGGCAAGTCACCACGTAATGGTAAGAGCAGAGTTCAAAGCAGCACAGAGTATTTCAGGAGATGAGCGTGCGGATCTTGTGCGGGGTGGTGACTTGCCAATCATGTGAAGGTGTTATTGAGGACAGGAGTGGAGGAGAGGTAACAGACTGAGCTACGTAATGGTAAGAGCAGAGTTCACAGCAGCACAAAATCTGCACGCTCCTCTCCTGAAATACTCTGTGCTGCTGTGAACTGTGTGTGTGTGTTTGTGTATATGTGTGTTTATGTGTGTGTATTTGTGTATATATGGGTGTGTTTGTGTATATGTGTTTGTGTATATGTTTGTGTGTGTGTGTGTGTGTGTGTTTGTGTGTATATGTGTGTGTTTGCGTATATATGGGTCTGTTTGTGTACGTGTGTGTTTGTGTATATGTGTGTGTTTGTGTATATGTGTGTGTTTGGGTATGTGTGTTTTTGTTTGTATATGTGTTTGTGTATATGTGTTAGTTCGTGTATATGTGTGTGTGTATACGTAGGGGTCCCCCCCACTTTTATAACCAGCCAGATACAACACAGCAGCAGCAGCCTAGCATTACAAGGGTGGGAAGGTCCACTGTTTTTGGCCCTCCCCAGCCTCATAATACCAGCCTGCGGCCGCCCCAGAGCCCGACCATCACAACAGATGGTCGGGTACTGGATCGTACCTGGCTCTTCCCGACACCCCTGGTGGTGGTGGGTACCGGGGTAATAATGGTGGTTAGTGTTAGCCTCTGCACCGGCTAACACTAAGCCTCGCCTTAGTAATGGATGTTGTCACTCAGACAACGGTCATTACTAAAGTGGTAGTAATAAAATTTGAAAAGAAAAAGACAAAGATATAGATAAAATATTTTATTGAAATAAAGCACCCCCAACACAACCCTCATTAACCATTTTATTGCAGAAAAAAAAAAGTCATCTAAGTAGTCCTCGAAACCGACGTAGTCCAAACACCAAACCTGTAAAAAAAATATGAAATAAAACATGTCGTGGGCTTAGATTCAGTTTAATGTGTGATACTGACTGTTATACCATGTATAGAAGCCTGCCGCGAAGTTGACTTAGATACAGTGCGCCAGCATACAGTATCATACATGGCCATACAGACATAAATACAAACAAACATACATGCAAACATACATACATACATATATACAAACATACATACATACATATATACAAGCATGCACATATATACATGCAAATATACATACATGCAAACATACACACATATATACATACATGCAAACTATCATACATACATACATACATGCATACACATACACACATGAAAACATACATGCATACAAACAAACATGCTAAGATACATACATACATATATATATACAAGCATGCACAAATATACATGCAAACATAAATACATGCAAACATAATTACATACATGCACATATATATGAACATACATGCAAACATACATGCAAAAATAAAAACATGCAAACATACATGCACATATATACATACATACATGCCAACATACATACATGCAACCAAACATACATGCAAACATACATACAAACATACATACATGCAAACATACATACATGCAAATATATACATACAAATATACATACAAACATGCACATATATACATACATACATCATACATACATACATACATACATGACAACATACATACATACATACATACATGACAACATACATACATGCAAACATACATACATGCAAACATAACTGCAAACATACATACGTGCAAACATACATACATGCAAACATACATACATGCAAACATGCATACATACATGCAAATATATACATGCAAATATACATACAAACATGCACATATATACATACATGCCAACATACATGCAAACATGCACGCACATACATACATACATACATACATACATGACAACATACATACATACATACATACATGCAAACATACATACATGCAAACATACACACATGCAAATATACATACATACATGCAAATATATACATGCAAATATACATACAAACATGCACATATATACATACATGCTAACATACATGCAAACATACATGCACATATATACATACATACATACATGACAACATACATACATACATACATACATACATGACAACATACATACATGCCAACATACATACATGGCAAAAAAAATTATAATACGTTCATACTTACTTTCCTCCTGTCCGGCCTCCAGCGATGACGTTTCATCCATGTCGCCGCTGCAGCCTGTGATTGGCTGCAGAGGCGGTCACGTGGGATGAAGCGTCATCCCTGGAGGCCGGCCTTCTGACGTCATCCTGACGTGCGTGACCGCCACTATAGCCTGTGATTGGCTGCAGAGGGGAAAGCGATGAAACGTCATCGCTGGAGGCCGGACAGGAGGAAAGTAAGTATGAACCTATTATTATTATTTTTTTATTGCATTCAAATTGTATTTTCCGCGCGCCGAGCATGTACTGTCAAGGTTGGTGAAAGAGTTAGTGCAGCCCATTAACTCTATCAGCACCCTGGACAGTACCATGCTCGGCACACGGAAATGACATGTTCGGTCCGAACTAGTTCAGTCCGAATCTAACTTTTTTGTGAAATTCGGCGAACTAGCCGAACCGAACTTTTGATAAGTTCGCTCATCTCTAGAAATAATGCTTCTAAAGTCCTGTTTAACAAGAATACTGCGCTGAGAGTGTCTCTTTGCCTATCTGCATTCCCCAAACTGCTAATATATATATATATATATATATATATATATATACATACATATATATATATATATATATATATATATATATATATATATATATATACACACACACACATAAATACTCTTCCCTTTACAATATCCAGTATCTTTGTCTCTCTCTTTATATAAAGTTATTTTCAATTTATGGGGTAAGCAGTTTACATAAGTTCTTGGTGGTGTGCGTGTACATGGGGTGCACCACACTGAATCTTTGCCCCAGGTGAAGGAAAGTCTAGCTACAGCTCTGTGGGAAGCATCCTTCTGCTTGACTGGTCTTCAGGTGGAAACTGAATTAGGACTCTGTGGGGCCTGCAGGATGAGATCAAATAGAGCCTGCCTGTGGAGATGCAAAGAAAAAAATATAGTGAAGCATAGATGCTGGGCAAGGTAGACTGCAGGCACCATTTAGGCACTTCTTTGAGAGAGTTGAACATGGCACTCAGTAACTATGCTTAAAGCATTTGTACAAATTTGAAGAAAATTGTGTTGTTTTTCTTAAATAAATCTAAAATACCTTTGAAACTCATTTTTTTTAATCAATGTTTTAAGTGATTTGCAACAACTTTCAATTTTATTGTATACAGGATACATAGAAGCTGCATCTTAAAAAGTAAAAAAAAAATGATAAAAGTCAATTTAAAGGTTGTTGCAAATCACTTAAAAAATCAATTAACCCCTTAATGACCGCCGATACGCCTTTTCACGGCGGTCATTAGTGGGCTTAATTCTGATGCAATAGCCTTTTCACGGCGCTGCATCAGAATAAATAAACAGAGCAGGGAGCCGTTAAATCTCCCTGCTCTCATCTACCAGAGGTAGCTGAGGGCTGGGGACATCCCTGCTCGAACGGGTGAGATCGATATTAGTATCGATCTCACCCTTTTAACTGCTCAGATGCGGTGCTCAATAGCGAGCGCCCCATCTGAGTGGTTTTGGAGAGAGGGAGGGAGCTCCCTCTCATCCCACTGACACCCGGCAATAAAGTCGCCACCTCACCAGGTAGATCAGCGGTGCAGGAACCCACTTTAACACTTCTGTGGTTTGAAAAGACAAATAATGCTCTATCATGAAAGGGGAATATATATATTTTTTTTTTATAAGACATGCTGTTTAAACCATTTACAGTAAGAAAGATTTGATACCCTCCTGCTATGATTAATGAACTGAATCATTTCTTGGAGAGAAAAAAAGGTTTTCCTACTGCTGTAACATGCCACTTACAACCAGTTTATGAGATGAAAATGTACACTAATTAATTAAAATGTCTGCCGCTAACATTAACCGTGTCATATTTTCACAAATTAACAAATATAAATTTTACTCTCTTGACTTTACCGTGAGTCAGACATAAGACGTGCCTGAGACTCATCTACGGTAAGAAAGCAATAAAAACACAATGGTTGTTAACAAAGTGTTATGTTAACCAATGTCAAATGTGCAAGTAATATCAATATATTAAAACTCTATGTGGAAATAGGACTAGGCAGGTTTTCGTATTATCAAGTAGCAATTAACCCAATAAGCAAGAAAAACATTTTCAGCAGTTGCTTGATTGGTTCCTGTGCAACCTGTCCCACAAGTCCTCTGGAAGTCAATAATGCTTCAATCACTTTTCACATTTGTTCCCACCACAAAAAAGTCTGTCATCTGACACTCCTCAAGCTTACAGAGCTATTTCTTCTACTTTAACACACTTGACCATGGGTTTACAGAGCTCGTTCTATATTAGCCCTATTCTACATTTTTCTTAACACCCCTTCCCCTTTATTCTCCCGCCTTATCTAACCCTGTGGACCCCACCTTGTTCCCCCCACTTAACCATCGCCAGGAAAAACACCAGACAGTATGTAGGATAAATTCGGCCACAGCAGCCATTTTATTATTAACATATTTACATAAACATAGACACCGCTTTATAAATAAAACATAAAACATAATGAGGAAAAGAAAGTCCTTGGAGCTACAAATTTGGCGCCAAACTGCCAACCTGTATAACTACTTACCCCCAGCCGTCTCCCTACAGGGTCAGAGGCACCTTTCTACTCCACAGTTGGCTTGCCAAGGATGAAAAACCACTTCCCGGGACACCTCCTAGCGGGAGCCCAAAATAAGCCCATACCTATGAGCAATTGTGTAATTGTTAGGGACCATCCTTATGATGAATCCCCCACTTCAATTTAACACCGTGACTCCACACCGGTATGCCACCATCAGCCGTCCCCTGTAAAAGAAAAAAGACCAGCAATACCAAGAAATAGCAACACAAAACATAAATACTGCAAGAACCAAAACAGCATTAGGGAGGGAGGGCGGGACAATGACTAACTGTCCTCCTGAATGGTGCAAAGCTGCTGCTCCTCACCCTATATGCCTTCCTTAACCTACACCCCCTTTATGGCCTCCACCCCCTTATACTCCCATTCTTCCAGAATACATTAACTCCTACCTCCCCAGTAACCCTGGTCATGTTGGCCCTCCCCATACTCTTTCATCGTGTTTCCGGGCCCTTGCTGAATCACCCAGTACCCAGAGCTTTTACAAATTCAAACGTTTCTGTAAAGGCCTTTTTACACGGTCAATGATCGGGCGAATGAGCATTTATATGAACGCTCGTTCTAGATCATTGCTCTTTGTAAACAGGGCACCGATGAGCCGACAAACGAGCAAACGCTCATTTGTCAGCATGTCAGATTTTAATGCGGCCAGAAAAATTGTAATTTACGTTACGATTATTTCTCCATTTGACTGGAACAAATGAGCGCTGATAGACATGCTATATGGTCGATCAGCACTCATTTACCGGGCAGAAAATTGGCCCATGTAAAAGGGCCTTCAGTTTCATAGATTAGACTGGAGAGAGCAATGGACATATGCTTATGGACAGTTGCCTGAATAGGTTGTTTCTAAGACACTTTCCAAATTTCAGATTCCTGTTTATTTCTTTGTAATTCCTTTCACTGTTGTCCAATGGTTTTTAAATTTGTAAAGCGTAAAAGTTGTTAACTCATCTAATAATGATTTAGAGAGGACTTGCGTGAGAGGTTGAAAAATGAATAAATTAACCACTGAACTTTTTTTTCTTGCTTATTGAGCTGAGAGTCCATACACACAGCAAAGTTGCATGCCCAAAGCCTGTACTGCGGCAGACTTAGTCCCTATGATTTCATATTACAATAGACACTTTGTCTGGAGCCATATGGTGCCTCAGTGAAGCACCTTATGCTCTCCTAGAAACAATGCTTATAGTGAAGAATACCTCTATAATACGGAAAGTGATGTAGCATGCCACAATATTTTATTTTTACAGATTCCAAACGAATATTTGAGAAAAAAACTTGAGTTCTAGTATAAAATTGGATGCACGGTATGGCCCCATAACAGTCTATAGCCATGTGCATGAGGCCTAGGAACTATTATTTATCTATTGTTATTGATATAATGTCTGGCATTGTCCCTTTGATAGTCCCTGTCCCCACTGGGGCTTACTAGGGCCAATTTCCCTACCAGTATGTTTTGGGAGTGCGAGAGGAAACCAAAGTTCCCAGTGGAAACGCACATAAAAAAAAACATGGGGAGAATAAACTCCATGCAGAAGTATTCCATGGTTAGATTCAAACCCAGGACCTCTGAGTCACCGTGCTACCCATTTCACGATATGATGCTTTCCTGGTGCTATTGGCACATTGAGGCTTCAATGTTTCAAAATTGCTTGTACAATATGTTAACTTTTTATGTTAACCAAAAAGTTATCAAGAAGTGTTTTTTTATCACTTTCTTATTGTAGACTAATCTAACAATAAGTATTTTATAACACCAAAAAAGAAGAACCCACAGAGTCTGTAAGTCAAAATGTAAAATACACAGTCTTTTTATTCTAAAAAATTATTACAATAGTTACATATACACAATTTTAAAAATGAAACACAGATAACACCAAGATCGCCAAAGAAGAGTAAGTGTACAGAACATGCTTGATTGTATCAATACAGATATTAATATGAACCTCAGAAAAAAGTTCATAGTGCAAAAGAGGGGTCGAGCATAATGTGATTGCTCTAAGCTATATATGTTAGCCTATATTATTAGGAAGTAATTTCAGAGAGTCGAATATAGAGCTCATACCATTAAGTACCATTAGATTTCCAAAAACCGATTATAAAGTGCTAAGTGCAAAGGTTTACCGGAAAGGATCAAAAATGGAGGCTAAAGTACTGACCCATGTGGCTGGAACTCAGATAATGGCGACCTGCCCCAACGCGTTTTGGCTTCGTCTGGCGGTAAGTATATAAGTATTTTATGTCTGACTCTTCTTTACATATAGAACCGATTCAAGAAAGAAAACAGCAGAAATCTAAATCCCCAAGGGTCCAAGGTAAATCACACATGAAAGTATGTGTGGACCACTGGGTTGATTTCAGGGTGTGAAACCCTAACAGCATCAGAAAATGCAAATTGAGAACCAAAAAAGAAGGATTGACACTGGAAAACTAGGAAGTAGTAAAGGTACAAAAACTTTATTGACAATAATAGCACAATATAAAAAAGAATCCAAAAAAACCACAGTAAAAACAGGGATCATTGGCTGGTGAATGGAGTCAGACCATGCAACTATGTGAGAGGCAAGAAAATGAATAGATAGAGAGCATGTACGTCCCTAAAGTAATATGTGCCACCATCCAATAAATGGTAGTCTGTACAGAAAATAGTACAATAATATCATGAAGTGTTTCAGACTATATAACTATGTGAAAATAGTATGGTTGTTCTCAGACAACAGATATAACAGCACACCAATTGACATAATGACATATGAAAGATCGAAAACATGCAAACCAAAATACATGGAAGTTTCACAAAAATCAATAAAATCTCACATACCCATGGTAATTGAGCACAGTGAATGCAGCCAAAGTCCACCCCAACGCGCGTTTCGGCGCAAATGCCTTCGTCTGGGGGTGGTGTAGGGTTGAGGTCAGAAGTCCTTTATTTGAATTTGGG
The DNA here is from genome assembly GCF_050947455.1 of Rhinoderma darwinii. Taxonomy (NCBI): domain Eukaryota; kingdom Metazoa; phylum Chordata; class Amphibia; order Anura; family Rhinodermatidae; genus Rhinoderma; species Rhinoderma darwinii. The sequence continues at coordinate 317,448,308 of NC_134690.1, forward strand.
CCAATGGGCTGGAAGGTACGCAGCTGCAGCATGATTGCATCTCATGTTTTGTTTGACCCTGTGTAATTACAGGTCGCTGTCTCACTATGGTCGCGGTGAAGCACCCGCGTCAGTGCCAGCGACGGAGAACCCGGACCGGAAACACGCGACCGAGTCAGGGAGGCTCGGTCACGTGGATCAAGCAAGGCTCATTTCCTTGCACTGTCACTTTTCATGCTTACGATTTCACAATAGTTGTTTTAAACATGTGTTCACAACATCTTGTGCTACTCCTTTATCATATTTCAGCTCACTTGAATTATCTATTTTTTTATGGTCACTTTTTCTCCCCTTTGCTCACACTATTAACATTTACCGCACGGTTCTTTTATTTTATTTGCACTATTCACTTTCTTATTTATTTGTTATTTCATTCTATTCCGCATTTATTTACATTTCATAACTCAAGTACTCTTTATTTATTTATGTTGGCTCTATATGTATTGAGCATAAACATCTGTTTTTATTCACTTGCGTCTTTTTCTTAGCCACGCAGTAACCACTTTATTTATGTGGCCCACTTCATTGATAGTGATAAAGCTTAAGTCACACTGGCTTTGCTGCGTTTTTATTTGCACTGCGCTATTTGTTTATATCCTTTTGTCTAATATAAACTTCGGTATATATTTGCGCCATGTATATACTTTCTATGTACGTTTCCGCAACCTTTAATTTGCTGCTCCAAACCATACATCTATTGTCCTCGATCTAATTCTCTGTGATTCCAAACTCTGTATCTTATATCAGCTTGCGCATTATTTTGTCATGTTGTTCACTTACCTTATGCATTACATCGGGTTCCCTGTGTCGCTCTCCCATTGGTGGTTCGGGTCCGGCCCCCGTCTCTGTCATCCACGGCGAGCCTTGCTTGATCCACGTGACCGAGCCTCCCTGACTCGGTCGCGTGTTTCCGGTCCGGGTTCTCCGTCGCTGGCACTGACGCGGGTGCTTCACCGCGACCATAGTGAGACAGCGACCTGTAATTACACAGGGTCAAACAAAACATGAGATGCAATCATGCTGCAGCTGCGTACCTTCCAGCCCATTGGCCCAAATTCAAATAAAGGACTTCTGACCTCAACCCTACACCACCCCCAGACGAAGGCATTTGCGCCGAAACGCGCGTTGGGGTGGACTTTGGCTGCATTCACTGTGCTCAATTACCATGGGTATGTGAGATTTTATTGATTTTTGTGAAACTTCCATGTATTTTGGTTTGCATGTTTTCGATCTTTCATATGTCATTATGTCAATTGGTGTGCTGTTATATCTGTTGTCTGAGAACAACCATACTATTTTCACATAGTTATATAGTCTGAAACACTTCATGATATTATTGTACTATTTTCTGTACAGACTACCATTTATTGGATGGTGGCACATATTACTTTAGGGACGTACATGCTCTCTATCTATTCATTTTCTTGCCTCTCACATAGTTGCATGGTCTGACTCCATTCACCAGCCAATGATCCCTGTTTTTACTGTGGTTTTTTTGGATTCTTTTTTATATTGTGCTATTATTGTCAATAAAGTTTTTGTACCTTTACTACTTCCTAGTTTTCCAGTGTCAATCCTTCTTTTTTGGTTCTCTTCTTTACATATATAGACGTGTAAGCATATGGTCAGAGGGGAACCTGCAACATTACCTCGGTTTGTCCAGTCCCAACTTATATTAAAGGTTCCCCTTCAACCAAATGTTTATACATTAATATATACTGTACTAGTATAGAAAACCCGTTACACAGGTTTGCTAGCAAAAGGAATGATGATAAGTATTTGTAAAACATATTATAAAAAAAATATAAGTGTAATTTAAGGCCTGATTACCAAAATTTGAAACCTAAGAAAAATGCGGAAGGGTTTGCTGAATAATAGATTATTCACCCAGGGTAAAGGTATAATGTAGTAGATGTTACCTGCAGTCCTATGTAACACCACAGGTAACTCACAGTGATAACTCTCTGAGTACAGATAATTTAGATGTTACCTGCAGTCCTATGTAAGGCTCTATTCACACGACAGGGTCCGAGTGCCGGACGATAAAAACGTCAGTTTTGGTCAGGTTTGCATCCGTTTCCGTTCCGGGCCGTGTTTCCATTTTTAACGGCCGTATAAGAATTTCGCCACTCTTTTTTGCGTCCTTAATCTACACCATTTACCGTGTGGTATGAATAACACAATAACTTTATTCAGCGGGTTGTTACAATTGCAACGATACCAAATTTGTATAGATTTTGTATGTTTTACTACTTTTACACAGTAAAAACGCTTTTTTTTCAAATTTATTTGTTTTTGTGTCTCCATATTTGAAGAGCCATAACGTTTTCATTTTTTCGCCGATGCAGTTGTATGAGGGCTTTTTTTTGCGGGAAGACGTAGTTTTTATTGGTACCATTTTGGAGTAGATGCGACTTTTTGATCACTTTTTAATCACAAGTCAGGATTCACAGAAAACAGCAATTTTTCCATTGTTTTTTATTTAATTTTTTACGGCGTTGAACGTGCGGGTTAAGTTATGTAATAGCTTTATAGTCGGGGTCGTTACGAACGCGGCGATATCAAATATGTGTAACTTTTTTACTTTATTTTGTTTTTTTTAATACTAAAGCAGTTTGTAAGGGGAAAAAGTAGGTTTTTCATTTTTTTTTTTCACATTTTTGTTTCATTAACTTTATTAAACTTTTTTTTTAACTTTTTTACTAGTCCCACTAGGGGACTTTAATATGTGATTCTCTGATCGCTATTATAATACACTGCAATACTTTTTAACACGGACAGGCATCTGCTAGGTCATGCCTGCGGCATGATCTAGCATGCATTCGCTACAGGCAGACCTGGGGGCCTTTATTAGGCCCCCGGCTGCCATCGGAGACACAGACACTCGGGTGTCAGTGGGATGAGAGGGCGCTTCCTCCCTCTCTACAAAAACCACTCAGATGCGGTGCTTGCTATTGCGCACCGCATCTGAAGGGTTAAACGGGTTAGATCGATACTAATATCGATCTCAGCCGGTCGAGCAGCTGGCTCTGGCAGCTGAGAGCAGGGAGATTTGACAGCTCCCTACTCTGTGTACTTTATTCTGATGCAGTGCCGTAAAAAGGCATATGCATCAAAATAAAGCCCGTTAGTGGCCGCCGTGAAAAGGCGTATTGGCGGTCACTAACGGGTTAACCCCTTAATGACCGAGCATTTTTGTTTTTTCCTCCCCGCCTTCTAAAATCCACATAGCCATATGAATGCTTGTTTTTTGCAGGATGAGTTGTAGTTTTTTTTCATGGCACCATTATATATACCATACTGTATATTGGGACTGTATGTACTGGGAAACTGACAAAAAACTATTTTGTGGGGTGAAATTGGCACAAAACAGCCATTCCATCATTGTTTTTTGGGTTTTGTTTTTATGGCATTTATCATGCGGTAAAAAAATAAATAATTTATCTTTATTCTACGGGTCGATACGATTACAGAAATACCAAATTTATATAGTTTTTTTTATGTTTTACCACTTTTAAAAAGAACAATGTATTTGTTAAAAAAAAATAATAATTGTGTCACTTAATTCGGAGAGCCAAAACGTTTTAATTTTTCCTCCAATCGAGCTGAGTAAGGGCTTATTTTGTGAGGGGCAAGCGTTAGTTTTAATTAGTACCATTTTGATCACTTTTTATTTTCGTTTTTTGGGCAGTTAAGGTGACTAAAGAAACAGCAATTCTGGCGTTTTAATATTTTTTTTTTAACTATATTGTTATAGTTCTGAATTTTATGGACAATACCAGTTATGTTCATTTTAATCTTATTTAATATTACTTTAGAGGAAAAATAGGAAAAGTTTCATTTTTTTTAACTCAAAAATTTTTTTTGGGCACATTAAAAATTTTTTTTTACCTGTTTCTTAGAAGTGCGCCTAGGGGACTTGTACTTGCAATCATTGGACTGCTTGCTCTTTTTACTGCAATACTAATGTATTGCAGTATATCGTGATTTTAACAGTCTCCTATTAACCCTTTGCCGCAGAATCACGTACATGCATGGCATAGAATCCAGCCATTAGCCGTGCATGTACGTGAAAGAGATCGTGCGGCACAGAAGCTGTGCCTGCATGATCGCCGTGGGAGCCCGGCTGTGACTGACAGCCAGGCTCCTGCTACAACAGCTAGGATTGGAGAAAACTCCAATCCTGGCTGTTTAACACCTTAAATGCTGCGGTCAATAGCGGCCGCGACATTTAAGTTACATGACAGAGGGAGCGAGCTCCCACTGTCACCGATCGGCGACCTGTGAATGCAATCGCCGACGTGTTGCCAGGCCTCCCCTGGCTGTATGTCTATTAGGCCGTGCCAGAGGTATGGCCTAATAGATTGCCTGTCAGTTTTACACTGACAGGCAATAATGCTTTGGTATACTAAGTATACCAAAGCATTATATAAGCGATCAGAAAGAGATCAGAAGAGATCGCAAAGTGAAGTCCCCTGTTGGGACTAATAAAAAAAAAATGAAAACAGTTAAAGAAAGTTTATATAAAAAAAAAAGTTACGGCTCTTGAAAAGCGGCGATACAAAAACAAGTAATTTTTCTTTAAAAGTGTTTTCATTGTGCAAACCTAGTAAAACATAAAAAAAAACTATACATATTTGATATCTCCATAATTGTTCTGACCCATAGAATAAAGTTTATATGTTATTTCCACCGCATAGTAAACGGCGTAAATTGAAAACGCGAAAAACAATGCTGGAATAGCTGCGTTTTTTTTTAATTCCTTCCCTAAAAAAATGAATAACAGATAAGCAATATAATATAAACACTTAACAATTGTGCAATTGAAAAATACAACTTGTCACGCAAAAAAACAAGCCCTTATATGGCTATATTGACATAAGAATAAAAAAGTTATAACTCTTGGAAGGCGAGGGGGGAAAAATGAAAAAGAATGCTTGGCCCTTAAAGTCAAAATAGGCCTGGTCCTTAAGTGGTTAAACCTGCTGGCAGGGCTTATTAAGAGCACCAAAATGGCAGACCTGGGGGCCATTTCATTAGGCCCCTCTTTATAACGCCTTAGATGCCGCGGTCACTGTTAACATACTGCGAACACCCGCATAGTATGGAGCGCAGTCAGCTCGTAAACGCACTACATATGTCTTTAATGCATGACACAAGGCGTAAAAATAAGAGATTGCAGATTTGCTTTTTTTTTCCCATTCAACTCAAGAAAAAAACTATGAACGGTTATTAATAAATTCTGTATGTCCCAAAATGGTGCCAATAAACACTAGATCTCGTTCTGCAAAAAAAAAAAAAAACTCACACGCCTATGTCCATGAAAAAAAGTTATGGCTTTCGGAATGTGGTGACAACAATGTTTTTCTAAAACATGCTTTTATTGTGCAAAAGAACTAAAACATGAAAAAAACTATACATATTTGGTATCACTGCAGTTGTAACGACCAGAAGAATAAATGTATCATATTATTTATACCGCACCATAAACAGTGTAAACAAATATAGCAAAGAAAAAAATATAATATTACTATTTTTTCTTCATTTTCCCCTAAATAAATACATAAAATGTAATCAATAAATTATATGTAAATCCAAAATTGGGCCAATAGAACCTACAACTCATCCTGCAATAAAACAAGCTCTCATACAGCCATGTCAAGAGGAAAATAAAAATGTTAGGGTTCTTCGAATATGTGGTGAAAAAAATTAAATACGTCCCTTGGTCCTAAAGGTTGAAAATGAACTAGTCCTTGAAGGGAAAATATTACCTAGATAGTTGTTTTTACTAATTAAAACCAGATAGTGAAACACATTATTATTTTTCTTACGTTTTTTTTTTTCGTGATTGTAGATTTCTTTTGTTCTATTGTGCGACAATTATTTCTGAGCTGCTTCTTTCCTCTATTAACAGATGTTCAAAGATATACTTTACGAATGGATCATAGGGAACAAAAATCTGGAGAGAATGCATTGACTTCTGTCAGAGTTTTCTATGTATGCTCTGTAACGTGTGCACAGTGAGCTACGTTGTTTACGTAATTCATGGTCGGGAATCACACGCGTCACATATTAGATGTGATTTTTCTGTTCTAACCATTCCGATTCAGGGTGTATAAAAACGATGCTGCATGTAAACAATGTGTGCAGCAGTGGTTTAAAGAGTTGTGCCGCCATTGTTTCAAAGCAGCAGGAGAGGTAAAGTTTAATGCTTACTAAATAGGGACTCCACTGCAACCATTAAAAAGACTACTCCCAGCAGGTCCTATTGCACAGGCTTGGATAGGGCAAGCGTAATGTCGTGAGATCGCGCTGTAAATGACAGGTTACAGCGAGATCACGCTTGCTCTGCTGTAAGTCCCACTCAAACGTTACCGAAGTGTCGGGATTGTGAATAGACATCCCGTAGTGGCTGGAAGGAATGTCTATTCACTGTCAAGACACTTCAGTAACATTAATGTCAGTATAAGACAGCACATAGTGAGCAATGCAGTGCCACTATGCGCTGAGTAAATGAATGGAGAGAAGTGTATGGCGCTGATTGGTCAGAGTCATACACTCCTTTGTACAACGCCCACTTGATCTAAAGTAAAAACACGCCCAGTTGGACATTAAGAAACTAATTAGCATAAAGCTAAAATCGTTAATAACTTGGTAAAAATAGATAGTTTTTCAAAATAAAAAACACTGCTGTCACCTACATTACTGGGCCCATCTCCTTATTTAGGGGATAGGGCACTTATAATGTGGTGACAGAGCCTCTTTAAATACAAAGTGTCAAGAAACTTTTTCTTGATTTTTCCAATGCCTTTTGTTGTGTGATCTCACGCTGCAGCAAGTTATCAGAGTAAATATAAAGATGGCTAAATCCGTATACGACAAATAACATGGATGGATACAAATCTTTTGCTTGTTATATTTAGTAGATAATACATTAAGTTCAGACAATATAGTGGATTTTATTAGAAATACAGTCATCGTAGCCTTACATTCTGATCTGTTCCGAAAAAAGTAACACCGCTTGCACACGACTGAGTTCGGGCCGTGAAAAATGGGCCGAAAGTCGGCCGCATTTCCCGGCCATACCGCAGTACAGATGAACGGGACTCCTTGCATCGTATACATTTTATGATGCTAGAAATCCTTCCTCCTTAGGGAACTGCTGTTCCATACTGAACAAAATGATACAGTTTGGAACAGCAGTACCACGGGGAGGCAGAGACTCCTTGCATCATAAAATGACTATGATGGCAGGAGTCCCGGTCCCCTGTACCGCAGTCAGGCCGGGAAATGTACAAGAGGTGTAAGGGGCCCTCTCCTATGTCTGCAGCTGTACACTCCCAATCTCTTTGAGTTCAACTCCACAGTCCTACTCTCCTTATAATAAAAAAAAAATATATTTAAAAAATTTACTGTCAAAAAAAATAATATACCCAGAAAATGATGAGTAATAAAAATAATTGGTTAGCCTAGTAATCTATTTTTCTTTCCTACACATTATACATTCCCTTTAAGAATCAACTACTGTAAAAGGGCTGGTATAATGGCGGGTTTGACTTGCTTGTGTCACCCACCATTACTGCCTCTTTTATAATCAGGGTCACTAGGGTTATTCCTAGTTCCCCTACCTTTTCCTTATACTAACGTTAATCTACTTGCTTTGCTGCTATGTAAGTGTATACGACTCAGTAACTACAATTGTATAGTAAATAAAGGGTAATATTTATTACTAACAATAATCATACTTACACATAATACACCAAACACAGAACACAGTAACTGATCACAGTATAGTATCAGTATACCCCAATACATATAACAAGTTAATATATACTGAGTATACTCACACTATACGTAGTACAGTATAAACACGGTATACAATCCTACGTTATACCACTACCCACTTACCTAAACATACATCTAAATACAGTTACAAAACAATACACATGCACATGTTCCTGTCCCAATCCCTCCTAGCGATAACTGTCCCTGTGTGCTAAAGGGTTAATACGGGATATGAAGGATCAAGGGTTAACCAGGGGAAGGGGTTGCTGTGTACCAGGGGATATGCAGGTAACTCAGGGACAGCAAGTTACTGCAGAGGTTACTCAGGGATAGCAATTGTTACTGCAGAGGTTACTCAGGGCTGCAAGGGTTACTTAGGGGTTACCCAGGGCTGCAAGGGTTACTTAGGGAACTCAGGGCTACAAGGGTTAACAGGGCTACAAGAGTTAACAGGGAACTCAGGGCTGCAAGGGTTAACAGGGTATGAGAATGTGCAGGTGAGGAGCAGGGGATAAAGGGTTACTTAGGGAATTGTAAGTATTAGCTCATTGTATAGGGGAGAAGATACTTAGCGCTCCTTGTCCGGGGGAGTTGGTGGAGTGGAGGACGTCGGTGAAGCGGTGAGCCAGGGAAGAGGAGACCAGGAGGGAAGGGTAGTCCGTTGGTGGAGCTGGGTAGCAGGAAACAAGAGAGCCATGAGGCAAGAGACAGAAGTGTGGGACAGTTTTTCCATTTAAACCCTCCCGTGCACATCTGTGTGACATCACATGCTCATGCACGTGCAAGGGGGGAGGGCATGGGCTTATGGCTTCCTCATGGAATCTCATTACCTGGTGAGGGGGATGGAAGCAGTTGGAACTTCCTGCTTCCTCCACAGAATCTCGAGGGGGAAGGAAGGTAAGTTAATCAGTGGGGCTGTCCTGTGGTACATAAGTGTATCACAAGATACATCCCCAATTACCTCCCTGGCCCCCTGCAGAGTAAGGAGACAGGAGATCAAAGGCAGCATCTCCTGTCTCACTCTCTGCTAATCTTCTTTTGAGTAGATTCCTACGACCAAGTCTGTGATTCTACAGACCTGGCTCCTGGGACATCAAGATATACATATTATATATATATATATATATATATATATATATATATATATATATATATACACACACACACACACACACACACACACACTACACCCCCCCCTACTCCATTTCCATTGAAAGGGTAAACTTCCCTTTCCAACTACAGATTATTTATTTGATTGAATGAACGTCTGGTAAAAAAAAAATTAAACAGTGCAAGACGCTTTCCGAACACAATTTTTTGCAAGTGATACGAAACTTAGTTACTAAAAATAGAGTGTGCCTTTCTGTGAAATGCCATTAGCAGCCCTGTCAAGCCAGTGATTATCATGATCTGTATCACAGACGACCTCCCTATAATAATACATTTAAAAGCAGTGGTAGTTGGGTGGTCTTCTTATCTTATTGTGAGGCTGAAACCCCTGTACAAGATGTTTAATGAAGAAAATGAGTGATAAATGAAAATAAAAAATTCTAGGAGAAACAACTCAACCTGATACCATTGTCATTATATTGTAGCTATTTAATCTGAAGTGTTTTTAGTTGTTCCTTATGTATTATGCACATTTAAGACTTTGCATGAAAGAAAACATTTTCTCACTATAGTTGTAGTTACAATCTAATAAGAAAGTCATCATTGTGTCAATTATATACAATTATGTTAATTAGAGGCCATGTACATTCTGGGCATAAATACATCATTCATACTCCCACTATCCTTTATGGCAGCCTATATTATAACATTGCAGACATTGAGAAGAGCTGGAGTCTTTTATACATATTATTAGCAAGTTACAAATTGATAAACCAATGTGGCATCATCTCCTTAGATCCAATTAATCTTTGGGAATGAATTGCTTTCAATATTTATTATGTTAGAATTCTCTAGATCAAAAGATTAGCGGTACAATGCTTAAAGTGAATGTTCACTTTCTTTGGCACTGTCATTTTTAGGTTGAACATTCTGTGCTGATTAATTTCTTAACATTTCTGTAAAGCGGTTCAAGCTCCCTTTTTTTCTAACTCAGAAATCCAAATACCCTACACAGACATAGAGGGGAATTTATTCACTAACTCTTTTTAAATATGTACATTTTTTATGCTTTTACTAAATAAAAAATTATTTAATACAAAATCATATATATATACAGTGAAGGAAATAAGTATTTGATCCCTTGCTGATTTTGTAAGTTTGTTACTTATTTCCTTCACTGTATATATATATGATTTTGTATTAAAAAATATTTTATTTAGTAAAAGCATAAAAAATGTACACTTGCTGAGATCGCACTTGCTGTGCTGTAAGTCCCACACAAACGTCACCGAAGTGTTGGGATTGTGAATAGACATCGCGTCCTGACTGGAAGCGATGTCTATTCACTGTCAAGACACTTCAGTAAAGTTAATGTGTGAGTATGTGACTGCACATGGTGATCTAGTAAGATCACTATGTGCTGATTACATGAATGGAGAGAAGTGTATGATGCTGATTGGTCAGCGTCATACACTTCTTTACAACGCCCATTTGGTCAAAAAGTAAAAACACGCCCAGTTGTCTATTAAGAAAGTTATTAACATAAATCTAAAATTGGTCATAACTCTGTCAAAATTGATCATTTTTCTAAATAAAAAACATTGCTGTAATCTACATTACAGCGCTGATCACTTTCTGTAGAAGATAGGGCACTTATAATGTGGTGACAGAGTCTCTTTAAATAGAGCACAAATCCTTTCAGAAAATGTATTTTTTCTCTTCTATGAACATGGATAGTGAAGACATCTATACTGAAAGCTTTATACGGTGCCCCCTGTCCCTAAGCTGTGACCCATGATGATATGGGGGGCTGTATACTGGGGGATTTCGTCAGTCCCTTGGCCTAGCTTCTAAATCTTACCTAAGATAGAAGCTATGCTTCCATTCTAGAGCGGCATACAGGTTCCTGTCACTCAGCTCCTAGAAGAGGATCCCATGCACCTCCAGGCAGGTGTGCCAAGATAGCCGCCATCAGGTGAGGTGTACATTGGCTTCCGGTGCATGCGCCGTGCACTCTCCCGGCTTGGTGCATACTGCGCATGCGCGAGAACGGAAGTCTCGCGGGATCCCGGCGGTTCAAGAAAGGACCGCGAATCTGGAGCTACGTCGCTGGTTAAGCTGCTGGACCCTGGAGAACTAAGGTATCTAAGATTTTATGGTGTATTGTCAAAGGTGTTTCTTCCTTGTTTGCCACTTACAGGTTAGATTGTAAATTACATGCCTCTTTCCCCAGATGGCAAGTCCTGCATCTCAAGGGAAACGCAAGAGGAAATCCAAACACAATATGTGTAAGGGTTGGCAGCAACCGTTGCCGGGGGATTAGGACCAGAGTTTCTGCTCCTCTTGCAGACCTTCTGAACAATCCCTCCATACTGAAGCCAAGGGGTTTCTGTCTTGGCTTAAGGATCAGCTGGCGGACACTATTTAGGAGATGAAGTCGGCTGCTATGCCTAAAAAATCGAAAGGTAGAAATCGGACACCCTCCCCACAAGGAGGGATTTCCTTTCCACGCCCTCCAAAGAGGCCGCCATTCAAAACCTTTCAAAACCGTTCCAAAAGGTCCCCTAAGGTTCAAAAATATTTTTGCGGTGGTGACGGGCAGCGTAGGTTCAAAAATAAGCAAGAGGGTAACCCCCCTTCAGGAAGAAATCCTGCTTTCAAAGAAATGCTAACTTATGACGCCAAGAGAAAGGAGTGTCCAAATTCTGTATAAACAGAGGAAGAAATCCGGTGGTTCTCAGTCTCATTCAAGACTTCATAAGAAAGGGCGCATTGGAAGAAGTCCAGTATCATCAGCAAGGTCAGGGAGTGTACTCACTTATCTTTGCCGTTCCAAAAAAGGAAGACAAGTGGTGTTTAGCAATAGATTTTAAATACCTGAACAAGTTCTTTGTAAAGAGAAAGTTTAAAATGGAACCCATACAATCGGTCATAAATATTATTCAAGAAGGAGATTTTCTAGCCACTATTGATCTGCAAGATGCATACCTTCATATCCCGGTCCTAAAGAAACACAGGAAATTTCTATGGGTAGCTGTTCTTCTTCATCATCAAGTTTTACATCTTCAGTTCACCTGCCTGCCCTTTGGGATAACATCAGCGCCCGAGTGTTTACGATGGTAGCGGTGGTACTATCTGAGGTACTACAAATGAAAGGGATCTTCGTATGTCCTTACTTGAATGATTGGCTGGTGAGTGCCCTGTCAGAAGACATCCTTCCAAGGACTTAAAAGTCACTCTAGATATGCTCATCTCACACGGTTTCATGATAAACCTCCAAAAGTCTCATCTAACACCATGCACCAAGTTAAAGTACTTAGGCTTCATGGTAGACACACAAGAAATGACGCTGACACTGTCCAGCGACCGGATATATTCTATCCGTCAAGGAGTTCAACGACTAATATCATTGAATCACTGCTCCATCCGTCAGGCTATGAGAGTATCATCAGGGATTGCTACGTCTTGGAAGGCCTAGAGTCCCCCTTAGATATTCGTGCCCACTCAACCAGATCCACATCTACATCGTGGGCAGAAAGATGCCATGTCCCCTTAGACCAAGTCTGCAAAACAGCCACTTGGTCTTCTTCCTCAACCTTCATTAAACATTATAGGCTCGTATTATTCTCTTCTGAGGGTCCAGCCTTTGGCAAAAAAGTGCTAGTGGGAGCATCCAAAGCTTAAATCCCCCCCCCCCTCATATTCTAATTGCTTTTTAAGTCCCTCAAGTGTGCTGCCGTAGGACGATCAGGAAGTGGAAAATGTATTACCTGAAATTTTCATTTCCTGGAGTCCGTAGGCAGCACAAGTTTCCCACCCTATATATATATATATATATATATATATATATATATATATATATATATACTGCTGCATACGTTACGTTTTCTGTAGGGATTTATGCTCTATTTAAGGCTACCTGGGACCTCCTAATTGTTTAATTGATTACTGCTGAGTAATATGTCCCTTCTATCTGGTCAGATGAAGTATCTTAACCCTTAAGTGTGCTGCCTCCAGGAAATAAAAGTTTCAGGTAATAAATTTTCCTCATATATATATTTTTTTGGGACTATAAAACGCACCTGACTATAAGACACACCCAGGTTTTAGACGACAGGAAACAGGAAAAAATGTAATATTTTACTTTTACAAAGAAAAAACTATTTGTTAAAAAAATAATTGTTCTGATTCACCACATTCTGAGAGCCATAACTTTTATATTTTTTCATCAATTGAGCGGTGTGAGGGCTTATTTTTTTGCGGGACGAGTAGTAGATTTATTGGCACCATTTTTTGGTATATACGATTTTTTTATCACTTTTTCTAGAATTTTTTTTAGCGCTAAGGTGATAAAAAAAAAACTATTCCGTTTTGCATGTCAAGGCTTTTGGGAGGCTTGTGCTTCACACTGCCTTTGTTTGCCTGCCGCAAAATTAAATGAAAATTCTACTGAATGGTGAGTGCCGTGGATCTTTTCTACTTTTTACTATCATACTTGTGCTTGTCTCAGCTTGTCACTGAGCACCACCTGTTGTGGATTAGATTGAACACGTTTAAACCTATGTGGTTGTCTGATTATTGAGACTAGTAGTGCTCCAAGAGCCAAAGCAGTGCCGATCTTTTTCTGACTTTGAACTTTTGCTCTTAAAGAGGCTCTGTCACCACATTATAAGTGTATATATTTTGAAAAACTATCAATTTTGAGCAAGTTATGAGCAATTTTAGATTTATGCTAATTAGTTTCTTAATGCCCAACTGTGCGTTTTTTAACTTTTGACCAAGTGGGCGTTGTGAAGACAAGTGTATGACGCTGACCAATCAGCGTCATACACTTCTCTCCATTCATGTCCATTTGTACTCAGCACAGCGTGATCTTGCGAGATCATGCTGTGCTGTCACATACACCCACATTAACTTTACTGAAGTGTCTTGAGAGTGAATAGACATTGCCTTCAGCCAGGACGCGATGTCTATTCACTTACTCACACAGCACAGCGTAATCTCGCGAGATCACGCTGTGCTGTGATTAAGTCCCACACAAACTTTACCGAAGTGTCAAAATAAAAACCACTGTTGTTATCTACATTACAGCGCCAATCAGATTATGTAGGAGATAGGACACTTATAATGTGGTGACAGAGCCTCTTTAAAGAGGCTCTGTCACCAGATTTTGCAACCCCTATCTGCTATTGCAGCAGATAGGCGCTGCAATGTAGATTACAGTAACGTTTTTATTTTTAAAAAACGAGCATTTTTGGCCAAGTTATGACCATTTTTGTAGTTATGCAAATGAGGCTTGCAAAAGTCCAAGTGGGTGTGTTTAAAAGTAAAAGTCCAAGTGGGCGTGTATTATGTGCGTACATCGGGGCATTTTTAATACTTTTACTAGCTGGGCGTTCTGATGAGAAGTATCATCCACTTCTCTTCAGAACGCCCAGCTTCTGGCAGTGCAGATCTGTGACGTTACTCACAGGTCCTGCATCGTGTCGGACACATCGGCACCAGAGGCTACAGTTGATTCTGCAGCAGCATCAGCGTTTGCAGGTAAGTAGCTACATCGACTTACCTGCTAACGCCGATGCTGCTGCAGAATCATCTGTAGGCTCTGGTGCCGATGTGTCCTCGCTCGTCTGACACGATGCAGGACCTGTGAGTGACGTCACAGCGTTATCTGGCAGAAGCTGGGCGTTCTGAAGAGAAGTGGATGATACTTCTCGTCAGAGCGCACAGCTAGTAAAAGTATTAAAAACGCCCCGATGTACGCACATAATACACGCCCACTTGGACTTTTACTTTTAAACACACCCACTTGGACTTTTGCAAGCCTCATTTGCATAACTACAAAAATGGTCATAACTTGGCCAAAAATGCTCGTTTTTTAAAAATAAAAACGTTACTGTAATCTACATTGCAGCGCCTATCTGCTGCAATAGCAGATAGGGGTTGCAAAATCTGGTGACAGAGCCTCTTTAAGTTAACGTTATGTAGGTTTCAATATTGTTAGATATCGTTAGGCGTGGGGAATAAGGTTAGAGTTAGTTATTAGAGTTAGTGAGGTGTAGGGCATTAGTTAGGGAGGCAATTAGTTAGAAATAGCTAGTTGGGGCTAGTGTTAGGAAACATTCATCAGCGTTAGGTTTAGGCTTATAGAGGTTAATGTGGTACGGACATTTATATAAAAAAATATATAAAAAGAAAATAATATATAAAAAAATATATAATTTTTTTTATTTGAGTTTTAGTTGATAATTTAGTTAGAAAATGTCTCAGCGTATGTACAAGGCAGATGAGGCCTATGCCATAATCTGCTAAAGTGGGCTCGAATGAGACTTACCAGCAAATTTTTAATTATGTCATCATACGTTAGCACTAGTGATGAAGAGCCACAGCCAAGGGGCCACAGGTATGATGGTCAACCTAGCACTAGCACCATTGACCCCGATTGGCTGTCATAAACACTGTGTGTTCCAGAATTTAAATCATGCATATCATGCATATCATCATCATTGGTTTTAGGAAGGAGGATTTTTAAGGAAGAATTATTGCACCTGATTTTTAAGCAGACTAATATATATATGCTGCTCACCAGTCACCCTACATCTTACGCCACATACACTACAACATACAATAGCTTAATTGGAAATTTTAAGATAATAAATGGGGTAACCACTGTTCGGGATCCTCATCTATTAACAAAGCGTAGAGAGACAACAGAAAAGTATTTCCTGTTCTGAAGGCCCCTCATATCTGTTCATTAGAAGGACAGACCATTTATTTCAAATGAAATTGTGCAATGCTTTATATCCCCTGTGGTGGTGCTGCAGGAAAATTGAACACTTGTTGCCAGGTTTCCCCCTGGATTACAACTGATCATTGGGGCTCCCAGAAGCAGGACACACTGTGATAAACTAATTGACAGGGGACCCAGTAAGGGATTGCTAAGGGCGGACAAACCCTATATATAGGGTGACTTCGAACAGTATGCATAAAATTATATTCATGATATCTTTTATTGCCACACATTTTGAGCTTGTACAAAACACTGAGAATGTGTACCAATGTGTCAGACTATTTAAAGGGAAGGTGTCATGATTTTTTTTTATTATTATTATATTGCTTTTAATATAATGTAAAGAAAAATGTTATTTATTTGTGTTGTCACTTTCTACTTTTTAATGTATTCATGCTTTTACTTCTCTATGGGGGCTGCCATTTTTTTTTCATCTCTGTATGTGTCGATTAACAACACATACAGAGATGGAATACGGCAGCACACTGAATATGACTCAATGAACGGCAGCCATTCATTGCTTCTTCTAACTGGCTCTGTACTGCGCAGACGCAGGTCAGAGTCACACAGCAGAGAAGCTGGCTTGTAGGGAGATAGCAGGCGCCATTATGAAGACCAGCTGCACTGCAGGTAAGGTGTGTGTCTCTGTCTGTCCCTCTCTCTCTCTCATAGACCCCCGTTCTGTATATAGCAGCGCTGAGTGTATGTGTATGTATGTAACAGTGCTGACTGTGTGTGTGTGTGTGTGTGTGTGTGTGTATGTATGTAGCAGTGCTGACTCTGTGTATGTATGTACAGTGCTGTGTGTGTCTGTATGTAGCAGTGCTGAGTGTGTGACTACTGCGCATGTCTGAGAGCTGTCCTATTCACTTCTATAGCGCAGCAGATAGGTGGCCGGGTCAGGAGCTACTACGCATGCTCTTCAAATGCTCACTCCCGAGTACCCGGCCATACTCCCCAAACTGTTCAGTAGCATCTGCGCAAGCGCGGCCACCTGATCAGAATCTCGGCGGTGGTCGTATACATAGGAAACAGATTGTAAACTCACAAAGGGACCTGGGATACAACAGAAACAATATCTCAAGAACGGAACAAAAAAAAAGAGAGAAAAATATTGGCAAGTTTTCATAAAGGAACACCTTTAAATATGATCTTTGAGATGGGAATACCCCTTTAACATAATTTCTTTTATATTAAATTCTGATCATTTCTAGAGACACTTATATGAGCCAATCTATAGAGGAGTGTGATCTTAGTGATTCTTCAGTATGTAAAGTAGCTTAATAACATGTTTATATTGTATAGCCGTGGAATGTGAGTGAGACAGATAAAGACCCAATATTCCATTTTGTGATTTTACTACACTAACACAGCGGGACCACCGAAATAAAATAAACAACTGCACATAATAAAGAATTATGGAATAGTACAGAATTCTCCATAAATATATTCATGTACGTTTATAAATCTAAGCCATTGCGTAGGTTACTGTAACTTGAAATATTTTTACGAGAATTCCAGTATATAATAATTTGGAGTGATGCATTATAAGAGCTGCATGGCTTTCCAATAGTAACCTTGTCTGTGTATTTTAAAAACGATGGTATGCTAAACACTTCTAAGAGCACAGCTTTCTCCAAATATGTTTCACACACTTAATATGTAAATCAATAAAATATAAATGCAACAAATGCCTCCGGCAGGACTCAATAGGAGACTGTCAGTATCACATTATAATGCAATACATCATTATTGCAGTATATCATGCAAACGATTCAACAATTGTTGGTTCAAGTCCCCTAGGGGGACTAATAAAAAAAATGTGTAACAGAGTAAAATAATGTTTTTTTAACATGTAAAAAAAATAAAAATATTGAAAGCTCAAAAAATCCCCAGTTTTTCCAATTTACCCCAAACGAAATGTAATTTTTTTTTATATAACTGGTATCGACGCGTCCGTAAAAGCATGAACTATTTCAATATAACATTATTTAATCCGCATGGTGAACACCGTAAGAAAATAATTAAAACACCAGAATAGCTGTTTTTTGGTCACTTCATGTCCCACAAAAAAGGAATACAAAGTGATCAAAAAGTCTCATGTACCCCAAAATGGTACTAATAGAAACTACAGCTTAACCCACAAAAAAATAAGCCCTCCTACGGCTCAATCGACAAAAAAATAAAAATGTATGTCTCTCAGAAAATAGAAACACACAAAGCAAATTTTATTTATAACAATTCGTTTTTTCCTTGTAAAAGTAGTAAAATATAAAAAACATTATATAAATTTGGCATCACTGTATTGACCCACAGAATAAAGTTAACATGTCATTTTTACCGCATGTTGAACACTGTATAAACAAAACCCCCTAAAAAAAATAGAGGAACCACCATTTTTTCCCATTCCACCTCACAAAGAAATTTTTTGTTTCCCAGTAGAATATATGGTACAAAAAAATGGTGCTGGGAAAAACTACAACTCGTCCCGCAAAAAACAAGCCCTCATATGGCTATATTGACGGAAATATAAAAAAGGCTTTTGTAAGGTGGGGATCAAAAAACATAAGTGAAAATCCAAAAAATGGCTGTGGTGCGAAGGACTTAAAGGAACAACCCAGGCATAATTCATTGTAATATGCCTTGTGCATGACCTGAAGGAGTGGTGCATAACACAGGGATTTAAGAGGGTTGTCCCATCACATACAACACCATAGCGATCAGTTGATCACTGTAGGACCTGACCCGGCACCCCAGAAAACAGCTGATTTTGCCAGGGGAAGCCTGCCGGGTCCACTGCAGGGGAAATGTAGTATAACATAGCATTTATTAAGATGAATAGCCATCCATGTAATACATAGATGCAGTGGCGTGGCTATAGGGGTCGCAGCGGTCGCAATTGCGACCAGGCCCCGAAGCCAGGGAGGCCCACGGCCCCCCGCACCACATCAATAAAAAGTTACTATAGTAACTCGGGCATCGGGCCCCTGTTACTATAGTAACTGACTGTACTTAACTTCCTGGTTCCGGATCGCAGCGGAGGTCCTGACATCACAGCGCTGTGCGCAGCGCATTACGTCACAACGCTATGCGCCGCGCACAACATCGAGAGGACAGAACTTCCGCCGCGGCTGAAGAGGAAGGTAAGATTAGTATCCCTGACTGCTAAAGCTGAATGGCGGGGTCCGATTCCCGGGAGCCGGACAATCAGCTTTTTTGAAGGGGCCGCAGCACACGTACGAGAGCTGCTTCCCCTTCATTCCGGTCACACTCTGAATCCGTGTCAGCGATTCACAGTGTGAGCGAGTAGTGAAATGAAGGGGAAGCAGCTCTCGTACGAGTGCTGCGGCCCCTTCAAAACAGCTGATTGGCGGGTCCCGGGAGACGGACCCCCGACACATCAGCTATTGATGGCCTATCCTGAGGATAGGCCATCAATGTTTAGGGACTGGACAACCCCTTTAAGCAAACAATGTAACAGGCTTAGAGGGCCCATGAGACAGGATCACAGATTGTGTGATGCTGTCTGCTGAGCCCTGTATCTAAGCCAATCACATGGCTTAGATACATGGCCCATGTGTGATCCTGTCTGATGGGCTCTGTATATAAGCCTACCACACTGTAGGTTTAGATACAGGGCCCCAGCACACAGTAATCTTATACTGTATAAGACTACTGTCTGCTGGACCCTGTATCTAAGCCTACCTTGTGGTAGGCTTAGATACAGGGTCCCACAGACAATATCACACATGGACCCTGTATCTAAGCCTAACACATGTGTTACTAATCGTTTTTGTTTCCTTACAGGTTTGGTCGCTGGATTACGTCGGATTCGAGGACTACTTCGATGACGGCTTTTTTTATTATCAATAAAATGGTTAATGAGGGTTGTGTGTTTTTTTTTATTCCAATAAAATATTTTTTCTCTTTCTTTGTGTTTTTTTTTAACTATATTTCTATCGCCTTAGTAATGGCCGCCGGCTGATTGACAGCATCCATTGCTAAGGCGGGGCTTAGTGTTAGCCGGTGCAGTGGCTAACACTAACCCCCATTATAACCCCGGTACCCCCCACCACGAGGGGTGCTGGGAAGGGCCGGGTACGATCCAGTACCTGACCATCTGTAGTGATGGTCGGCCACTGGGGCGGCCTCAGGCTGGTATTATCAGGCAGGGACAGGCCAGAAACAGTGGCCCTTCCCACCCTGGTGATGCTAGGCTGCTGCTGCTTTATTGTATCTGGCTGGTTATGAAAAATGGGGGGGACCCCACGTCACTTTAAAAAAATAAAATAAAAAATAATTGGAAAGAATAATGTGGGGTCCCCCACAATTTTCATAACTAGCCAGATACAACACAGCAGCAGCAGCAGCCCAGCATTACCGGGGTGGGTATGGGCCACTGTTTTTGGCCTTCCCCAGCCTAATACTACCAGCCTGCGGCCGCCCCGGTGCCTAACCGTCACTACAGATGGTCGGGTATTGGTTCGTATCTGGCTCTTCCCAGTACCCCTGGTGGTGGTGGGTACCGGGGTAATAATGGGTGTTAGTGTTAGCCTCTGCACCGGCATAACATTAAGCCCCGCCTTAGTAATGGAGGTTGTTAATCAGCCGGCGGCCATTACTAAGGTGGTAATAATAAAGTTTAAAAAAATACAAGCACACAGAAAAAATATTTGATTGAAATAAAAAAACACAACCCCCATTAACCATTTTATTGAGAATAAAAAATGCTGACATTGAAGTCCGCGTATCCAAAGTAGTCCAACAACCGAACCTGTAAAAAAACACAAACACACAAAAATAATTAGTAACACATAAAGAAGCAAAATTATTATTCTTACTTTTCCTGGGTCCAGCGCTGGAGCCACAATGTCAGCGAGCTGAGACCTATATCTAATCCAATCATGTGTGATACTGTCTGCTCAGCCACTGTTTCTAATCCAATCATGTGTGATACTCTACTGCTGAGCCACTGTATCTAATCCTATCATGTGTGATACTGTCTGCTCAGCCATTGTATCTAATCCTATCATGTGTGATACTGTCTGCTGAGCTGTGTATCTAATCCTATCATGTGTGATACTATCTGCTGAGCTGTGCATCTAATCCTATCATGTGTGATACTGTCTGCTGATCTGTGTATCTAATCCTATCATGTGTGATACTGTCTGCTGAGTTGTGTATCTAATCCTATCATGTGTGATTCTGTCTGCTGAGCCACTGTATCTAATCCTATCCATAGTTGATAGGGTCGTAGTGCTATAGATATGCTATGCTATCTCAATAACACATAATTTTTTTTGGGGCGGACACATATGTATTGGGGCTATTTCCGCTGTCATTTTAAGTCCTTAGTGACGCCCCCAGCTGCTAGTGCTGCATTGGTGGGTCACTTAGGAGACCCAGCAATGCAGCTGAAAGCTGCGGACCGTCCGCCATGAGAAGTTTGCGGGGGGGGCCCAATAACAACTTTTGCATCGGGCCCATGAGCCTTTAGCTACGCCCCTGCATAGATGGCTTGAGTTTTCAAAAGCGACTCTCCATTCATACTCATAGACGAAGGTGCCAAGCCGGGGATCCCTCTTCTATGATGGCCACATGCCCTAATGGGCATGAAACCACCCATTTAACGACACCAAAGAGAGAATCCTTGAGTCATGCCCTGGGTCCTTAGGACTTGCACAAAGCATAACACATTGTATAAGTTTTGCCAAGTGTATTCCTTTTCACTGAAAGAGAAAAAAAAACAAGTGCAAACCTACTCTAGACTTAACTCTGGAAATGGCAATAATGCCCATCCCTATGCTGCTATGGTACAATATATTCTTTAGTCAGGTGCATGTACAGTACATTGTGGTGAAGTTCTTAGAAGCATTGTATATATAGTATTACACAGCTATTTCAGAAAACATGGCATTCAGTGTTTTAGCGTTTCTTTGCTAAATATACAGAACTGTCTACACAGGAGAGGCAACCGCACATTTAGTAGTTCTCACAGGAACACAATTTTTCAGGTAATTGCCTTGTTTTTATGAAAACTTTTAGACTTGGCATTAGAACTAATACGCTTAGCATAAAACATGGCAGTATTATACCTAGCATCAACACGAGTATACTTGAAATTATACATACCAACTTTATACATGACATCAGATGTGGAACTTGGCATTTATACATGCATATCCTGGCATAAGTGTTTTGACATAAGACATGGCTCTGCTAGTGTTGGTACCATAGCTATTATACTTAGTATTAGATGTGGCACATTTATATTTGGATCTAGACAGTGGGCACAGGAACTGTGACTGCCCCAGGAATATTGCTATATTAACAGCCATGAGGGAGAAGAAGAAGAAGAAGAAGAAGAAGAAGAAGAAGAAGAACCTACATTTTTTATACAATATTTAGAATTACAAAGATTGCAATGCCCTAGTATTTTTGCCTCTGTATCTCCAAATCATAAATACATATAACATTCTGCCACATCAAGAAGGAGAAACGTCCTACAGAAATGGTAGACCTGAAGTATTTGGTTGCAGCCCTTGACTTGGATTAATAAATTATTTTCCTGGAAAAACATTGATGGTCTTTCCTTAGCATAGGTCATTAGTGTGTGATAGGTGGGAGGTGTGATCCCCTGAGGCCCCAATCTATCAGCATAAGGCTGGATTCACACGAGCACATTACGTCCGTAATGGACGGAACGTATTTCGGCTGCTAATCCTGAACCGAACACACTGCAGGGAGCCGGGCTCCTAGCATCATAGTTATGTACGACGCTAGAAGTTCCTGCCTCTCCGTGGAACTACTGTCCCGTACTGAAAACATGATTACAACTGTCCCGTACTGTAATCATGTTTTCAGTATGGGACAGTAGTTCCACGGAGAGGCAGGGAATCCTAGCGTCGTACATAACTATGATGCTAGGAGCCCGGCTCCCTGCCGTGTGTTCGGTCCGGGATTAGCGGCCGAAATACGTTCCGTCCATTACGGACGTAATGTGCTCATGTGAATCCAGCCTCATTCAGGAGCTGAGAAACTCTCTGGAATGAGGCTAAGCTTCAGTATCAGGAAAAGCCGCAAGGGGCATAACTATAGGAGTGCAGCGGTAGCAGTCGTAATATACACTATATGGACAAAGGTATTGAGACACACCTCTTAATCATTGAATACTTTTGTTTCATTCAGTCACATTGCCACAGGTATTTAAAATCAAGCATCTAGCCATTCAGCCTGCCTTTACAAGCATTTGTGAAAGAATAGATTGTTTTAAAGAGCTCACTGAATTCCAGCGTGGTATTGTAAAAGGATGACGTTGTTACAAAAAGTCAGCTCGTGAAATTTCTTCCCTCCTAGATATTCCACCATCAACTGTGAGTGGTATCTCCAATGTTATGGAATTGCAATTGAGCGATTTCCCCCAAAGGCTGCTGGAGACTGCCGGGAGAGAGCATTCAAATAAAACTGCAACCACAAATCCATAACAACTCTCATTGACAGAGTCTAAGGCTACTCTAAGGTTTTCAAGGGAGCCGACCGCAAGGTGGGATGGTCTTTGCTGCATAGAACCTGTCACGGTCACAGGGTATGTGGACCCACTAAGCCGCTCCGCCGTAGCGGGGAGGCAGCTGACCAGGTCACAGTCTAAACGAAAGTCAATAGCAGATAGCAATGCTTGGGTACCTGAACTAGTCCAGACGGTGGCTGTGGCTTCAGCACGGATGGAGGCCGGTGCGGCAGGTAGCGCCAGACGTGGCGGGCAGAATCCGATGTGGCAGAAGACACTGGACATGGCAGAAGACACTGGATGTGGCAAACAAAACTGGACGTGGCAAACGACAGCAGGTGCAGTAGACACAACTCCAACACTGGTAGGCACAGAAACAAGAACAATATGGGATACAGGAACGGGGCACGGGTAACAACTGGAACGGGGAATACTAAGGGACCATTTGCAAGACAGACCGGGATAAACTAACAACGCTCAGGCAAGTATCAGAAGGCCTGGGGCTTTCATATAGACTAGGAAATCATGGCAGTTGATGATGATGACGATTTTCTTTGTGCGCACGCTAGCCCTTTAAGGCCGGGCATGAGCGCGCGCGCGCACCCTACGGGAAAAAGCAGAATGGAGCGGAAGTGAGCGCTGGTGGCTCCAAGGAAGGAGATGGGGCTATGGGCGTCGGGAGGTGAGTAAACCGGATGGCCCGCGGCCATGGATGCTACAGTATCCCCCCCAACTCTTATGCCCCCTCTTCTTGGGGCCAGAGCCAGAGAGGAACTTTTTAATAAGAGCAGGAGCACTGAGGTTCTTTCTGGCTCCCAGGACCTCTCCTCAGGACCAAACCCTCTCCAGTCCACCAAATAGAAAATCCTTCCTCCTACCCTTTTGCAGTCCAGGATCTCTTTTACCTCGATTACATCGGAAGGACCGCTGGGAGCAACTGTGGAACTAGGAGTCTTGCTGTAGCGGTTCAGGACCACTGGTTTCAGGAGGGACACATGGAAGGAGTTGGGGATTCTGAGGGTAGGAGGCAGCCGCAGCTTATAGGAGACAGGGTTGATTTGTTACAGAATCTCGAAAGGACCAAGGAACCTGGGAGCAAACTTGTATGAGGGTATCTTCAAGCGAATGTTTCGAGAGGACAGCCAGACTTTAGTACCTGGAAGATACTGAGGCGGCTCCCTTCTCCTAGTATCTGCCTTTCGCTTCATGCGATCTACTGCCAACAAAATAGAGGACCGGGTCTGTCGCCAGATTTGCAGGAAGTCCCCATATGCAAAGTCAGCAGCGGGTACCTGAGATGAAGTCAACATAGGAAGAGGGACTCTAGGATGTTGACTGTATACAATATGAAATGGAGTGGAAGTGGTGGACTCACTTGTGTGGTTGTTGTATGAGAACTCGGCCCATGGAAGTAGCTGTACCCAGTTATCGTGCTGTGAAGAGATGAAGTGACGGAGATAATTCTCCATGATCTGGTTTTTCCTCTCAACTTGCCTATTGGACTGGGGGTGATAGGCTGAGGAAAAGTCCAAACTCACATCCAGGAGTTTACAGAGGGCTCTATAGAACTTTGAGGTAAACTGAACCCCCATGTCGGACACAATGTGAAGAGACAAGCCATGCAAGTGAAAGATGTGTTGAATGAAGAGACTCGCCAGTCGGGGAGCAGAAGGTAGGCCGGTCAGCGGTATAAAATGTGCCATCTTAGAGAACCGGTCCACCACCACCCAGATGGTGTTGCATCCTGCTGAGGGAGGAAGGTCTGTGACGAAGTCCATTGCAATGTGCTGCCAAGGGGCATTGGGTACGGGCAGAGGTTGAAGCAGACCGGCCGGCTTGGAGTGAGTAACTTTGTTAGAAGCACACACCGTGCAAGAAGAGACAAAGTCCAGAACATCTTTAGGTAGCGTGGGCCACCAGAAGTGACAAGCAATCAGGTCTTGGGTTTTACGGACACCAGCGTGCCCAGCCAGTTTAGAACTGTGTCCCCAGTGGAGAATTCTTCTCCTGTCTACCAACCGAACAAAAGTCCTCCCAGGAGGAATGTCTTTAACCTGCAGAGGATTAGCAGTGACAATGCAGGACGGGTCTATGATAGTCTGAAGGAACTCCACTGTGTCTTCCGTCTCAAGCGATCTGGACAGGGCATCGGCCCTCTCATTCTTGTGAGCGGGACGGTAGTGGAGAAGACTGGAAACGGGTGAAAAACAGCGACCACCTGGCTTGACGAGTAATCAGTCTTTGAGCGGACTGAAGGTAGGTAAGGTTTTTGTGGTCGGTTTAGATCAAGATGGTGTAAGCTGCGCCTTCTAGAAGATGTCTCCACACCTCCAGAGCCAATTTGATGGCCAGTAGCTCCGATCTCCAATAGAGTAATTGCGCTCAGAAGAAGAAAAAAGTCTTGAGTAGTAGCCACATACTACTGCCTTTCCTTTGGAGCTCCTCTGAAACAGAAGTGCACCTGCACCAACAGAGGACACGTCCACCTTCAATGAGAACTGTCGAGATACGTCAGGGTGATGAAGGATCGAAGCAGAAGTGAAGGATTTCTTGAGGCTAATGAATGCGGACTCTGCCTCTGGAGTCCACACCTTTGGGTTCACACCCTTCTTGGTAAGGGTAGAGATGGGAGCCGTCAGAGATGAAAAGTTCGGAATAAACTGCCGGTAGAAATTGGCGAATCCCAGGAACCATTGTATGGCCCTTAGGCCTTGAGGACGTGGCCACTCCAGGACAGACTTTAGTTTCTCAGGGATCCATCTTAAGACCTTGATCCGAGATGACGTAGCCCAGGAAGGGCAAAGACTTATTTTCAAAGACGCACTTCTCCAACTTGGCATATAAGCGATTCTCTCTTAGTCGCAGAAGAACTTGGCGGACATGCCTCCGATGGGTCATCAGATCTGGGGAGAAAATCAAAATTTCATTGAGATAAACTACAACACACATATAGAGGAGATCTCGGAAAATATCATTGACGAATTCCTGAAATATTGCGGGAGCGTTTCACAGTCCGAAGGGCATCACTAGGTATTCGTAGTGCCCATGTTCCATTCGTCACCCCGGCGAATACGGATTAGATTATAAGAGCCCCGCAGATCTAGCTTAGAAAAATTTTTGGCTCCTCGTATGCGATCAAACAGTTCGGATATAAGTTGCAACGGGTATTTGTTCTTGACCGTAATCTGGTTGAGACCATGGTAGTCAATGCAGGGTCGAAGAGATCCATCTCTATTCTTAACGAAGAGGAAGCCTGCCCCATCCGGGGAGGAAGATTTTCGAATAAAACCCCTCTCCAAGTTCTCCTTGATATAGGCTAACATAGATAAAGCCTCTGGGAAGGAGAGGGGATATATTCGTCCATGGGGAAGAGACGTATTAGGAACCAGTTCAATGGGACAATAATAATTCCGATGTGGAGGCAACGTCTCAGCCTCTCGTTTGCAGAAGACATCCGCAAAACTGGCATACTGAGATGGTAGACCGGAGAGTGATTGAGAGGCAGAGGGGGCATAAC
The DNA here is from genome assembly GCF_050947455.1 of Rhinoderma darwinii. NCBI lineage: Eukaryota > Metazoa > Chordata > Amphibia > Anura > Rhinodermatidae > Rhinoderma > Rhinoderma darwinii. The sequence continues at coordinate 317,475,056 of NC_134690.1, forward strand.
AGGATGGACTTGTGACAGGCAATGGCTATGGCATCTGGAACCCCATTGAAGAACCTCTCCAGAATTCCGATCAAGGACCGGGGCGTGTAGGCGGAGCCATGGCACACCCAGCAGGATAGGATTGATAGCCTTAGGTTGTACCAGGAAGGTTATCTGTTCTGAGTGAAGAGCTCCTAACCGTAGTGTCAACGGCTCAGTGATGTGCATAATCGGATCGGGCAATGGTAGACCATTCACAGAGGCAACAGCCAGGGGTCGCTCCACAAGGACTGTGGCTAGATGTAAACGTTCCACTAGATCCTGCTTGGATGAAATTAGCAGCCGCTCCAGAGTCAAGATAGGCGGAGGTGGGATGTGACGTCTCTCCGGAGACGACGGCCACAGGAATCGATCATTTGGGAGAGGTTTTAACGTTTGGTGACGTTCCATCTAGAGTTGCCTCTCCAACCAACCCTAGGTACTGGAGTTTCTCGGTTTCTGTGGGCATTGGCGCACAAAATGACCCTTAAGGCCACAATACATACATAGTCCAGAGGAGTGTCTGCGCTGCTTCTCCTGTTCAGATAACCGGACTCTGTCTACCTGCATGAGTTCTTCAGGTAGCGCTGTAAAGGATCTGCCAGACACAGCTTCTGTGTCGACGCCTGTGGGTAATCAGTCTGCACCTGCTCCTATGTCTGTGAGACTGACTCCATCTTCCACCACTCAGAATGGCAGGCTTAGGAGTGGGAGAGCCTATCACAGCCTGGCCAGACGGAGCTAGCTCCCGCCCACTGTCTATTTATACCTGCCTTTCCTGTTCCTCCTTTGCCTGTGATTCTGCTCTGCTTGTTTCCTGGCTCTGCTGCTGCTGCTTGAACTACTGATCCTCTGCTTGCTATTGACCTTGGCTTACTGACCACTCTCCTGCTCAGCGTTTTGTACCTCGTGCACTCCTGGTTTGACTCGGCTCGTTCACTACGCTCGTTGCTCACAGTGTCTCCGTGGGCAGCTGCCCCATTTCCCAAGCTTCTGTGTACCCTTGTCTGTTTGTCTCTCGTGCACTTACTGAGCGTAGGGACCGTCGCCCAGTTGTACCCTGTTGCCTAGGACGGGTCGTTGCAAGTAGGCAGGGACTGAGTGGTGGGTAGATTAGGGCTCACCTGTCTGTCTCCCTACCCCGTCATTACAAGCACACTAGGGGAAGGCAATAGTGGTCTCTGGACCGAGGGTGCTGGTCTGTGGGCCCGGCTCTCCTGTTGAACCTCTTGAGTGCGATCCCGGATTCTCATATCAACCCGGGTGGCTAACAGGATGACGGCATCCAAGGTAGAAGGAAGGTCGCTTGCTGCCAGTTCGTCCTTGATGTGAGAGGACAGTCCCTGCCAGAAGGTCGCCACCAGTGCCTCATTGTTCCATGCCAGCTCGGCTGCTAGGGTATGGAAGGAGATAGCATACTCCCCTACTGTGGAAGCCTCTTGCTTGAGGGTCAACAGAGTGGCTGCGGCAGAGGAAGTTCGACCCGGCTCCTCGAACACGCCACGAAAGGACTGCAGGAACAAGGCTAGGTCCGAGGATACAGGTCCTTGTTGCTCCAAGATTGGCTTCGCCCATGCGAGGGTCTTGCCAGCGAGGAGGGAGATAATAAACGCAACTTTGGCCTCTTTGGAGGGAAAGAGATGAGCCCGTAGCCTAAAATGAACCGTGCATTGATTAAGAAATCCTCTACATACTCTGGGATCACCATTGTAGCGAGGAGGAAGAGGTAGAGGAACTGTGGATCCGGAACAAACAGAAGGAGCAACGAGCAGTGGCACAGCAACAGCCTCTGGAGGAAGAACCGGAGGTAGAACAGTGAGTAGATCCAGGCGGACCAGGATAGAATTCACAGCCTCAAGGAGTTGATCCTGACATGTGCGTAGGTCATGCATCTCCATCTGTATCTTCAAGACTGCGGTCTTGGGCTGGCCAGCGGGTTCCATGGCCTGAGCGTACTGTCACGGGCACAGGATATGTGGACCCACTAGGCCGCTCCGCCGTAGTGGGTAGGCAGCTGACCAGGTCACAGTCTACACGAAAGTCAATAGCAGATAGCAATACTTGGTTACATGAACTAGTCCAGACGGTGGCTGTGGCTTCAGCACGGATGGAGGCCGGTGCGGCAGGTAGCACCAGACGTGGCGGGCAGAATCCTATGTGGCAGAAGACACTGGACATGGCAGAAGACACTGGATATGGCAGAAGACACTGGACGTGTCAGAAGGCACAGGACGTGGCAAACAACACTGGACGTGGCAAACGACAGCAGGTGCAGTAGACACGACTTCAACACTGTTAGGCACAGGAACAAGAACAATACGGGATACAGGAACGGGTAACAGGGCACGGGTAACAACTGGAACGGGGAATACTAAGGGACCATTTGCAAGACAGACTGGGATAAACTAACAACGCTCAGGCAAGGATCAGAAGGCCTGGGGCCTTCTTATAGACCAGGAAATCATGGCAGTTGATGATGATGACGATTTCCTTTGTGCGCACGCACCCTATGGGACACAGCAGAACGGAGCAGAAGTGAGCGCTGGCGTCTCCTAGGAAGGAGATGGGGACCAGCTCTCACGGATCCATGGCTGCGGGCATCGGGAGGTGAGTAAACCCGACGCGACGGCCCGTGGCCATGGATGCTACAGAACCCAGGTTGTCTTAGCAGAGTTCAGCATTGGATAAGAGGTGCAAACCTGAACAGGATAACTAGAAAGCCAGAGGGTAAACAGAGAGTCCAAAACAGAGGAAGTGGAAATCAGGTACAGCAGAGGTCAGAACCAGCCGGGAGCAGATAATCAAAATTGATAAACAAGGAGTTAACGAGAGACAAGCCGAGGTCATTTACCAAGAAGTCCAGAAGTCAGAAGTACAGGGAGTGTCAGAGCTTGATCAGAACACCAGAAGACTTGGAAAATCGCAAGCAAAGACCATGTGGAGGAAGGCAGATATAAATATAACCCCACACCTAATTGTCAGAAAGACAGAGAAAATAGATAGGCTCAAAGTAAAACAGAACCTCCCAGAAGCTAGAACAGTAGTCATGGTGACCTTAAGGGAATTGGTGTTTTCCTAACAGTACCCCCCTTACAACAAGGGGCCATCAGACTCTTAAACCTCGGCCTCGGTTTCAAAGAAAACCTTAAATGAAAATTTTTAACTTAACGACCAGCAGGTACTGAATGGACAGGAACCCAAGTTCGTTCTTCCGGTCCATACCACTTCCAGTGCACCAAGTACTGTGGAGTACCCCTGACCGTTCTAGAATCCACAATCCTCTGAACCTCAAACTCCATTTCTACTTCTACCTGAAATGGAGGAGGAGGTTTCCTGAGTGGATTAGATGGTGTAAAAAAATATTTTAGGAGAAATTTGTGAAACACATCATGAATTCTAAAAGACAGGGGAAGAGCCAGACAAAAAGACACAGGGTTAATAGATTCAACAATTTCATATGGACCAATAAACCTAGGGGCAAACTTACGAGAAGGTACTTTTGCAGATTTTTAGTAGAAAGCCACACCTTTTGACCCACACTAAACACAGGACCCACCGTATGTTTTTTGTTAGCATTTTTCTTTTAAGTAACTTGGGAGTTCTTCAGGTTTAATTGTGCACATTTTATTTGATTCAACTTCTACCTCAGGGTTATCACTAGAGGAGGCGGAAAATGAACCAAAACGAGAATGAAAACCATAATTACAGAAAAACTGCGAGGTATCAAGAGACACATGGTGGTGTTTATTTATAGCAAACTCCACGGAAGGAAAATATGAGACCCATTCAAACTGGTTATCAGCAATATAACACCTAAGATATTGTTCTAATGTTTGATTAAAATGCTCGGTTTGACCATTGGTCTCAGGGTGAAATGCCAAAGAGCAAGATAAATGTACACCAAGTTTCTTACAGAAAGCTCTCTAGAAGTTAGCCACAAATTGTACAACTCTATCAGAGACAATATTTTCCCGGAATACCATTCAGACTAACCACTTGATCAATAAATAATTTAGACAGAGTTCTGGAATCAGGGAGTTGTGGCAATGGAATGAAATGACACATTTTACTGAAACGGTGCACCACAACCCAAATTGCCGTTTTTCCTTCACAGGGAGGCAAATCGGTGATAAAATCCATAAACAGATGAGACCAAGGTTTCTGTGGAAAAGACAATACTAGTAGTTCACCCATAGGATGAATTCGAGGAGCCTTAGCAGACATTGCAAGCAGAGAAATAGGAACCCACATCTCGAGACAAGGACGGCCACCAATAGAGCCTCAATATTAACCCCTTCCCGCTATGTGACGTAATAGTCCGTCACAGGAGTTGTCCTGTTAACGCAAACTGACGGACTATTACGTCACAGCATTAACAGGGCACTGTGTTGGCAGACACAGTTTTAAAGTAGTGATAGCTTAACGCTATCACTGCTTTAAGGCCAGGACTGGAGCTAGCCTCCGATCCAGCTGATTAATCCCTTGGATGTAGCCCTCAAAACTGAGAGCTGCATCTATGGTGTTTACAAGCCGATCGGAACCCTGCAATTAAATTGCGGGGTTTCGATGACCGCTCCGGCAGACCGGAAGCCTAACAATGGCCTCCTGTCTGCCTAGAACGGAAGCCTGCTAGGTCCCACCCAGAGGCGGGGCTTAAAAGGTGCCTGGCCGCAGTTTCAAGATGACGCAGGCTAAGAAGCTGAGCCTGCGGCATCAGGCGTTGGTGTCCGCTGTATGTTACAGCTGAGACCATGTTGTAATGGCAGGGAACGGAGCTAGCTCCGATCCCTACCATTAACCCCTCAGATGCCGCGATCGCGGCATTTTAGTGGTTTGTAGCGATCGGCTTTGAAACTATGTTATCGTGACAAATCCGATCGCTGTTATGGCAACCGGAGAACTAATAATGGCCTCCTGGTCTGCCACGTATGATCGCCTATTAGGCTCCGCCCACAGACGGGACCTAATAGGCTTGCTGTCAGTGAATGACTGACAGCTCTAATGCATTGCACTACGTGGGTAGTGCAATGCATTAGAGTAAAGATCAGAGGTGCAGGACCTCAAGTCCCCTAATGCTTTAATGGGACAAAAAAAAAAAAGTTTAAAAAAGTTGAATAAAAGTGTAAAAATAAAAGTTTCAAGTTAATAAAAACCTTTTTTCCTATAATAAGCCTTTTATTATTGGAAAAAATGAAAATATTTAAAAAAAAGTACACATATTTGGTATAGCCGCGTCCGTAACGACCCAAATTATAAAAGTATAATATTATTTTTCCCGCACGGTGAACAGCACAAAAAAATAAATAAACACCAGAATCACTATTTTTTTTTATCACACAAAACATGGAATAAAAAGTGATCATAAAGTCGCATGTACCCCAATATAGTACCAATAAAAACTACAACCCGTCCCGCAAAAAACAAGCCCTTACACAGCTTTTTTGACTGAAAAATAAAAAAAGTTCTGGCCCTCAGAATATAGCGACACAGAATGTGCAGAGTGTCCAAAAGTGGATAAGATGGATAAGATCGGGCACCATTTATCAGTGCGACACTGGCCACATATCTATGAAATATTATTTATTTACCGCATTATTATACCCTCTTATTATGCCCTGATGTTCTCCGTACAGATTACATATGCCCCCACATTATAAACTGAAATACCAGTAAAACCCCAAACAGAACAACTGCCAAGCAAAATCTGCGCTCCAAAAGCCAAACGGCGCTGCGCTCCCTCCCTTCTGAGCCCTATAGCGTGCCTAAACAGCAGTTTACGTCCACATATATGGCATCACCACACCCTGGGGAACCAGCTTAGCAGTTTACGAGGTGTGTATCTTCGGTGGCACAAACAGGGCGCATCATATTGTGCACTAAAATGGCATATCAGCGGAAAAATTTATATTTTCACTTTGCACCATCATCTGCGCATTAATTACTAATGGAAAAACACCTGTGGGGGCAAAATGCTCACTACACACCTTAAAATGCCTTAAGGGGTGTCGTTTCCAAAATAGAGGTCACTACTTGGGATTTGACCTCAGAGCCCTGCAATTGTGGGCCAATGCTGTGAAAATTACCAAAATGGACCTCAAATTCGCATGGTACTCTTCGCTTTTGAGCCCTATCATATGTCCAGGCAAATGATAAATGCCTTGAGGGGTGTAGTTTCCAAAATGGGATCATTTCTTGGGGTCATCCACTGTACTGTGATACCTCAGGGTTTTGCAAACGCAGCAAAATCTGCATGCCAAATAGCGCTCCTGCCTTTCTGAGCCCTGCCGCATGTCCAAACAGCAGTTTACGACCACATGTGGGGTATTTCCGTACTCTAGAGAAATTGCTTTATAAATGTTGTGCAGCTTTTTCCTCTTTATACCTTGTGAAAATGAACAAAATCAACTTTTTAGTGGGAAAAATGCTGATATGCAATTTTTACGGCCTAATTCCAATAAATTTAGCAAAAGACCAGTGGGGTCTAAATGCTTACTATACCCCTAGATAGATTCCTTAAGGGGTGTAGTTTCCAAAATGGGGTCACTTTTGGAGTGTTCGTACTGTTTTGGTCCTACAGGCACTTTGCAAATGTGACATGGCACCCGAAAACCATTCCAGCTAAATTTGTGCTCTAAATGGTGACCCTTCCATTTTGACCCCTGCTGTGTGTACAAGCAGTAGTTTATGACCACTTATGGGGTATTGCCGTAATCTGGAGAAATTGCTATTCAAATGTTGGGGTGCTTTTTCTGCTTTATGCCTTGTAAAAATTAAAACTTTCAACATTTTATTAGAAAAAATGTAGATTTTCATTTTCACGGCCTAATTCCACTAAAGTCAGCAAAAAAACTGTGGGGTCAAAATGCTCACTATACACCTCAATAAATTCCTTGAGGGGTGTTGTTTCCCAAATGGGGTCACTTTTTGGGGGTTTCCACATATTTGGTCCCTCACGGGCTTTGCTAATGCCACATGGCACCCAAAAATCATTGCTGCAAAACTTGACCTCAAAAAGCCAAATAGTGCTCCTTCCCTTCTGAGCCCTGCCGTGTGTCCAAACAGCAGTTTATCACCACATATTGGGTATTGCCGTAATCGGGAGAAATTGCTTTTCAAAACTTGGGGTGCCTTTTCTCCTTTATGCCTTGTAAAAATAGAAAATGTCCTCGTTTTATTGGAAAAAAATTAGATTTTTATTTTCACAGCTTCATTCCACTAAATTCAGGGGAAAAAAAAAACGTCAGGTCAAAATGCCCACTATACGCCTTGATAAAATCCTTGAGGGGTGTAGCTTGCCAAATGGTGACTTTTTGGGGGTGTTTCCACTGTTTTGGCATCGCAAGACCTCTTCAAACCTGACATGGTGCCTAAAATATATTCTAATAAAAAGGAGGCCCCAAAATCCTCTGGGTGCTCCTTTGCTTCGGAGGTCTGTGTTTCAGTGAATTAACACACTAGGGCCACATGCGGGATATTTCTAAAAACTACAGAGTCCGGACAATAAATATTGAGTTGCGTTTTTCTGGTAAAACCTTCTGTTTTACAGGGAAAAAAAAAGGATTAAACATGAATTTCTGCAAAAAAAATGAAATTTGTAAATTTCATCCCTAATTTGCTGTAATTCTTGTGAAACTCCTAAAGGGTTAATAAACTTTCTAAATGCTGTTTTCAATACTTTTATGGGTTCCATTTTAAAAATGGGCTGATTTATGGGGGTTTGCATTGAATGGGCCGCTCAAAACCATTTCACAACTGAACTCGTCCCTGTAAAAATAGACTTGAAATTTTCTTGAAAATGTGAGAAATTTCTGCTAAACTTCTAAGACTTGTAACATCCTAGAAAAATAAAATGATGTACAAAAAACCTATGCCAATCTAAAGTAGACATGTGGATGATAATTAGCATTTATTTTGTGTGGTATTACTATCTGTCTTACAAGCAGATACATTTAGAAAAATGCTAATTTTTGCAGTTTTTCACAAAATCTTGTTGTTTTTCACAATAAAATACTGAATGTATCGACAAAATTTTACCACTAACTTAAAGTATAGTGTGTCACGAGAAAACAATCTCAGAATCGCTTGGATATGTAACAGCATTCCGAAGTTATTAGCACATAAAATGACACATGTCAGATTTGAAAAATGGGGCTTGGTCCTGAACGTGCCAACTAGTCCATGTCCTTAAGGGGTTAATTTTTTAGTAACACTTATCCCTGGATAGCCACACAAAACAGAATCATGTAACTCATTGAGCAAACGACTTCACAGCAGGAATGGTTTGCGGGGCGAGTTGCTGACATTCTTTAATCTCAGTTGCAAGATCAGGTGAAATTTCAGAAACCACTATCCCCTTAGATAAAATATGTTCAGGGTGAATGTCGGGGACCTGTGAGGAACAGAAACTTCAAGATAATGCGTCGGCCTTGACATTTTTAGACCCAGGTCTGTAGGTTACAATAAAGTCAAACTTGGTAAAGAACAAGGCCACCTAGCCTGTCGGGGATTGAGTCTTTTGGCTGATTCTAAAAAAGTCAGGTTTTTATGGTCAGTCAGTACAGTAAATTGATTTCCAGCTCCCTCTAGAAAGTGGCGCCACTATTCAAACGCCCACTTACTAGCAAGAAGCTTATGATTACCTATATTATAAATCTTTTCAGTGGAAGAAAATTTGCGAGAAAAAAAGCACAGGGATGCAAATTAGTCAATACGGAAGACCCTTGCGACAACACAGCCCCCACACCTATTTCTAAATCATCAACCTTAACAATAAAGGACTAGAAAGGTCAGGTTGAACAAGTACAGGCACTTCCATAAAACACTGCTTTAAGGGTTCAAAGGCGGAGACCGCATTAGGCTTCCAATTTACAAGTTCAGAACCCACTTTCGTAAGATCCGTCAAAGGTTTGGCAATAGAGGAAAAATGATGAATACATTTTCGGTAATAATTAGCAAAGCCCAAGAACCTCTGAAGAGCTTTTAGTGAAGTGGGTTGAACCCAATTAAGAATTGCCTGAACCTTAGCGAAGTTCATACGAAAATCATGAGGAGACAGCACATATCCCAAGAAGTTAACTTTCTGAACTCCGAAAATACATTTTTCAAATTTCACGTAAAAACAATTTTCCCTCAGTACTTGAAGGACGAACATTACATGTTGAACATTAGAGGACCAATCAGAAAAAAACACAAGTATATCGTCCAGATACACCACCACAAAGCGTTCAATAAAATTTCTGAAAATATCATTAACCCCTTCCCGCCGCAGGCCATTTTCAGATTTTCATTTTCGTTTTTTCCTCCCCACCTTCCAAAACCCATAACGTCTTTATTTTTCGGTCGATATAGTACTAGGAGGGCTTGATTTTTGTGGGACCAGTTGCCGTTTTTCGGAGCACCATTTATTTTGCCATATAATGTACTAGGAAACGGGGAAAAAATTATTTGTGGGGTAGAAAATTAAAAAAATCAGCGATTCCTCCATGGTTTTTTTGCGCGCCGTTTTTACAGAATTCCCTGTGCAATTAAAACAACATGTTAATTTTAGTTTAGTTTTTTTTCTATATTTTACTACTTTTACAAGTAAAAACCTAAGTGTAAAAAAGAAAATTTATTTTGTGTCGCCAAATTACGAGAACCATAACTTTTTTATTTTTCCATCGATTAAGTGGTATGAGGGACTATATTTTTTCCGGGATAAGCTGTAGTTTTTAATAATACCATTTTGGTGTACATGTGACGGTTTGATCACTTTTTATTGAATTTTTTTTGGAGATTAGGGGACCAAAAAATAGAGATTCTGGTGTTTACAATTTTTTTTTTATGGTGTTCACCGTGCGGGTTAAATAATGATATATTATAATAGTTCTGACTTTTACGGATGCTGCAAATACCAATTATGTTTATTTATTTATTTATTTTTTACTATGCTCTAGGGGGTAAATGCGAAAAGGGGGATTTTTTTAACTTAAAATTTTTTGATATTTTTTTTTTACACAAAAAAATACTTTATTTAACTCATTTTTACATTTTTATTAGTCCCCCTAGGGGACTTCAACGAGCGATCATTAGATCGCTTGCACGATATACTGCAATACTAATGTATTGCAGTATATCGTGATTCTGACAGGCAACTATTAAGGCTTAATAGGTGCACAAAGATGACGGACCTGGGGGCCTTCATTAGGCCCCAGGCAGCCATAGCAAATTTCGCCCCCCCCCCCACGATTACGTTGCGGGGGTGCGATGTGCTGTTAGAGGCGGTCGCCCCCCTCTTTCTAACGATTTAAATGCTGCAGTCGCTATTGACCGCAGCATTTAACGAGTTAAACGAGCGGGATCGCACTCGAGTGCGATGCCGCTTATTACCCTGAAGTGTCGGCTGTAACAAACAGCCGACATCCGCATTGTATGGAGCGGGTTCACTCCGTGAGCCCGTTCCATACTTCCCCTACCCGACTTTGGCGTATGGATACGTCAAATGTCGGGAAGGGGTTAACCAGGTTTTTAAAAACCGATGGAGAATTACTTAATCCAAAAGGCATGACCAAATGCTCATAATGACCATCTGGAGTGTTAAATTCTGTCTTCCACTCATCCACTCTGCGGATACGAACCAAATTGTAGGTCCCGTGTAAATCTAGTTTAGAGAACCACTTGGCTCCTGAGATCTGATTAAACTTGTCCGGGATGAGTGGAAGAGGATATTAATTCTTAACGGTAATCCTTTTTAATTCACGATAGTCGGTACAGGGTTTTAAACTGACATCTTTTTCTTCAACAAAGTAAAATCACATCTGCGTCAGGGCTCCGTTCCATCAGAACTGTCATGACCATGGGCGCGGGCTGTCAGGCTCACTCACTTCCTGACGCCCGCAGACATGGATCTGCGAGAGCTGGCCCCAGTCTCCTTCTCAGGAGACGCCAGCGCTCACTTCCGCTCACCTTGGCCGGGTCCCGTAGGGTGCGCTCGTGCCCGCTCTTAAAGGTGTAGCACACGCCCATAGCACCCCGGACTATAAGAAGGGCCCAGCCCCTTCATCCCACGCCTGAGCGTTGTTGTCGCACCCTAAGTTCATCTATGCAAATGGTCTCCTAGTGTTTCCCAGTTCGCAGTGTTCCCTGTTCTTGTATCCTGTATCCCGTGCTATCCTGGTCTAGTGCCGTGCTGAGCTGAAGTCGTGCTGTGCTGTATACCATGCCTGTCCTGCTACACCACGCCTGACCTCTACCTGCTGCCTAGTCCCAGTCGAGCCTGGCTTGCTAATGTCCGAGCTGCCACAGGAACCATACCGCCAAGGTGGTACGGCCCAGTGGGTCCAGGAACCCAACGTGACAGTACACTCAGGCCATGGACCCCGCTGGTCGATCCAAGACCAAGATGACATCAAAAGAGATGCGGACAGATATGCTGGACCTCCGGTCTTGACAGGACCAACTCCTCCAGGCCTTCAACATTCTCGCACATCGGCAGGAGGCACAAGCTGCCGTTCCTCCTACTACACCTCCTGGCAGTATTAATCCCCGTTTTTCTTTGCCACTTCCTGACCGCTATGATGGAGCCGCAGGTACCTATCATGGATTTTTGAACCAGTGTCAGATCCACTTCAGCCTGTATGCAAGGACAATTTCGTCTGATGGCGCAAGGGTCGCTTTCATCATCTCTCTCCTCACTGGCAAGGCTCTTGCATAGGCGAATCCTATCTGGGAGAGGAGACAAGGACCAGAGACCCGTGACTTGAAGGGCTCCCTCCTGACTTTTCGCATGGGGTTTGAGGAGCCGGGACGAGTCTCATCTGCAGCAGTTTCCTTGCTAACCTACACCAAGGAGACACCTCCGAGAGCGAGTACGCCATCCACTTCTGCACCCTGGCGGGAGAACTGTTGTGGAAAAATGAGGTACTGGTGGCTACATTCTGGCAGGGTCTGTCTCCTAAAATTAAGGACGAACTTGGCACTCCAGATCTACAGTCTACGTGTTAAGGATCTGCCAGGCACAGCTTCTGTATCCACGCCCATAGGTAATCAGTCTGCACCTGCTTCTATGTCTGTGAGACTGACTCCATCTTCCACCACTCAGGATGGCAGGCTTAGGAGTGGGAGAGCCTATCACAGCCTGGCCAGACGGAGCTAGCTCCCGCCCTCTGTCTATTTATACCTGCCTTTCCTGTTCCTCCTTGCTTGTGATTCTTCTCTGTTGGTTTCCTGGCCCTGCTGCAGCTTCTTGAACTACGTGTCCCTGCTTCGTATTGACCTTGGCTTACTGACTACTCTTCTGCTCTGCGTTTGGTACCTCGTACACTCCTGGTTTGACTCGGCTTGTTCACTACTCTCCTGCTCTGCGCTTGGCACCTCGTACTCTCCTGGTTTGACTCGGCTCTTTTACTACTCTTGTTGCTCACGGTGTTGCCGTGGGCAACTGCCCCGTTTCCCTTTGTTCTTGTTTCCTTGTCTGGTTGTCTGTCGTGCACTTACTGAGTGTAGGGACCGTCGCCCAGTTGTACCCCGTCGCCTAGGGCGGGTCGTTGCAAGTAGGCAGGGACTGAGTGGCGGGTAGATTAGGGCTCACTTGTCTGTTTCCCTATCCCTGTCATTACATAATCACAAGCCCATATACCTACTCTACCCTGGTCCCTCACACCACTATGGACCCCCTTGAGACCCTGGTTCAGCAAATGCAGGGTCTCTCCCTACAGGTCCAGGCCCTGGCTCAGAGGGTCAACCAGCCTGATGCTACCATGGTAGTGCCCCTCACCTCACCTCTTGAACCCCACCTCAAGTTGCCTGACCGGTTCTCAGGGGACCGGAAGACTTTTCTCTCCTTTCGGGAGAGTTGTAGGCTCTATTTTCATTTAAAGCCCCACTCCTCAGGTTCTGAGAGCCAGCGGGTGGGTTTAATTATGTCCCGGCTCCAGGACGGGCCCCAAGAATGGGCCTTCTCCTTGGCTCCTGACGCCCCTGAACTTTCCTCCGTTGATCTTTTCTTTTCTGCTCTCTGACTCATTTATGACGAGACTGACAGGACTGCCTTTGCCGAGAGTCAGCTGGTGACCATACGTCAGGGTAAGAGACCTGTTGAGGAGTATTGCTCTGACTTTAGGAAGTGGTGCGCAGCTTCTCGGTGGAATGACCCTGCCTTAAGGTGCCAGTTTAGGTTGGGTCTGTCGAACGCCCTGAAAGACCTGCTAGTTAGCTATCCCTCTTCTGACTCCCTAGACCAGGTTATGGCTTTAGCGGTACGACTTGACCGACGTCTCCCGAAGTTCCGTTGCTTCGTTCTTCCACGGAAGACTCAGAGGTACCTATGCAACTCGGGGCCTCCGTGTCCCCCCCACAACGTAGAGAGTTCCGCAGGAAGAATGGTCTTTGCTTCTATTGTGGGGATGACAAGCATCAAGTGAACACCTGTCCTAGGCGTAAGAATAAGCAGCCGGAAAACTTCCGCGCCTAAGTGATCATCGGGGAGGTCACTTGGGCGCACAGGTATTTCCCGTAAATATGAAATGTAATAAAATCTTGCTTCCCTTTCAGGTCTCTTTTGGTGGTAGGTCTGCTACCGGCAGTGCCTTCGTGGATTCAGGGTCGTCTGCTAATATCATGTCTGTGGAATTTGCTATGTCTCTAGCTATGCCTTTGATTGATTAGCCTAAACCTGTCCTGGTAGTGGGTATCGACTCCACTCCTCTTGCTAATGGTTATTTTACACAGCATACCCCTGTTTTTGAACTCCTTGTTGGCTCCATGCATTTGGAGCAGTGCTCTGTACTGTTGATGCAGGGATTATCGTACGATTTGGTTTTAGGCCTTCCCTGGTTGCAGTTGCATAATCCCACGTTGACGTCATGTTTTTCTGTTAACTCTATTTCTCCCCCTGAGGAGGTGAACACGCTACCTGAGTTTGTTCAGGACTTCGCTGATGTTTTCTCTAAGGAGGCTTCCGAAGTGTTACCTCCTCATAGAGAATACGATTGCGCTATCGATTTGGTACCAGGAGCTAAGCTCCCTAAGGGTAGGATATTTAATCTCTCTTGTCCCGAACGTGAAGCCATGAGAGAGTATATCCAGGAATGCCTGGCCAAGGGTTACATTCGCCCCTCTACTTCTCCGGTAGGTGCTGGCTTCTTCTTCGTAGGGAAGAAGGATGGTGGTCTTCGGCCATGCATTGACTACCGTAACTTGAATAAGGTCACTTTAAGGAACCAGTATCCCCTTCCTTTGATTCCTGATCTCTTTAATCAGGTTCAGGGGGCCCAATGGTTCTCTAAGTTTGATCTACGGGGGGCGTATAACCTTATTCGCATCAAAGAGGGGGATGAGTGGAAGACTGCGTTTAACACGCCCGAAGGTCATTTCGAAAACCTTGTCATGCCCTTTGGGTTGTGTAATGCTCCCGCGGTCTTCCAGAATTTCATAAATGAGATTTTAAGAGATTACCTGGGGGTATTTCTTGTAGTGTACCTTGATGACATACTTGTGTTTTCCAAGGACTGGTCCTCCCACATTGAGCATGTCAGGAAGGTGCTCCAGGTCCTTCGGGAAAAAAACTGTTTGCGAAGACCGAAAAATGTGTGTTTGGGGTGCAGGAGATACCATTTTTGGGTCAAATCCTCACTCCTCATGAATTCCGCATGAACCTCGCCAAGGTCCAGGCTGTGGAGGAATGGGTCCAACCTGCCTCCCTGAAGGCGTTACAGTGCTTCTTGGGGTTCGCTAATTATTACAGGAGATTTATTGCTAACTTCTCGGTCATCGCTAAGCCTCTTACGGACCTCACTCGCAAGGGTGCTGATCTCCTCCACTGGCCTCCTAAGGCTGTCCAGGCTTTTGAGGCCCTTAAGAAGTGCTTTATCTCAGCCCCGGTGTTGGTTCAGCACAACCAAATGGAGCCATTTATCGTGGAGATTGACGCGTCCGAGGTGGGAGTGGGGGCTGTCTTGTCCCAGGGTACCAGGTCCCTCACCCATCTCCGTCCCTGTGCCTACTTCTCCAGGAAGTTTTCGCCCACTGAGAGTAACTATGATATTGGCAACCGCGAACTCTTAGCCATTAAATGGGCATTTGAAGAGTGGCGCCACTTCCTGGAGGGGGCTAGGCACCAGGTAACGGTCCTTACCGACCACAAGAATCTGGTTTTCCTAGAATCTGCCCGGAGGCTAAACCCGAGACAAGCTGGATGGGCGTTATTTTTTACCAGATTCAATTTTTTGGTTACCTATAGGGCTGGGTCTAAAAATATTAAGGCTGATGCACTGTCACGTAGCTTCATGGCCAGCCCTCCTTCGGAGGAAGATCCTGCTTGTATTTTGCCTCCAGGTATAATCATTTCCTCTATTGATTCTGATTTAGTCTCTGAAATTGCTGCTGAGCAAGGTTCAGCTCCCGGGAACCTTCCTGAGAACAAGCTGTTTGTTCCCCTGCAATTCCGGCTAAGGGTACTTAGGGAAAATCATGACTCCGCACTATCTGGTCATCCAGGCATCCTGGGTACCAAGCACCTCATTGCCAGAAACTATTGGTGGCCTGGGTTGCCTAAAGACGTTAAGGCCTACGTCGCCGCTCGTGAGGTTTGTGCTAGGTCCAAGACTCCCAGGTCCCGACTACGTTCTTTGCCCATTCCCCAGAGACCTTGGACCCATATCTCCACGGATTTTATCACCGATTTGCCTCCATCTCAAGGCAAGTCGGTGGTGTGGGTTGTAGTAGACCGCTTCAGTAAGATGTGCCACTTTGTGCCCCTCAAAAAACTACCCAATGCTAAGACGTTAGCTACCTTCTTTGTCAAACACATCCTGCGTCTCCATGGGGTCCCTGTCAATATTGTTTCTGACAGAGGGGTACAATTTGTTTCTTTGTTTTGGAGAGCCTTCTGTAAAAAGTTGGAGATTGATCTGTCCTACTCCTCTGCCTTCAATCCTGAAACTAATGGCCAAACCGAGAGGACTAATCAGTCTCTAGAACAATATTTAAGGTGTTTTATCTCTGACTGTCAATATGATTGGGTCTCATTCATTCCCCTCGCCGAATTTTCCCTTAATAACCCCGGTCAGTAACTCGTCAGGGGTCTCCCCCTTTTTCTGTAATTTTGGGTTTAATCCACGGTTCTCCTCCGTTTCACCTGGTAGTTCCAACAATCCCGAGGTAGAGGTCGTTCATCGGGAACTGTGCACAGTCTGGGCCCAGGTTCAGAAGAACCTAGAGGCGTCCCAGAGCATACAAAAAACTCAGGCAGATAGAAGACGTTCTGCTAACCCCTTGTTTATGGTCGGGGATCTGGTGTGGTTATCGTCAAAGAACTTGCGCCTTAAAGTCCCGTCCAAGAAGTTTGCTCCCCGGTTTATAGGGCCGTACAAGGTCATTGAAGTCCTCAATCCTGTCTCCTTCCGACTGGAGTTGCCCCCATCTTTTCGAGTACACGACGTGTTTCATGCCTCCCTCCTTAAGCGCTGCTCCCCATCCTTGGCTCCCTCGAGGAAACCTCCTGTCCCCGTTCTCACCCCTGAGGGGGTAGAATTCGAGGTGGCCAAGATTGTGGACAGCAAGATGGTCCAAGGCTCCCTCCAGTACCTGGTCCATTGGAGAGGATACGGGCCTGAGGAGAGGACTTGGGTACCCGCCCGGGATGTTCACGCTGGGGTATTGGTCAGGAGGTTCCACCTTAGTTTCCCCAATAAACCAGGTCCATCTAGAAAGGGTCCGGTGGCCCCTCATAAAAGGGGGGGTACTGTTAAGGATCTGCCAGGCACTGCTTCTGTATCCACGCCCATAGGTAATCAGTCTGCACCTACTTCTATGTCTGTGAGACTGACTCCATCTTCCACCACTCAGGATGGCAGGCTTAGGAGTGGGAGAGCTTATCACAGCCTGGCCAGACTGAGCTAGCTCCCGCCCTCTGTCTATTTATACCTGCCTTTCCTGTTCCTCCTTGCTTGTGATTCTTCTCTGTTGGTTTCCTGGCCCTGCTGCAGCTTCTTGAACTACGTGTCCCTGCTTCGTATTGACCTTGGCTTACTGACTACTCTTCTGCTCTGCGTTTGGTACCTCGTACACTCCTGGTTTGACTTGGCTTGTTCACTACTCTCCTGCTCTGCGTTTGGCACCTCGTACTCTCCTGGTTTGACTCGGCTCGTTTACTACTCTTGTTGCTCACGGTTTTGCCGTGGGCAACTGCCCCGTTTCCCTTTGTTCTGTGTTTCCTTGTCTGGTTGTCTGTCGTGCACTTACTGAGTGTAGGGACCGTCGCCCAGTTGTACCCCGTCGACTAGGGCGGGTCGTAGCAAGTAGGCAGGGACTGAGTGGCGGGTAGATTAGGGCTCACTTGTCTGTTTCCCTATCCCTGTCATTACACTACGCTGGATTACCTCGTCCTTCTGTCCACCCAGATTGATATGAGGATCCGAGAACGGCTCCAAGAGGCTCGTCGGGAGGGAGGCCTTCCTAGTCCAGTCCCACCCTTGCAGCAACCTCTGCTATCGTCAGGTGCTGGTCCTCCTAAGGAGTCAGTGAGGATGGACCAGTGTAAGCTATCCACCCAGGAGAAACAATGCAGACGCACTTCGGGACTCTGTCTATATTGCTGCCTCGGAGGCCATCTTGTGCGTCTGTGTCCCCAAAAGTCCTAATGCCTAGGGTTGCTAGGAGAGACAACCTTGGATGAAAAAAGGACTATCATCTAAATTGTCCATACCAGTGTCCATAGTGTCCGGCGAGAAAACGCATCAAGTCTCTGCATATCTGGACTCTGGATCTTCTGCTAATTTCATTTGTAGAGACCTGGTGGATCTTATTCAATTACCCACTACCCCTCTGGAGAGGCCGTTGACGGTTGCATCGGTAAATTGACTACCTCTGCCAGACCCAGTTATTGCTGTGACCAAGCCGCTGAGGCTCCAAGTGAGAGCTCTCTACTCCGAGCTGTTATCGTTCTTTGTCTTGTCCAAGGCCATTAACCCCGTGCTGCTGGGCCTGCCTTGGCTCCAATTAGATGCCCCAGTCCTGGACTGGAACTCTGGAGAGGTTCTCCAGTGGGGCCCCGAGTGTCACAACCATTGCCTGGGACAGATTAGTTCCGCTCAGCCTCCTCTTCCTCAGTCATTGGCAGGATTGCCTGGTCATTATGCTGCATTTTCGGATGTCTTCAGCAAGAGGGAGGCGGAAACGCTGCCCCCACACTGGGCGTATGACTGCCCTATTGAGCTGATTCCTGGTGCATCCCTTCCCCGTTGTAGGGTATATCATCTCTCCTTACCAGAGACTCAGTCCATGTCCGCCTAAGTTAAAGAGAACTTGGAGAGGGACTTCATACGGAAATCTTCCTCTACGGCAGGAGCCGGGTTCTTCTTCGTCAAGAAAAAGGATGGTTCTCTACGTCCCTGTATTGACTACCGGGGTCTCAACGAGATCACGGTGAAAAATAAGTGTTCGTTGCCACTGACCTCAGAACTGTTTGATCGTATACGTGGGGCCAAGATTTTTTCCAAACTAGACCTGCGTGGGGCTTACAACCTAGTCCGGATTCGCCGGGGTGACAAATGGAAGACTGCATTACATCCGTGATGGACACTATGAATATCTAGTAATGTTCTTCGGCCTGTGTAATGATCCCGCGGTCATCCAGGAGTTTGTTAATGACACCTTACGTGACCTCCTCACGTTGGCAGGAAGCACAAGCTGGCGTTCCTCCTACTACACCTCCTGGCAGTGTTGATCCCCGTTTTTCTTTGCCACTTCCTGAGCGGTATGATGGAGACGCATGGAGATTCCAAGTTTTTCTTTGCCACTTCCTGACCGCTATGATGGAGACGCAGGTACCTGTCGAGATTCCACAGAATATTATTTATCTGTCTTGCATTGTCTCTGTCAACTCCCTGCAAGTTGGGGATATTCCTCCAGGGAGGACTTTTGTGGCCCTGGCTGACAGAGGGAGAATCCTCCGCTGGGGGCACTCTTCTAGACTGGCAGGTCACGCGGATACCCATAAGACCAGAGATGTGATTGCCCGTCATTTCTGGTGGCCCACGCTGCCCAAAGACATTATGGACTTTGTGTCTTCATTTTCAGTGTGTGCAGCTAACAAGGTCGCTCACTCCAGACCTGCTGGCCTGCTCCAGCCATTGCCTGTACCCGATGCTCCCTGGCAGCATATAGCTATGAACTTTATCACTGACCTGCCTCTCTCTGCGGGATGCAGTACTGTCTGGGTGGTGGTGGACCGATTTTCGAAGATAAGCCACTTCTTTCCTCTTTCCAGAATCTCTATTTTTTGGTCACCTCATCTCATACCAAAAATGAAATAAAAAGTGATCAAAACGTCACATGTACACCAAAATGGTATTATTAAAACCTACAGCTTATCTCGCAAAAAATAAGCCCTCATAACACTTAAAGGACAGAAAAATTAAAAAGTTATGGCTCTTGGAATTTGGCGACACAAAATACATTTTCTTTTTTACACTTAGGTTTTTACTTGCAAAGGTAGTAAAATATAGAAAAAACTGTATATATTTGGTATTGCCGTAATCATATTGACCCACAGAATAAAGTTAATATGTTGTTTTAATTGCACAGTGAATTCCATATAATGATGTGCCAGAAACCATGGAGGAATCGCTGTTTTTTTCATTTTCTAACCCACAACTCATTTTTTTCTCGTTTTCCTAGTACATTACATGGCACAATAAATGGTGCTACGAAAAACTACAACTCATCCCGCAAAAATCAAGCCCTCATAGGACTATATCAAAGGAAAAATAAAGAAGTTTTGGCTTTTGGAAGGTGGGGATGAAAGAATGAAAATTAAAATCTGAAAAAGGGCTGCAAGGGGGAGGCAGGGGCGTAGCTAGGGGTCAGGCGGGGCATGTGCACCGGGCGCAACTAAGAGAGAAGGTAGGGGGGCGCAAGGCCGGGTGCACAGGGCCGCGCCTACCATGAGGCAGGATGACCTGCTGGTCTCTAGCGACAGCCTTCAGCATTGTGTGGGGGGGGGGGACAAAAGAGAGGCCACCCACACGCTGTAAGCATTGGACCAATGTGTGGTTAAAACCTCACTTGCTGCATCACGCAGGACTTCTCCTACATGTCCCCTTCTCTGCTCCAGCTGTTCTATCATTAGCTGTCAGCAGTCGTGGACAAGCGGAGGGAGGGGGAGGAAGTCTGCAGAGACAGGACAGGCAGAAAGCAGGTCAGGGAAGTTCACATCAGGCTCTCCTCCTGTTACATCGGCTGAAGAACTGATAATAGCTAGAAGATAATAACAGAGCCTTGTGTGCACTCTGCCCGACCTCCTCTTCGGGCAGCGCTGTATCTGCAGGCTCTCTTCCCCTCCTCCTCCTCCTCTTGACTACTGAACTCTAGGCAACCATCACTGCTGACCTATGAAGAGGCTCCAACTACTGGACCAGACTGTCTGCATGTGAAAAGTCCAGCTACCTACAAAAGGTAAGTGTGTGTGTGTGTGTGTGTGTGTGTGTGTGTGTGTGTGTGTGTGTGTGTGAGTATTCTGGTTGTCTATCTGTGTCTGTCTGTATCCTATCTATCTATCTATCTATCTATCTATCTATCTCATATATATCTATCTCCTATCTCTCTGTCTAAATCTGCAACAAATGTCAAGTCCCCAAAAAATATCCCAGTATTTTTTCATAGTTTAAAAAAAAAAAAGACTATAGAGCAGAGGGAGCTGTGCCCAGGGAAGCCCTTGACGTCACTGTCCATATAAAGACAGTGATTCAGTGGCTCATCTGACGCTCTGACAGGGGATTCCGCTCCAGGTGTAGCCCCTGACGTCACTGTCCATAAATGGACAGTAATATCAGTGACTTCTCTGTACATAACTGAACAGTATCAACTAGGAGCGGAATCCCTGGCCTATGCTCTGGCTGAGCATTCCGCTCCTAGAAGGAGTCTCAATGGCGCAATCTACAGGGGTTGGGGGTAGCGCTATCTACAGGGGGTGTGGCACTATCTACATGGGCACAGTGGCACTATATAGTGGCACTATCTACAGAGGACACTGGCGCTAGCTACATGGGTACTGTCTAAGGGCACTATCTACATGGGCACTGTGGCACTATCTACATGGGCACTGACACTAGAGGCATCTAAGGGGGCATTTTACGGCATGGGGGCATCTAAGGCAGCATTATATTGTATTTGGCAGCTATGGCGGCATTATACTGTATAGGGAAGCTATAGGGGCATTATACTGTATGGGGCATCTATAGGAGGCATTATACTGTATGGGGCAGCTGTAGGGGCATTCTACTGTATGGAGGCAGCTATAGGGCATTATACTGTATGGGGGCAACCTTGGGCCCATTAAGCTATATGTGGCATTATTCTGTATGGGGGTATTATGCTGTATGGGAGCAGCTATAGGGGCATTATTCTGTATGGGGGAATTTGATTTGGCATTATACTTCATGGGTGCATCTGTGTGGACATTGTACTGTATTGGGGCATATGTGTGGGAATTATACTGCATGGGAGAATTTGTGTGGGCATTATACTGTATAGGTGCATCTATGGGGGAATTATGCTGTATGGTGACAGCTATGGGGCTTTATACTTTATGGGGGCATTATACTATGTGGAGGCAGCTAGAGGGCATTATACTGTGTTGCTATACTTGAAAGTTGGGAGGTATAGATGAATCCCCGGCCAAAGCGTTGCCAACGCTTTTCCCGGGGATTCCACTCCTGGAGAAGCCCCTGAGTTCACTACCCATATATGGATAGTGACGTCAGGGGCACCTCTGGGAAGCCCAAATGGAGCTATGTACAGGGAGGGGGGGTGTAGTGCTATCTACAGGAGGGTGTGTGGCACTATCTACAGGGAGGGTGTGGCACTATCTACAAGGGGAGGTGTGGCACTTTCTGAAGGGGGGTTGTGTGGCACTATCTACAAGGGGAGGTGTGTGACACTATCTACAGGGGGCTGTTCATTATGTCACCATATAGTCTCATTAGCCTCAGATATACAATCTGTTTAGTCCGGCACTGACCTCTTTATTTATTTTCTTTTAATTAATTGTTATGTTAACTACTTTATATAAATATATTGCTTGTAAAATGTACAAGTGCTTTTATGCTAAAAAAAAAGTGGAAAAACAAATTACATCTCATTGATTGGTAGAGAAAGCAAATATGGCAAGGGAGAAGAAGTCGGGAAATTGGTTTGGGGGGGGGGGGGGCGCCAAACTGAATCTTTGCCCCGGGTGCTGGAGAACCCAGCTACGCCTCCGGGTAAGGGGTTAATATAATCTTTCATAGCCTGGTTTTCCACAGCAGAAAGATTATAAATCCACCCCTTGGGAAGCTTATCATTAGGGAAAAGTATGACAGTCGTACGGCCTATGAGGAGGGAGAGATTCACAACCGATTTCGGAAAAGACATCCTCAAAATCTTGAATACACTCAGGTAACGATGGTGTATTGCAAGATACATTAGTAGTAGACAAAGATATGCAAGAATCATAACATTTAGAATTTCACTTAATCAAATCTGCTTTTACCCAATAAAAAAACATTATTTGCCTGCACCCAATATTACTTCAGAGGGAAAAAAAAAATTAATAAATAAAGTGATTTGCTCAGTATGCAAAGTGCCCACTTCCAATGTAACAGGTGGAAAAGAGAACTTGACCGACCCCTGAGTGAGTGCAGTATTATCAATAGCAAAGTCTTTTACTTGGGTACTCAACTGAACAAGGGGGATAGCCAATCTTTTTGCAACCTGAAAATCTTAGAAATTAGCCACAGAACCACAATCTACAAAAGCTTGACCAGAAATACAAACATTAATAAACGATACATTAATAGGCAAAAGGATTTTTTTTGAAAATGTGGTAAAAACCTCACTGACCAGATGGCATTCCTGGGGACCATCTAGGCTGAAGTTTTCCAGAGCTGGACATTCTGGATGTTTGGATGTACAGTATGACCAGTATCCCCGCAATAGAAACACAGTCCCTTGCGTTTTCAAAAAATTCTCCGTTCCTGAGAAGACAGTCAATGCAGGGATGGGGAGCAGCCATCATTGATCTTTCATTTCTGCACTAACGTAGTTGTCGGTCCAAACGCACAACAAGGGTCATAATGTCCTCTAGAGTCAAGGGCGGAGGGTAATTTATAATGAGATCTTTCAAAGTCTCAGAAAGGCCTCGGCGGAATTGGCATCGAAGTGCAGTATCTTTCCATTGTCACAAAATAGACCATCGTCTAAATTCCGAACAATATTGCTCGACTGGACGCAGTCCTTGCTGGAGAGATAACAGATTGGTCTCAACCAATGCAGTGATATCTGGTTCTCCATAAATTAAACCTAGGGCCACAAAGAAGGTCTCCACAGAAAAAAGTTCAGGGGTAACAGGTCCCAATGAAAAGGCCCAGGTTTGAGGATGACCCTGTAAAAGTGAAATGACGATACCCACTCACTGTTGCTCAGTACCAGAGGAGATAGGTCTTAGTCGAAAATATAATTTACAGCTCTCCCGAAAATTTACAAGCGACTTACGATCACCAGAGAAACAATCAGGTAAGCTCACCTTAGGTTCCCCCGGAGTTGCGACTGGAACAACTGCTTGGTCCTGCGTAGTTTCATGCCGTTAAACCCTCATGGCCAGACCTTGTACCAGCTGAGTCAGATCATGCATCTGATTCACCAGGGCTTGCATCGGTTCCATAGTGAAAGTATAATATAAATGGGCTTGTGATTGTGTTATGGAATTGCAAGTTGAGCGATTCCCCAAAGGCTTCTGAAGACTGCCGGGAGAGAGCATGCAAATAAGACCGCAACCTCAAATCTGTAATAACTCTGATCAACAGAGTCTAAGGCTACTCTAAGGTTTTCGCCAGAGCCGACCACAAGTTGGGATGGTCTTTGCTGCATAGAACCCAGGTCGTCTTTCAAAGTTCAGTGTTGGATAAGAGGTGCAATGCAGGCAAACCTGAACAGGAGAACCAGACAGCCACAGGGTAAACAGAAAGTCCAAAACAGAGCAAGTGAAATCAAGCGCAGCAGAGGTCAGAACCAGCTGAGAGCAGATAATTAAAATCGGTAAACGAGAGACAAGCTGAGTTCAGTTTCCAAGAAGTCCAGAAGTCAAAAGTACAGGGAGTGTCAGAGCTTGATCAGAACACCAGAAGACTAGGAAAATCGCAAAACATAACCACGCAGAAGCTAGAACAGTAGTCATGGTGATCTTAAGGGAACAGGCATTTTTCTAACAGCAAAGTGGAAGCGTTTAGAAACCACAGCCGCTCAGCCAAGAAGTGGCAGACCACGTAAAGTTACAGAATGTGGTTGCTGAGTGCTGAGGCGCATAGTGCATAAAAGTCACCAACGCTCTGTTGATTCAATAACTGCAGAGTTCCAAACCTCCTCTGGCATTAACATCAGCACAAAAACGGTGCCTCAGGAGCTTCATGGAATGGGATTCCATGGTCGAGCAGCTGCATGCAAGCCTTACATCACCAAGCACATTGCCAAGCGTCGGATGGAGTAACATAAAGAACACCACCACCGGACTCTGGAGCAGTGGAAACATATTCTGTGTAATGACGAATCACCCTTTTCTATCTGGCAGTCTCATGGACAAGTCTGGGTTTGGCGACTGCTAGCAGAACATTACCTGCCTGAATTCATTGTGCCAACTGGAAAGTTTGGTGAAGGAGGAGGTATAATGCTATGTGGCTGTTTTTCAGAGTATGGCCCAGGCCCCTTAGTTTCAGTTAACAGAACCTTAATGCTCCAGCATACCAAGACATTTTGGACAATTGTATGCTGCCAACTTTGTGGCAACAGTTTGAGGAAGGCCCTCTTCTGTTCCAGCATGACGGTGCCCCAGTGCACAAAGGAAAGTCCATAATGGTATGGTTGGGTGAGTTTGGTGTGGAAGAACTTGACTGGCCACACAGAGCCATGACCTCAACCCCATCAAACACCTTTGGGATGAACTAGAACGTAGATTGCGAGCCAGGCCCTCTCGTCCAACATTAATGTCTGCCCTCACAAATGCTCTTCTGGATGAATGGGAAATAAATCCCACACGCACTCTACAAAATCTTGTAGAATGCCATTCCAGAAGAATGTAAGCTATTTCAGCTGCAAAGGGCGCCTTTGGATTTACAATGGGATGTCATAAAAGCTCCTGTAGATGTAATGTGTAGGTGTCGAAATACTTTTGTCCATACAGTGAATTAAAGGGGATCTGTCACTAGTTTATTCATTCACTATCTCCTAAGTAATTTAATAGGCGCTATGATGCTGATAACAACTATTTTGCTAAAGGTTTCCGTTTGTCACCGTTGTGAACAGGTTCCGTTGTTTTGGCGGAATCAATAGCGCAGTCGACAATGCAAAACAACGGAACCCTGCCACAACGGTGACAAACGGAAATCTTTAGCAACGTTTCCGTCACCATTGAGATCAATGGTGAGGGAAACTGAAGCGGAGGTTTCAGTTTGCCTTTCTGTTGAGGGGTTAACCCGACAGAACCCATCAACGGAAGGGCAGCGGTGATGTGAACAGGCCCTTACTAACGTTTTTTTTTGTGTTTTTTTACAGGTTCGGTTGTTGGACTACGTCGGATTCGAGAACTACTTCGATGATGGCTTTTTTATTCTCAATAAAATGGTTAATCAGGATTGTGTGGGGGGCGTTTTATTTCAATAAATCTATTTTTTCTATATATTTGTATTTATTTTTTTTACTTTATCGCTACCAACTTACTAATGGCCGCTGACAGATTGATAGCGTCCATTACTAAGGCGGGGCTTAGTGTTAGCTGGTGAAAAGGCTAACACTAACCCCCATTATTACCCCGGTACCCACCGCCACCAGGGGTGCCAGGAAGAGTCGGGTATGATCCAGTACCCGACCATCTGTAGTGATGGTCGGGCACTGGGGTGACTGCAGGCTGGTATTATTAGACTGGGAAAGGCAAAAAACAGTGGCCCTTCCCACCCTGGTAATGCTAGCCTGCTGCTGCTGTGTTGTATCTGGCTGGTTATGAAAAATGGGGGGGACCCCACGTCATTTTTTAATATAAATAATTGGACAGCACGATGTGGGATTCCCCATTTTTATAACCAGCCAGATACAACATAGCAGCAGCCTAACATTACCAGGGTGGGAAGGGTCACAGTTTTTGGCCTTTCCCAGCCTAATAATACCAGACTGCGGCCAACCCAGTGCCCCTCTGTCACTACAGATGGTACTAGATCGTCCCCGGCTCTTCCTGGTGGCGCTGGGTACCAGGGTAATAATGGTGATTAGTGTTAACCTCTTCATGTCTAACATTAAGTCCCCCCTTAGTAATGGGCGTTGTGAATCAGCCAGCGACAATTACTAGGGCGGTAGTTATAAAGTTTAAACAAATACAAAGACATAGATAAAATATTTTATTGAAATAAAAATTCCACACAACCCTCGTTTTCCATTTTATTGAGAATAAAAAAAATTCAGTTATCAAAGTAGTCCTCGAAT
This sequence comes from Rhinoderma darwinii, assembly GCF_050947455.1. NCBI lineage: Eukaryota > Metazoa > Chordata > Amphibia > Anura > Rhinodermatidae > Rhinoderma > Rhinoderma darwinii. Next base: position 317,501,555 of record NC_134690.1, read on the forward strand.
CTGAAGTAGTCCAACAACCGAACTTGTAAAAAAACACAAACACACAAAAATAATTAGTAACACGTCAAAAAGGAAAATAATTATTATTCTTACCTTTCCTGGGTCCAGCGCTGGAGCTGCAATGTCAGCGAGCTGGGCCCAATATCTAAACCTATAATCTGTGATACTGTCTGCTGGGCCCTATATCTAATCCTATCATGTGTGATACTGTCTGTGTCTGTGTCTAATCCTGTCATGTGTGATACTGTTTGCTGAGCCACTGTATCTAATCCTATAATGTGTGCTACTGATTGCTAAGCCGCTGTATCTAATCTTATCCATAGCTTTAGGGTTGTAGCGCTATAGATATGCTGTGTCATATATATATATATATATATATATATATATATATATATGTATATGCACATATTCATACACGCACACATTTTTTTGGGGGGGCACATATGTATTGGGGCTATTCCCCCTGATGTTTTAAGTCCTTAGTGACGCCCCAGCGATGCAGCTCAAAGCTGCGGGCCATCAGCCCTGAGAAGTTTGGGGGGGCCCAAGAAGAACCTTTGCGTCGGGGCCCATGAGCCTTTAGCTACGCCCCTGGGTACAAATGAATACAATGACGGAGCTGCAGGGAATTGCGAACTTGTTCGCTATTCCCTGCAACCTATAGAATACAGGGATTGGATCCCTGCGCAAGCGCGATTACTTAATCGAGCTGGCGTACGCTTCAGGCCTAATGTGGCTGAGTAAGCTGGAGCTTTGTTCATCGCGGGAACGCCCGGGCTCGGTGAGTATAGTTTTTTTTGGTTGTATTTCTTGGGGGTGCTATATGCAGGGAGATGTGTGTTTCACTATCTACAAGGAGTGGGGGGGGGTGTATGGCATGATCAACAAGGGGGGAGTATGGCACGATCTACAAGGGGGGTGTATGGCACGATCTACAAGGGGGGGCTGTGTGGCACTATCTACTATCTGTTCTGTGTGGCACTATCTACAAGGTGGGCTGTGTGTCACTATCTACAAGGTGGGCTGTGTGTCACCATCTACAAGGCGGGCTGGGTGCCACCATCTACAAGGGGGGGCTCTGTGGCACCATCTACAAGGGGATGTGTGGCACCATCTACAAGGGGGTGCGTGGCACTAATAACAAGGGGGGCTTTGTATGGTACCATCTACATAGGGGGTGTGAGTGTGTGTGTGTGTGTGTGTGTCATTACCTACAAGGGGAGAGTGTGTGACACTATCTACAGGGGGCAATGTGTGATACTGTCTGCTGATCCGCTGTATCTAAGCCTATCGTGTGATATTGTCTGCTGAGCTTTTGTATCTAATCTTATCATGATACTGTTTGCTGAGCCACGGTATCTAAACGTGTTCTGTGACATTGCTGAAATGTTGTATCTAATCCTATCATGTCTGATAATGTCTGCTGAGACAATATATCTAATTCTATTCAGTGGTGTAGCTATAAGGGTCATGGTCTTTTAGAACTATATATCTTCTTTTTTTTTTTTGTTTGGGGGTGGTGCATGTTTTGGGCCTTGTGCCCCTGATCTTATAAGACCCTAACATCGCCCCTGGTATAGATACATATTATGTTATTATACATAGTCTCCCGGACAGGCCACGTTGCAGGCCGCAAATGCCAATTTGACATTGCCCCGCCCCCAGTTGATGCTTGCACAGCCCAGCCGTGATCAGCAGGCATAAATTGTAATATGTCCCTTTGGTGTAGTTTACAACTGGTGAGTAGATGACGAACCTATGTGTACACAGTGTAGTATTAAACAGGGTGGGGTAGGTCGAGATCACTGTTTTCAATTGGAAAGTCATTTTGGGGGATGGGCTCATACTTGATTGGCATGGTGCAATGGAAGTGGATGCTGCTCTGTAAGTAAATCATGTGGTGGGGCAGGTTAGGAACTGACTAATGTGTTGAAAAGTAGCTGTATTAACTTTTTGATTTAGGTGACGTGAAGAACCTGACTACTCTACTTTGTGGGAGTAGACACCAGGCTCCTTCTACCTGCATTTCCTGTGTACTGGCTGCCCAGTGGGCATAGAATTCAGCTTGTCCCTTAGTTGTAGTTTACAACTGGTGAGTAGTCAATTGTTTTATTTATAACACTGTACTAGATAGGAAGGGGATGATTTATAGATTGTGTTAGGCTGGTGTAAAAAAAAAATTCTGGTAGTTTTTGAGCAATTTTTTTAGCCAAATACAGGAGTGTATACAAAAGAGACATATCAGTTTTTTTCTTTATACTTTTCTGTCTTTTAGGATCCACTTCTGTGTGTGACTTAAAAAACTGTGACAAACAACTGTGACACCAGCCTCAAGGAAATATGCTAACAGCCCACTGTTTATGGGCTGTAACTGCAATACCAGACGCAGCCCATGGACCGACGTGATGCTGTTTAAAAAAACAACACTTTTTTTTAGAGTCCTGGACAACCTCTTTAAAAATAGAAATATGCTGCCTAAAGTACATTAATTTTGAAAATGAGACCACCACTGTTGCTACAACGAAAGTGCAGAAGTACTCAGCTGAGCGCTTTGCACCTTCGGCTGTGAGCAGCGCTCATTGTCAGGCTGAAGCCTCTCATAAACATTCTATATAAGCCATCTTCAGCCTGACAGGGAGAGCTGCTCACAGCCAAAGATGCAAAGCTCTCAGCTAAGTACGTCTGCACCTTCCTTTCAGCAACGGTGGCGGTCTCAGCACCCAGACGCACTTCTGGTATGTGTCCATGACATCTCAAAAGTTTGATGAAAGTGTAGTTATTATTTAATGTTAAAACTTGTTTTAAAGCTGAATTTTAATGTTGGATTTTTAACAAGAATCTGTTGCTATTAGAAAAGTTTGTACAGCTTTTCCTTAAAAAAAAATTTTTTTTAGACAGGCAAGCACTGGTTACCACTGCTGCACATGCCATTTCTTGTACCCAACTGAATGAGGCTGCCTTGTCGGGGCAGGTGTGCTCACACAATTTTATCAAATTTGATTAAACTGTGTGGCAAGAACCTCACTGTTATTTGCTTATAAGAAATATTGCAGTAATTAAATGGGTTTTTGAATCTCATCTCATAAATTCATGGTATATCCCCATGATATGCTATAAATGTCTGATAGATGCAGGAACCACTTCTGGGACCTACACCTATCTCGAGAACGCAGGTCTCCTCACACCTGTCAAGTTTTCTAAAGTGGAGGGGAGGTACAGAAATAGCCAAGCGGGCTGTTTTCATAACACCAATAGAAGTCAATTGGATAAAAACAAATAGCATAGCGAGCTATTCTGTTAATATACCATAAATGTATGAGATAATATATAAGAATCCTGAGTTCCGAAAACAGTGTAGCTCGCTGTGTAAATGTATGAGATGAGAAAACATCTTTTATAATACATATTTGATATATAATGTATATTTTACTTTTGGTCACTGGTGTCTCGATGACCTCTAGGACAGTGTGTCCTTTTTAAGACCCCTGGTTTAATCATGCTTATGTTTCATGAGAGCAACCGGCCTAGACAGCAATGAATGTAATGTTATCTGCATTTCTTTTTATCACTTAGCAAAGACGAACCTACACTCACTACATGCCACCCACCATCTATGGGTACAGAGCGAAGAATGATGGCCATCAAATGTAAGTCACTGCTTTTAATGTTTAACTTAGTGGACTTTTAATATCTCAAGCACTCTGGCTTCTATTTTGTGGGGCACAGTTTATAATAGGTTGTACTAAGCTTCAAATGCCTAAAAGCATTGCCGTGGGGAACCCTGTGTTAGTTGGGTGGGGAGCCCCATCATAAATAACTGCTTCATACTGCTGCCAGCCATAGGCTATGTTCACACAGGGTTTTTTGACAAGTTTTTTGACGCGGAAACCGCGCCAAAAAACTCGTCAAAAACGGCCCGAAAATGCCTCTCATTGATTTCAATGGGAGGCGGAGGCGTCTTTTTCCAGCGAGCGGTAAAACCGCCTCGCGGGATAAAGAAGCGACATGCCCTATCTTTGCCTATCTTCAATGGGAGACAGAGCAAGCGTATTTCGCGGCGTTTTATGCCCGCGGCGCTCAATGTCTGCCTCAAACTTCCAAACAGAATTTTGAGACAGATTTTCCGCCTGCAAAAAAACTCTGTGTGAGCATAGCCTAAATCTGGCCCTGGGTCCACAGCCTGAGATATAGCTGTTTGACGTGATCCCCTTCCATCTAGAATGTGTCTCACACTGTGTGAAGCAGCTTCATGCTGATAGGACAGGGTCAGGGGCTGTGAGGTAGCTCCACCTCAGGAGAATCGCTCGTGTTGACGCCTATTTGTCAAGTATAGGCTCATTTGCATATTTAGACAAAAGCTCATAACGTCTAAAATAATAAATGTTTTGGGACACAATTTTCACTAGTATTATCAGTGTGACAGCGCCTACTAGATTAGCTAGGAGATTGGTCATTACTAAACTAGTGACAGATTCTCTTTAAAATAAAAAATATTCTGTAAACCTAAATATATCAAGGGAGATTTTCTGACATTGAGATAATCCTATTTCAAAGTCGTTATTTCTAGCAATAATCATAAAAAATACAGTATATTGTTCACTTATAATATGTATTTAACCCCTTCCCGACATTTGGCGTATGGATATGTAATGGAAAGCCAGTGCTTCCTGAAAATATCCATACAACAAATGGATGGCACGGGCTCAGAAGCTGAGCCTGCGTCATCAGCGGCGGGTGTCAGCTGTATGTTACAACTGACACCCTGCTGTAAATGCAGGGACCGGAGCTAGCTCCAATACCTGCCATTAACACCTTAAAAAAGCGATCTCTGCATCTTAGTGGTAACAATGGTCTCCTGGTCTGCCATTATTGAAGCCGATTAGGCCTCGCCCGGAGTCAGAGCCTAAACGGCTTGCTGTCAGTGAACGACTGACAGTTCTAATAAGTTGCACTACATAGGTAGTACAATGTGTTAGAACATAAATAAGATTGTTAGACCTTCAAATCCCATAGTGGGACTAAAAAATGTTCAGGTAATAAAATAAAACACAATCGCCCTTTTTCACCTTATGAAGGTGATATAAAATATATAAATCATACATATTTGGTATCCTTAACGGCCTGAACTATGAAAATATTATGTTATTTATCCCGCACGGTGAACACCATAAAAAATAAAAATAAAATACAGTGCCAAAATTGCTATTTTTTTGGTCACCTTGTCTTTCAAAAATGTAAATAAAAAGTGATCACAAAGTCACATGAATCCAAAAATGCTACCTCTAAAAACTATAGCTTGTCTCTCAAAAAACAAGTACGACTAAAAAATTAAAACGTTATGGCTCTCAGAACATGGCGACATAAAAAATACATTCTTTTTACAACGGTATTTTTATTGTGGAAAAAGTTGTAAAATATAAAAAAGCGCTATAAATTTGGTATCAGCGGAATCATACTGATCCGCAGAATAAAGTTAACATGTAATGTATAACACATGGTGAACACACTGAATAAAAAAACAAACAAAAAAATGATACCAGAATTGCTGTTTTCGGTCACCTGGTCTCCCAAAAAATAGGATAAAAAGTGATCAAAAAGTCGCATGTACCCCAAAATGGTACCAGTAACAACTACAGCTCGTTCCGCAAAAAAAACAAAAAACAGCCCTTATACCACTATGTCTATGAAAATATTAAATAAGTTATGGCTACCATAAGTCAGGAAAGAAAAAATATGCAGTTGTGCAGGCCCGAGGGGAACATTTCTTCTGTTTCAAGAGGCGATTTATCAAGGCCCTAAAATTAGGGAACCAGGGATAAGAGGGCGAAAAACATATCTGCTAGTAGCAAGGGGGCCCGCATTATACCAGGACACCACTTTCCCAGCAAAATTCCCCAAACGTCAAAGGTGCATGGTGTGCACCTAAAATGGAATAAGAAACGACACCATTTATCAATGCGACACTGACCTGTGCATAGAGTATTGCTTCACAGCGTAATACACATTTTTTTCTACCCTATTATTATACCCTCTTATTATGCCCTGTTGTACTCCGCACAGATTACATATGCCCCCACATTATAAACAGAGACGTCATCACGCCGGCCTGCGCAGGGAGTCTTCCCAGGGCCTTATAGGTTGCAGGCCTAATGTGGTCTGCAGCCTAAAGTAATCCATTTTATCTGCGTCCACAGGATGCAGATACAACTGAATGTGGCTGTTGCTAGCATCGGGGCCCTCTCTGGAGCTAGCGACGCCACTGGGCATAAGGGGCCCCATGCTGCCTGGGCCATAAATGTTAAGGGCCGGGTGGCACGGGCCCCATAGTGGCGTCACTACCACTGTGGCAGCCATAACTGCTGCTAGCGGTGCCACCAGGCATGGGGGGGCCGTGTTGGCGGGAGTATAATAATTAGAGAGCTGTCTTTTCATAGTGGCACAAGCTGGCCACCACATATTGGCATATCTATGAAAAAATTTCCATTTTCACTGTGCAACATCGAGTGTACACTTATTTCTGGAAAACACATGTAGGGTTAACATGCTCACTGCACCCCTAGGTGAATACCTCGAGAGGTGTAGTTTCCAAAATGAGGTCACTTCTGGGGGGTTTCCACTGTTTTGGTTCCACAGGGTCTTTGCAAATGCGACATAGGGCCCAGAAACCAATCCAACAAAATCTGCACTCCAATAGCCAAATGGCGCTCCTTCCCTACCGTGTGCCAAACAGCCGTTTATTAACACATATGGGTTATTGTCGTACTCTGGAGAAATTGCTTTACAAATGTTGGGGTGCTTTTTCTTCTTAACTTGTTAAGAAAATGAAAAATGTTGCACTAAATCTATGTGTTATTGGAAAAAAAATGAAATTTATATTTTCACTGCCAAATTCTAATAAAATCTATGAAACACCTATGATGTCAAAATTCTTACTACACCCCTAGATTAATTCCTCAAGGGATATAGTTTCCCAAATGGAGTCACTTTTAGGGAGTTTCCACTGTTTTGGTCCCACAGGGGCTTTGGAAAAGCGACATGGTGCCAAGAAACCAATCCAGCAAAATCTGCGCTCCAAAAGCCAAATGGCATGCCTATAATTCTGAGCCCTGCCGTGTGCCCTAACAGCATTTTCTGACCACATATGGGGTATTTCCGTACTCTGGAGAAGTTGCTTCACAAATGTTGTAGTTCTTTTTTTTTTTATTCTTTTTACTGCCCAATTCTAATAAAAACTATGAAACACTTGTGGGGCCAAAATGCTCACTACACCCCTAGATTAATTCCTCAAGGTGTGTAGTTTCCTAAATGGAGCCACTTTTGGGGAGATTCTACTGTACTGGTACCTTAGGGGCTTTGCAAATGCGACATGGTGCTGAGAAACCAATCCACCAAAATCTGTGCTCCAAAAGCCAAATGGCACTCATTCCCTTCTGAGCCCTGCCATGTGCCCAAACAGCAGTTTATGACCACATATGGGGTATTTCCGTACTCTGGTGAAGTTGGTTTACAAATGTTGGTTGGCTTTTTCTTCTTTATTCCTTGTGGAAATTTTTTTTTTTTTTAGCTAAAACGACATCTTATTGGAAAAAATTAATTTTTCACTTTCACGTCCAAATTCGAATAAAATCTATGAAACACCTGTGGGGTCAAAGTTCTCACTACATCCCCTACACCCTTTTATGGGGTGTTATTTTTTTTTTTACTGATGTCAGTTTGATGATATTACAGGTGTTTACTTTCAAGTTCCTGCAGCTCCAGTGTTTATAACCTTTGTTTTTTGAGCCAGTAGCGCAAGTGGGGTATTTTATTTCTCTGTTTGTTGCAATTTTCCTGCTATACCCATCCTTGTTTCTTGTAGCTGAATGGCTTCTATGGATTTAGGGCAGAATCAGAAGGCTAGTATAAATACTGTCCAATGTTTCTTTCCGATTCTCCAATTATGCATTCACTTCAGAAGATACTAACTTCACTTTAGCCAGAGAAACTCTAAAATCTTTGGAACATTATATTGTCCCCAAAAGTCTGACGGTGCAAAAATCGTTGGCTACAAACCTAGATGATCCTAATACTCTACAAGAATGGGACAGCATGTTTCATGATTTCTTTAATTGTGATATTCTTTTCAGTATTGCTAAACGTAAGAATAATTTAGCACATACCAATAAACAAATAAAGTGTTTGAAACTTTAAAATCTTTTTAAGGATGATTCAGAGATCCAAACATTGATGAATAGTATTTGTATACGGATTAAAAAAGAGAAAATTAAATTATCGCAAAAAAAAAAAAACATAGGAAATTTAATAGAGAGCTAATCCTGTATGAGGTGGATACAATTTCACAAGATGAGAGTGGGGAGTTCCAAATGTTGGACGAATCACTTTACTCTTATAATTGTGTGGTACCTGACATACCTTCTAATTTTCCACTACATGAGCTCTCAGACGGGAAAATGCCTTTTTTTTTTTAACACCCTGTAATATCTTTAGACATTATTATAAATAGACATGTTACCTAACCTATTAATCAACAACCAGAAGTTTTTGTTGTCAGTGATTTCATAGTCCCAACAAGTAATTATTTGTAATGTCTCACTATGAACCAGCAGAAACAACAGTGTTCCATATAACCTGCTGCAACCAGCCACAGAGACGGTACACTATTGGGAATTTTTATTTTTTTTTTAAAAGTCCATTAACAATAAAGATACTAGTGTAGACGATACTAAATATTCCAGTGATATCAAGAAAACCCCCAGAATCCAAGTAAAAATAATAACAATAAAGGGATCAAAAAAGCCATTAAAAATAATTTTTTTGCCAGAAAATTGATGCATTTGTGGGTATAAAGAAGTTCCTAAGCAAAATGACTTTGATGAACATTTTGTTTTATTGTTTTTAAATAATCATTCAAACAATAATACAACTAAGTGTGAGATATTGGGACAAGGGATATATAAACACACTTTGGTGAAGAATAGATCTTATTATACCCCTCTGAATGAATACTTAGCAAGCATGACCACGTTTCAAAATTGGAGGTAAAGGATATTCATAAAAGTAAAGAGAGAAATAAATACTTTAGATCTAATTTATCTGTGCAGGAACAAAAAAACTATTTGCTTATTACAAAACAATCAAAATATCATTATACAGTACGTTCTTGATATTTTGATTAAGGGGGCTACCATATGGCCCAAAAACATATGTAAAACTGAGGACCCGACTAACATGTTTAAAATAAATTTAGAAAATGTAACTAAAAAGTGCAGGTACATATTGATCCTTACCAAGCAAGTTTGAATTTATTTGCTGCCCTCATCCTCAGCTGCCGGTATTTTATTATCTCCCCAAGATTCACTCCCCAAGCCTCTCGATCACCCTCCCAGATGACTAATTATTTAGGGTATAGGGTATCCCACTGCAAAGTTTTCAAATACATTGATGAGCAGTTCCAAACTTCAATTAAAATACTTCCAGCATATCTTAAAGATACTATGCATTTTTTTTATATCATTAGCTTAATTCAATGGCAGAAGGGATATATTTTAGGAACTGTGGTTGTTATATTCCTTTACATGGTGATTGAGGAAGGTTTGAGCTGTGATGCATTCAAACATTTTCTTGAATTATATGGCAATTTGTCAGATTTACAGGTTCAATTTATTACTGATTGCATCAGTATTATACTCCAACACAATTAGTTAAAATATGGTGAAGATTTTTAATTCCAAAAATGGGGCACTGCTATGGGGACCAGGTTCGAACCCAGTTATACCAATCTATATATGGACAAGTGGCATAAGCTAAATATATTCCCAATGGTGAGCTGTGAACCTGTTCCCCTGGAGTGATTTCATTGACAATGTATTTTTTTTTATTTGGAAGGGGGTTAAGTATTCCCGAATAGCTTTTCTCACCAATATTAACTTTAATCAACTCTTTTTTACTTTTACTTGTACAATTAGTGACATCAGTATCAGTTTTTTGGATGTGACATGTTGAAAATAATCAGATTTTAATTAAAAGCTACCACAAACTGGTGGATACAAGTAGCTTTATTGCTCTCAACAGCTGCCATCTTCCAAGATGGCTTTACATATTTCAAAAAGCCAATTCTCAAGAATAAAACACAATTGCTCCAAGATACAGAATTAAAATCAGAAAGCTGATAGATTGTCCAATATATGCTTGTACAAAAGGGATGCAATGACAGAATTAAAATCTATAAAAAATAATGTAGCTATAACCTCTAGAGAGTCTTTGCTTTTTCAAAGAGAGATGGAATTTAGAACTCATCCAGAAAAACTAACTGTTTCTACATACAGTCGGCAAGCCCCTCTGTTCAAAAAATAGTCAACAAATATTGGCAGATTTCAAGAGAGGATTGCATATTTGGCGAGCTTTTAACACAAAGGCCATATTTTGTTTTCCGAATAGCAGCATCTATTGGCAACATTGAAACTCAAGGCCGAAATAAAAGTAACGCTAAAACACCACACACAATTTTTTTTTTCCTGTATGGCAGATGCAAACATGTACATTTCTGGGGGGAAAAGATCCTGTAATGAAATCAAGGATTTCTAGGATACACTTAGGCAAAAACATTTTACCATTAAATTAAAATGTTACTTGTCTAACAAAGTGAGTTATATATATCATGCAATGCCCCTGCCACAACACATATTTGTGACGGACTATACGTCTATTGCAAAAAAAAAATAACTAAGCACTTTACTTTAACCCCTTCCCTCTTTGGCCGCTTTTGACCTTCCTGACAGAGCCTCATTTTTCAAATCTGACATGTTTCAATTTATGTGGTAATAACTCCGGAATGCTTTTACCTATCCAAGCGATTCTGAGATTGTTTTCTCATGACACATTGGACTTTATGTTACTGGCAAAATTTGCCTGATACATTCAAGTATTTAATTGTGAAAAACACCAAAATTTAGCGAAAAATTGCAAAAATTAGCATTTTTCTCAATTTAAATGTATCTGCTTGTAAGACAGGCAGTTATACCACACAAAAATGTTGCTAACTAACATCCCCCATATGTCTACTTTAGATTGGCATCGTTTTTTGAACATCATTTTATTTTTCTAGGTCGTTACAAGGCTTAGAACTTTAGCAGCAATTTCTCACATTTTCAAGAAAATTTTAAAATGCTATTTTTACAGGGGCCAGTTCAGTTGTGAAGTGGCTTTGAGGTCCTTAGATATTGGAAACCCCCAATAAGTCACCCCATTTTAAAAACGGCACCCCTGAAAGTATTCAAAACAGCATTTAGAAAGTTTCTTAACCCTTTAGACATTGCGCAGGAATTAAGGCAAAGTAGAGGTGAAATTTACAAAGTTCATTATTTTTTTCCAGAAATTCATTTTGAATCCATTTTTTTTGTACCACAGAATGTTTTACCCAAGAAATGCAACTCAATATTTATTGCCCAGGTTCTGCAGTTTTAGGACATATCCCACATGTGGCTGTAGTGTGCTACTGGACTGAAGCAGCGGCCTCAGAAGCAAAGGAGCACCTGGTGGATTTTGGGCCTCCTTTTTATTAGAATATATTTTAGGCACCATGTCAGCTTTGAACAAGTCTAGTGGAACTACAACAGTGGAAACCCCCCAAAAGTGACCCCATTTGGGAAACTACACCCCTCGAGGAATTTATCTAGGGGTGTAGCAAGCATTTTGACTGGCCAGTTTTTTTGCAAAAATTTTTGGAACTGGGTCATGAAAATGAAAATCTACATTTTTTCAAATAAAATGTAGGTTTAGCTAATTTTTATTCATTTCCAAAAGAACTAAAGTAGAAAAAGCACCACAACATTTGTAGAGCAATTTCTTCCGAGTAAAACAATACCCCACATGTGGTAATAAACGGCTGTTTGGACACACGCCGAGGCTGAGAAGGGAAAGAGCGCCATTTGGCTTTTGGAACTCAAATTTAGCAGGAATGGTTTGCGGAGGCCATGTCGCATTTGCAAAGCTCCTGAGGGGACAAAAAAGTGGAAACCCCCAACAAGTGACCCCATTTTGGAAACTACACCCCATGAGGAAATTATCTAGGGGTACAGTGAGCAGTTTGACCCCACAGGTGTTTTACAGAACTTATTGTAAGTAGGCCGTAAAAATGAAAATCTACATTTTTTCAAAGAAAATGTAGGTTTAGGTATTTTTTTTTCATTTCCACAAGGACTGAAGGAGAAAAAGTACCACAACATTTGTAAAGCAACTTCTCCCGAGTAAAACAATACCCCACATGTGGTCACAAACATCTGTTTGGACACACGGTAGGGCTCAGAATGGAAGGAGCACCATTTGGATTTTGGAATGGTTTCTGGGTGTCATGTTATATTTGCTGTGCCCCTGTAGTACTAGTACAGTGGAAACACCCCAAAAGTAACTCCATTTGGGAAACTGCACCCCCTGAGGAATCATCTAGGGGTATAGTGAAAATTTTGATCCCAAAGGTTTTTTGCTGAATTAATTAGAATTAAGCCATGAAAATGAAAAAAAAATTTTTTTTCCAACAAGATGTAGTTTTAGATACACATTTTTCATTTTTTACAAGGAACAGAGAAGAAAAAGCACCCCAACATTTGTAAAGTAATTTCTCCCTAGTACGGTAACACCCCGTATGTGGTTATAATCAGCTGTTTACAAACAGTGAAGGAAATAAGTATTTGATCCCTTACTGATTTTGTAAGTTTGACCACTGTCAAAGACATGAACAGTCTAGAATTTTTAGGCTAGGTTAATTTTACCAGTGAGAGATAGATTATATATATAAAAAAAAAAGAAAATCACATTGTCAAAATTATGTATATTTATTTGCATTGTGCACAGTGAAATAAGTATTTGATCCCCTACCAACCATTAAGAGTTCAGCCTCCTCCAGACCAGTTACACGCTCCAAATCAACTTGGTGCCTGCATTAAAGACAGCTGTCTTAAATGGTCACCTGTATAAAAGACTCCTGTCCACAGACTCAATTAATCAGTCTGACTCTAACCTCTACAACATGGGCAAGACCAAAGAGCTTTCTAAGGATGTCATGGACAAGATCATAGACCTGCACAAGGCTAGAATGGGCTACAAAACCATAAGTAAGACGCTGGGTGAGAAGGAGACAACTGTTGGTGCAATAGTAAGAAAATAGAAGACATACAAAATGACTGTCAATCAACATCGATCTGGGGCTCCATGCAAAATCTCACCTCGTGGGGTATCCTTGATCCTGAGGAAGGTGATAGCTCAGCCGAAAACTACACGGGGGGAACTTGTTAATGATCTCAAGGCAGCTGGGACCACAGTCACCAAGAAAACCATTGGTAACACATTACACCGTAATGGATTAAAATCCTGCAGTACCCGCAAGGTCCCCCTGCTCAAGAAGGCACATGTACAGGCCCGTCTGAAGTTTGCAAATGAACATCTGGATGATTCTGAGAGTGATTGGGAGAAGGTGCTGTGGTCAGATGAGACTAAAATTAAGCTCTTTGGCATTAACTCAACTCGCCGTGTTTGGAGGAAGAGAAATGCTGCCTATGACCCAAAGAACACCGTCCCCACTGTCAAGCATGGAGGTGGAAACATTATGTTTTGGGGGTGTTTCTCTGCTAAGGGCACAGGATTACTTCACCGCATCAATGGGAGAATGGATGGAGCCATGTACCATCAAATCCTGAGTGCCAACCTCCTTCCCTCCACCAGGACATTAACCCCTTAATGACCAGCCTATTTTGGACCTTAATGTCCAAGCTATTTTTTACGTTTTTCAATCGTCGCATTTCAAGAGCTATAACTCTTTCATTTTTGCGTCGACATAGCTTTTTTAATAGCACCATTTTTAGGTACATATTATTTATTGATTAACTTTTATTTACTTTTTTTTGGGGGGGGAATAGAAAAAAATCTGAAATTTCGCCACTCTTTTTTGCGTCCTAAATCTACGCCGTTTACCGTGTGGTACAAATAACACAATAACTTTATTCAGCGGGTAGTTACGATTGCAACGATATCAAATTTGTATAGTTTTTGTATGTTTTACTACTTTTACACAGTAAAAACGCTTTTTTTTCTCAATTATTTGTTTTTGTGTCTCCATATTTGAAGAGCCGTAACGTTTTTATTTTTTCGCCGATGCGGTTGTATGAGGGCTTTTTTTTTGCGGGAAGACTTGTAGTTTTTACTGGTACCATTTTGGAGTAGATGCGACTTTTTGATCACTTTTTATCAGATTTTTTTAAAGTCAGTATTCACAGAAAACAGCAATTTTTCCATAGTTTTTTATTACATTTTTTACGGCGTTCACCGTGCGGGTTAAATAATGTAATAGATTTATATTCGGGGTCGTTACGGGCGCGGCGATACCAAATATGTGTAACTTTTTAACTTTATTTTGTTTTTTTAATAGTAAAGCATTGTGTAAGGGGAAAAGCTGGGTTTTTCATTTTTTTTCAATGTTTTTTTTAAAATTAACTTTATTAAACTTTTTTTGAACTTTTTTACTAGTCCCATTAGGGGACTATAATATGCGATTCTCCGATCGCATTTATAATACACTGCAATACTTTTGTATTGCAGTGTATTATGCCTGTCCGTTTAAAACAGACAGGCATCTGCTAGGTCATGCCAGAGGCATGACCTAGCAGGCATATACTACAGGCAGACCTGGGGGCCTTTATTAGGCCCCCGGCTGCCATTGCAGACACAGACACTCGACGATCGTATCGCCGGGTGTCGGTGGGAGAGAGAGGGAGCTCCCTCCCTCTCTCCAAAACCAGTCAGATGCGGTGCTCGCTATTGAGCACCGCATCTGAGGGGTTAAACGTGTGAGATCGATACTAATATCGATCTCACACGGCAGAGCAGGGACGCTCCCAGCCCTCAGCTGCTTCTAGCAGCTGAGAGCAGGGAGATTTGACAGCTCCCTGCTCTGTAAACTTATTCCGATGCCGCGACGTAAAAAGTCTATGGCATCGGAATAAGGCCCATTAGTGACCGACGTAGAAACACGATGGGCCGGTCACTAACGGGTTAAAAATGGCTCGTGGCTGTGTCTTCCAGCACGACAATGACCCGAAACATACAGCCAAGGCAACAAAGGAGTGGCTTAAAAAGAAGCACATTAAGGTCATGGAGTGGCCTAGCCAGTCTCCAGACCTTAATCCCATCGAAAACTTATGGAGGGAGCTGAAGATCCGAGTTGCCAAGCGATAGCCTCGAAATCTTAATGATTTACAGATGATCTGCAAAGACGAGTGGGCCAAAATTCCATCTAACATGTGTGCAAACCTCATCATCAACTACAAAAAACGTCTGACTGCTGGGCTTGCCAACAAGGGTTTTGCCACCAAGTATTAAGTCTTGTTTGCCAAAGGGATCAAATACTTATTTCTCTGTGCACAATGCAAATAAATATTTATAATTTTGACAGTGTGATTTTCTTTTCTTTTTTTTAATATAATCTATCTCTCACTGGTAAAATTAACCTAGCCTAAAAATTCTAGACTGTTCATGTCTTTGACAGTTGGCAAACTTACAAAATCAGCAAGGGATCAAATACTTATTTCCTTCACTGTATATGGGAGCATTCAGAAGAAAAGGAGCGGTATTTATCTTTTGGAGCGTAAATTTTGCTGGAATGGTTTGCGGACGCCATGTTGCATTTGCAAAACCCCTGATGTACCAAACAAAAGTGACCCCGTTTTAGAAACTACACCCCTAAAGGCATTTATCAAGGGGTGTAGTGAGAATTTAGACTCCACAGGTGTTTTTCAGAAATGAATACGCAGTGGATTGTGCAAAGTGAAAATTGCAATTTCTCCACTGATCTGCCCATTCACCGCACAAGATGTTGTGCCCCTAGAGAATCTTACCCCATAAATTGTTAAGCGGGTTCTCAGGGGTATGGTAATGCCTTACTTGTGGCCATAAATTGCTGTTTGGGCACGCTGTAGGGCTATGAAGGGAAAGACCGCCATTTTGAGCATGGATTTTGCTTGGTAATAGTTCTGTTTGGGGTTTTGCGGGTATTTTAGTTTATAATCTGGGGGCATATGTAATCTGTGCGGAGTATATCAGGGGTATATGTAATCTGTGCGGAGTACATCAGGGCATAATAAGAGGGTATAATAATGGGGTAAATAATACAATTATCCATAGATGTGTGGTACGATGTGAAGCGATCCGTTATGCACAGGCCGGTGTCACACTGATAAACGGTTTTCTTTCTTATCCCCCTTTTGTAACACTCTGCACCTTTTGGGGACTTTTTCTCCTTCGTAGTTTGGGAAATATTACTGGAAAAGTTTTGCGCTGGTATAATACGGGCGCCCTCGCTTCCAGCGGATGTGCTGTGACCATTCCCTTTCCTAGTTCCTAAATACTAGGGCCCTGAAACTGAAGGAATGTTCCCCTCCGGCCTGCGCATTGAGATGTTTTTTCATCACCGCATTACTAGTGCCGTAACTTTTTTGTTTTTCAGTTGATTGAGCGGTGTGCGGGCTTGTTTTTTGCGAGACGGGCTGTAGATTTTATTGGTACCATTTTAGAACACATACGACTTTTTGATCACTTTTTATTTCATTTTTTGGTAAAGGAAATTACCAAAAACAAGCAATTCTGGAATAGTTTTTTATTGTTTTTTTTATCGGCATCCACAGTGCGCCCTAAATTACATGTTAGCTTTATTCTGTGGGTTGATACGATTACGGCGATACCAAATTTATATAGTTTTTTTTATGTATTGCAGCTTTTGCACAATAAAATCACTTTTTTTATAAAATCATTTGTTTTCTGTGTCGCCATATTCTAAGACCCATAACTTTATTATTTTTGCGTGCACAAAGCGGTGTCAGGGATTATTTTTTGCGGCATGGATTGTCGTTTTTTATTAGTACTATTTTGGAGTAAATGTGACTTTTTGATCACTTTTTATAGCATTTTTTGGAAGGAGATGTGACCTAAAAACAAAGATTCTGGTGTTGTTTTTCATGGTTTTTTTTTCACGGCGTTCACCGTGCGGGATAAATTACATAATTGTTTTGTCGTTTGGGTCATTACATACGCGGCGATACCAATTATGTATATTTTTTTTTATGTATTGCGGCTTTTGCACAATAAAATCACTTTTTTTATAAAATCATTTGTTTTCTGTGTCGCCATATTCTAAGACCCATAACTTTTTTATTTTTGCGTGCACGAAACGGTGTCAGGGATTATTTTTTGCAGGACGGATTGTCGTTTTTATTAGTACTATTTTGGAGTAAATGTGACTTTTTGATCACTTTTTATAGCATTTTTTCGAAGGAGATGTGACCTAAAAACAAAGATTCTGGCGCTGTTTTTCATGTTTTTTTTTACCGCGTTCACCGTGCGGGATAAATTACATAATATTTTTGGAGTTTGGGTCGTTACGGACGCGGCGATACCAATTATGTATAGTTTTTTTAATTTTTACGGTTTTTCCCATAATAAAAGACTTACTATGGGAAAAAAGTCAGTTTAGCTTTATTTTTATTTGAAATGTGTGTGTTTTTATTGTTTTACCACATTTTTATTAACTTTTTTTTACTTTTTTTACTTGTCCCACTAGGGGACATGAGGGCCTGATGCCCCGATCGCTACTCTAATACACTGCACTACATACGTAGTGTATTAGCGCTGTCAGTTATTCACTGACAGCAAGCCTATGAGAACACGCCGCATACAAGGCAGACTCGGACGCCATTTTCTGTCTATTGAGCGCAGCATCTGAGGGGTTAATCTGCCGGATCGGAGAATAGCTCCGGTCCTGGCAGTTACAGGAGGGTGCCAGCTGTATAATACAGCTGTCACCCTGCCGTGATGGTGCCGGCTCTGCTTCTGAGCCCGCACCATCATTGCGCCGTACATATACGGCGCTTTGCTGGAAGCACCTCCCGACAGCGCCGTATATATACGGCGGATGTCGGGAAGGGGTTAATAATATTCAAAGGGGCTAAACATATTTATACTTTCTTCTTAAATGTGTTATTCTTTATATGTATTGTGGTGTTATAGGTAAGAGAATCAAAAGTAGGTTACTAGGAGGTAATTTCATAACTCCCTCTGACACAGAAGATACATCTGATTTGCATAGGAAATGCAGATCTTTGGCCATCAAAGGATGTCCACTGTCTGACAAATGTTTAATTGGCTCTTTCCTCACCAAGGTGCGAGATGTGCTGATTAAGGATTTGTCACTAGGGCTGACCAAACATCCTGACCAAACATCTAAAGCTATGCAAATGGATGCCTGTGGTGTGTCTGTCTGTGGACCAGGAGAAACATGGGAGAATGGCATGGTGTTCAAAGAAAGTATGATACATCAAGGCAAACCCCGTCATAATTTATATTTGTAATGACCCACATAGCTAGTTATGATCAGGGAAAATAGCCCTCATATATATGTCAAATTCAGATCCCTACACTCAGAGGAACTACCTGGGATTGGCTATTGGCTAAAAACATGGGCCTATTATAGTGGTGTTTGATATGCCCTGGTTGGTAAATGTCTGCACAGGTGAATGCAGGTAATATTATATTTCTAGGGGATTCCTGCAAGGACACATGATCACTTTTATGTTTCTCTATAGAAATACACCTGTGTAATGGGAGGAGTACGCTTCATTATCATATGAACAGCCTCCTCTCAGTGACATCACCAGCCAGTGAACTGGAGGGAAAAAACTGGGTTTAAAATGCCATGAGAAGTGAGGGTCAGTGTCAGTCGTTGGGGATCCATATCTCGGTTGGAGTGACTGCCCATATTTTCAGCTGTCCCCACAGCCAGGATATCGCCGCTGTACATCAGTAAGGTTTTGTTCTGTTTCTTTTATCCCTTTTATTTTCATAAACTGTTTGATTGCATTGTAACTGTATGTATATTTTTTATCTTTTATTCTGACAACTATTTTATGTATTGCACTGCACTATTGTGTATTAAATCTGAAATATTTATAAGTCTCTTCCTTGTAGTCTTACAGAACTTAATCTTCCGAAGGTGAGGAACGTTACCTGTATTTTATGTTCAATTTAGATAACCTGTGTTATAGGAACTGGTGTTAAGGGAACATAGAGACTTAGGCCCCTATTGCCTAGATAAGTATAGGTGGTGGTAGCATACTGTGGTATAAAGTATTGGGGTGTTGGAAACTACGGGAGTAATTTAGCATAATCCTGTCATCTAGAGTAGGTGGGCGTGGATTTATGAGGTAAATTAATAAACTCAGTAGTGTAGTTCACCCCTGTGACGTGACCTGAGATCGGTGATCGTCACATGTATCATTTGTTTTGATTATAAGATCAGAGGCGTAGCTAGGTTCTCCAGCACCCGGGGCAAAGATTCAGTTTGGCGCCCCCCCCCCCCCCCAACCTCTTTCCCGACATCTCCTTCCCCTTCACCGTGTTTGATTTCTCTACCAATCAATGACGTGTCATTTTTTTTCCACATTTCTTTTTATGTAACGCGAGAATAAAAACATTTGTACATTTTACAAGCAATATAGTTCTATACACAACACCAGAACCAAGCTCAGTACATAAATACAGCCCCAGAACCAAGCTCAGTACAGATATACAGCACCAGCACAAATACAGCTCAATTTAGAGCAACCCCTGCTGTACAGGTTTGTACGGCGTAAAACTACAGCTCCCAGCATGGTTCGAACAATGGTAAGGATATGCTGGGAGCTGCTGTTTCACAAAAAATAAATCCTATCATAATCATACCCCCATCATCATCCCGTCATACAGTGACTACATTACTGATTAGAGGCAGAATAAACATTTAAATTAAGTGACTCACCGGTAACGTCTCAGATTCTAGTTCTTTTCTTCTCCCTCCGGTCCAGACCTCTATGATAACTTCTCCCGGTCACAGACCATTTCTGCAGTTTGCCGCTCAGATGTCTTCAGCTTCTCACTTTTCCAACATTTCTACACCTATAAACAAAGATAAAGTTATCATTATACCACACACTACGCCCCTAAATATAATAGTGCCATACACTGCACCTCTAATTATAATAGCACCATACACCGTGTCCCACACACACACACTGTGCCCCCTGTAGATAGTGTCTGCCAAAGAGCCCCTTGTAGATAGTGCCCCCATAGAGCCCCCTGTAGAAAGTGTCCCCATATAGCCCACCCCTGTATATAGTGTCCCACAAATAACTCCCCTATAGTGCTCTAAAGATAGCCCACCCCTGTATATAGCCCCCTGTAGATATAGCCCAGCCCTGTATATAGTGCTCCACGTATAGCCCAACCCAGTAAATAGCCCCCTGTAGTTATAGCCCACCCCTGTATATAGTGCTCCACAGATAGCCCACCCCTGTATATAGTCCCCCTGTAGATATAGCCCACCCCTGTATATAGTGCTCCACATATAGTTCACCCCTGTATATAGTGCTCCACATATAGTCCACCCCTGTATATAGCCCCCTGTAGATATAGCCCACCTCTGTATATAGTGATCCATAGATCGCCCACCCCTGTATATAGCCCCCCTGTAGATATAGCCCACCCCTGTATATAGTATCCCACAAATAGCTCCCCCTATAGTGCTCCACAGAAAGCCCACCCCTGTATATAGCCCCCCTGTACATATAGTCCACCCCCGTATATAGTGCTCCACATATAGTCCACCCCTGTATATAGTGTTTCACAGATAGCCCACCCCTGTATATAGCCCCCCTGTACATATAGTCCACCCCTGTATATAGTGCTCCACTAGATAGTCCACCCCTTAGATTAAGTCCCCCTTGTAAATAAGCCCCCCCCCCCTGTAGATCCAACCACACACTTTTTTATTACAATTAAAAATAAAAATAAACTATTCAAACTCACCTTAATCCCGTTCCCACGCCGGCTGGCAGCAATGGAGACCTGCTCTCTTCTGCGCAGGTCTCCTGGGGGTTGAACGAAGCATCTATGAAAGGCGCTGATTGGCTGGGCAGGATGACTTTCCCTGTCAATCAGCGCCTTTCATCGACGGAAGCTTCACTGGTACAAAAGGTACCAGTCGCTTCACTGGTACAAAAGCGCTGAATAGCTGGGCACGGAACGTGCCCGGTCATTCATTGCTTCTGATTGTACCTGTGTCCTATAGACACAGGTACAATTATAGTGCAGGAGGAGGTGGCGCTGGCACCCCCCTCTAAGTTGCACCCGGGGCACATGCCCCGCCTGCCCATCCTAGCTACGCCCCTGATAAGATTGGTAATAAAATAAAATTGAATAAGGCAATAACCTTTGTATCTTAAACTATCTTCACTTAGTAATATACTCTTTTCTGAGACCTTGTTATACTGCGCTGTGAGAGGGCATGTCAAGTCAGGTACATATAATGTAAGCAGTAGGAGCACATCATCAAACATTCACCTGAGGTAGAAGGCCATATAGCCTTTGAAATGTGTCTGAGTTTTGTCTGCTCTTCCATTCCTTACTGTTGTTGTGACATAATAGCTATTCTGCATGTGGGATGCCACCGGCCGGGAAGATCCCTCTTTGCAAGTGCGCTCTCTTTCATTTTTTTACCCTCCACCTTACTTTGGATTACCAAAGAATCTACATCACATCACCGATCGTTAATAATCCAGCTACATTGTTTTCATCCCGGTGAGTACTGTATGTTTGATATTTCCTATCACAGTTTCCTCTGCTGCCCTGGTGATTACTATATGTGTTATGTGACCAGTTTTCTTCCCTAGCGAATCAAGTGCCTGATTACTGTTTGTTTGGTTGTGTCCTTGGCAGAGCAGTACCTTTGGTGTTTTTTTTACATTTTTAAGTGTCTAGAAAAGAGGGTTAGGCTTACCGGGAAAGGGGGCTTGGCTTAAGATGAGACAAAATGCACCAAACAAAAACAAAGTTAAACAAGAGTTGGCATAAGGAAAAGTGTCTAGCATGTCTAACTAGATGCACCAAATTTATCATACAGCGTATGTTATTGTGATAAATATGGTGCATCTTCAGGCTGTAAATCTGTGACAGTTTAGTAACTCTGCCAAACTTAATTTTGCTCCACTTAATTCTCAATCCACATGCAGATCCTTCCATTATTTTCTAAGCTCTTCAACTTTTTTAGGCATTATATGACATCACCAATTATTTTCTACTACTACAAATAATCAAATGCAACAATACATTACCCATTATGCAATATGCCAGGTTATTTTTTTCCCCAAGTTTAACAAAAGCTATCTAAAAAAGAAAAATAGCATTTTGACTGGTCTACTTTAGCAAGAACTTCTAAACATAAAAGGTGAAAGTGTTCTGTTCAAATTCAATTTTGGTGCTGTGATAAATAACAAGGAGGAAACTGACGTAGCTAGTGACTGGCGGGGCACTTGCTCCGGGCGCAGTTAGACAGGTAGAGTAAGTATGTGTATGTGTGTATAATATGTATGTATATGTTTGCAATGTCTAGATGTGAGCAACATGTGAAAGAGGAAAGAATAGGCCTGCAGACTAAAGGCCTATTTAGACGGGCTAAAAAATTGGCATTACGAGTGTTCTTTAGGCAACTAACCCTATTTTCCACACTCCTAACAAAAGGTATTGAATTGTTCTATTCACATAATTCCTAATAATGAAAATAACCTTTTATTAACCCCTTAGTGACCAACAATACACCTTTTCACGTTCGTCACTAAGGGGCTTTAGGCTAAGGCGACGCCTTTTCACGTGACCGCTTTAGCCTAAAGTAGCGCCGAAACAAAAGATCAGAGCTCCGTTCTCTGAGCTACCGGAGGTAGCTGAGTGTTTGGAGTAACAACCAGAGACCATCACGAGTGGTCTCTGGTCACGTGATCGCCGTGAATCGTTATTTCACGTAGTTCACGGCAAAGCGGCAGATCGTTACCATTTCTCTCTCCTATAATGGAATAACTCCTTAGAGAGGAGAGAGAAAGGGTAATTAGTGTACCCCAGATTAATCCCCCCTCCCACGTCCTATCCCCCCCATCCGATTCTCCTCCTCGTCTGATCCCCCCCCCAAATGGCACACGCATGCGCTGTGCATAACTTACCTGTGTCGGCAGCTGGTACAGCAACAATCAGGGACCGTTGTTACTGGTCCCTGATCATGTGATCTCTGTGATAAAACCTATCACAGAGATCACTGACAGTTATTTTCATAACACAGTCAGGACATGGGCTGTGTTTCTCTCTACTCCCATTGTAGTTGTTCTGAGAGAAGAGAGAGATCAGTCTGCGTCCTATTCTGTCAAAAAGAAAAGTGAAAAAACAAATCACCGCTTTCTAATATATACATATATATATATAATATCATATATTAAATCTAGATTAGTGTCAGAGCTAGATTAGCGTTAGTGCTAGATTAGCGTTAGTGCTAGTTTAGCGTTAGTGCTAGATTAGCGTTAGTGCTAGTCTAGCGTTACTTTAGGGTTAGGGCTAGTTTAGCGTTAGTGTTTAGTGCCGTAATACCACATTAGGGGTTTATTTTCTTGAATTTTTTTACGTCTGTTATATAAGAAAAAAAATTAAATAAAATTTGTAGTTTTTAGTTTTACTTTAGGGTTAGGACTTATAGGGCATATGCTGTATATATATATATATATATATATATATATATATATAGGGCTAGATGCTGTGAGACGTAAGTTATCTGGCTCTGACTATGATGTCACATCTTGTGAGTTTATCATGGCACTTGTTGAGCTTATTTTGACATCTAACTATTTTTTGTTTAATGACAAATATTACATTCAACTCAAAGGAACAGCCATGGGGTCCAACATGGCTCCGACTTATGCCAACATTTTTATGGACATGATGGAGGAGATGTCTATCTATGTATCCCACCACTTCCAATGTGTCTTGAGGTGGTGGCGATACATAGATGACATCTTCCTCATCTGGACTGATATAGAAACCTCACTAAAAGAGTTTCATCAATTTCTCAACTCCTTAGATACTGACATTCAATTCACCATGGTATATTCCACAGAATCCATTCAATTTTTGGATGTTACAGTGATGGCCATCGATAATACTCTGAAGACTAAATTGCATGTGAAAGACACTGATCGCAATACACTCTTAAGATATGAAAGCTGTCACCCTAAAAATATGATCAAATCATTACCTTACAGCCGGATGATCAGGGTAAAGAGGATTACAGATGACCATGATGATCTGTCTAGATCTTTGGATATCATGACCTCCAATTTTTTGGAGAGGGGATATCCCAGATCGTTAATCTCAAGACATAGAGATAAAATTTGTGATACACCGAGAGAGAAACTATTCAAAACTTCAAAACAACATAGACCCAAAAGAATCCCTTTTATCTCCACATACAATTATTAAGTGGGAACATCTCTAGGATAATGAACAAACATTGGCCTATTTTGAGAGATAGTTATGAACACATCGATGAACTAAACAAGGGACCATTGATGTCATATAGACGTACACAAAACTTTAGAGATAGACTGATTAAGACAAAAGTCAAAGAATGTAAAAATGCTTCACAGTCTTTATTACAACCACTGAAATTGGGTAATTTTCCCTGCTATCATTGTGTAAATTGTACATATATGTGCAGAGGTATTGTTTTTATACACCCCCAAACTGGGAGAAACTATAATATCAGACACAACCTGT
The DNA here is from genome assembly GCF_050947455.1 of Rhinoderma darwinii. Classification (NCBI taxonomy): domain Eukaryota; kingdom Metazoa; phylum Chordata; class Amphibia; order Anura; family Rhinodermatidae; genus Rhinoderma; species Rhinoderma darwinii. The sequence goes on from NC_134690.1 coordinate 317,526,218, forward strand.
GACTCTGATTGGGTTGTCTATGCGCTATGGTGCCCTTGTCAATTAGTATACGTAGGTGAAACTACCTGCACGTTGAAAACTCGTCTAAATAATCACAGATTTTCAATTAGGAAGAAAAAACTAGATTTACCTGTTGCAAAACATTTTGCTGAGAAAGGACACACTGAGAGAGATCTAAAATTTATGATCCTTGACCATATTCCACCATTACACAATGGTGGTGATAGACATATGGCTTTGCATATGAGGGAACTGAAATGGATATTCTTACTGAATACATTGAGACCTAACGGACTCAATGTAGAATTTCATGTGGATAGGATTACTGTGTAACGTCTTGTCTCCCCCTCTCCCCCATGTATTCTCGTATATGATCCTCATTGGTCATCTTTATTGGTGACATGATTTTATTATATTACGCTTTATTAGTATTTTTCCTTGTTATTAATATATTTGTTTTGTATCATTCTAGATCCCAACAGAACTTCGGGACCATTCCCTCATCATTATTGGTCCATATGTATTTGTAAAAATTGATTGCTGGTGTTAGGTTTAGTCCCAGCCTATACAATAAAGATAATTTTTAATACACACTGCTTATTTCTTGTCTCTTATGGTGATAGTCAGTAGATAATATTGGGTTGATAACCCAGGTATAAACTTTTTTGGTATAAATATCGCTTTTGCGGATTTGGTATTGCATCGATGAATATAGGTCCGTTACACGTTTGTGATCTGTTTGGATTCCCCATATACATTACATCGTGTTTGGATGGATCCTAGAGTTCCTGGGGACTAGTTCCCTTTCGACCATGGAAGTGTGGCCAGGGATCTGGTATACCCGCGTGTGGACCTTTGGGTGCACTTTATCCGTCAACATATGTGAATCGCTAGGGATATTGCTACAACAGCACTGACTATCTCCACGAGCCTATTTTAGATCAAGTTTTGATACTTTTCCTGGTTGGGACTATACACGATACCAGCAGCGAGTGTGTTACAACATGTACCTTTTTAATCACACAGTGCTTCGTGATTGGTGGTTGCTTGACAACGGTGGACGCTTTGCGAGGGAGGTGCTCGGGGCGGAGAATGCGTTGTCATCACTGCGCTCCTGAAGCATCCTGTTGCATAGCGACGTAAAACTTCCGGTCTTCCAACCGGATATCGGCAACATATACACACACTCACATGTCTTACAATACCACGCTTTGTGTACTGATTGCTGCTATATATATAGCCTGTACGCGATTTGGATGATGAAGGTCCTGAAGCTCTCATTGGTGAGGGTAACTAACGTGATTAGTTCTGACACAACTGTTGTATATATGATTATGTTGTAATCACGTATTGTTGCATGTTTATTATGCGATATTGTTGTTTATTATATATGTATTTGCACTTGCACTTTATGTATCAATGTCTTGATTGTATTTGATACCATTCATACACACAATGCTTTGTAATTTTGGCACTTTGCACTTTATTTGTATTTTAATGAGATTAATTATGTAAATGCTCTTTTGCTCTTTATAAACCGTTATCACTCAGTATGTCACCATGCTTGATAAAGGTCCTATTGTAGGACAGAAACGTTGCTGTTTGTTGGCTGAATAAACCACTTATTTTTCACATTTTGGAGTGCTGCAAGATTTCTACTTTTATATACTGCTCTGTCCTTGGATCTGGACGACTTGCTTGGCACCTACACATTGGTTTCTAGTGAGTGCTGCTGCTTTCTATCGCTATATATATATATATATATATATACATACAGAGTAGAGGAAAACACAGCACTCAATGCAGACTGAACATCAGGCCATGTGCACGTTACTAGTAGAAGGACGAATCAACTCCTTAGATTAGAATATCAAAGACAAAGAACAAGTAACAGCACCAGGACTTCAGCGTTGGGGAGATGTTGGTTTATTCACCACCAGGTGGAAGAATGAGCAACGTTTCGGTTCACACCTGAACCTTTCTCAAGCTTGAGAAAGGTTCAGGTGTGAACCGAAACGTTGCTCATTCTTCCACCTGGTGGTGAATAAACCAACATCTCCCCAACGCTGAAGTCCTGGTGCTGTTACTTGTTCTTTGTCTTTGGTATATATATATATATGTATATATATATATACATATCTATAAATATAATGTCTCAGCGAATGTACAGCGCAGAGCATGCCTACGCCTTGCTATGTTCCGACAGTTCTGAAAGCGAAACAGACACCGCTTCAGAATTTGTTCCCGACAGTGATAGTGATGATTCTAATTCTACCGCTGAACCCCATAGTCCTATGGTGGTAGATACAGTTTTCGCTGTAGAGGTGTCAAGTGCAGGGCCGAGTGTTGCAGTCCCTCCCGTGATGTGGGATCCTGCACTATCATTTTCCCCCCAAGTACCCTAATTTGAAGCGACTCCAGGAATTAGTGTTGACATCCAAAATTTTACCCCCTATAATTTTTTTCATTTATTTGTATGCGATACGGTCCTAGACTTGATAGTCCAGCAGACTAATCTGTATGCTAGGCAGTCTGTTCTGCAAAAGCCTGCGTCTATATATTCAAGAATGTGTAACCCCACAAGAGTCCCAGAAAGAAAAAATTTTTTAGGCATTACTCTCGATATGGGTTTGGTTAAAAAAACATCTGTTCGGTCCTACTGGACTTCTAGTGCTGTCCACGCTACCCCTGTATTTGCAGCAGTAATGTCCAGAAACCGCTATGAGTCCCTAATGTGATTCATGCATTTTATCGACAATTCCCAAGTCCCCCCAAGAAGTGACCCAGCCTATGATCGGCTTAATAAATTAAGGCCATTAATCACCCTTCTAAATGATTTATTTTTAAAGTTGTATACCCCTGATAAAAATTTGTCTGTAGATGAATCGCTCATGAGCTTCAAAGGCCGTCTTTCCTTTCGTCAATTCATCCCTTCCAAAACGAGCCAGATATGGGGTGAAATTATACAAAGTGTGCGAGAGCACAACGGGTTACACCTGCGGTTTTAAAATATATGAAGGCAGGGACCACCAAATTCATACCCCAGGCTGCCCAGAAACTATTGGCACCTCTGGCAAAATAGTGTGGAACCTAATGGTGCCATTTCTGCACAAGGGGTACCACATCTATACAGACAACTTTTATACAGGTGTTGCCCTTTATAAAGCCCTCCATGCTGCAAATACAGGGGCCTGTGGGACAGTACGGAAGAACAGAGTGGGATTCCCACAACAGTTGGTGTCCAGGCGTTTGGGAAAAGGAACATCCATGGCCCTGGCAAGTGAGGAATTACTTGCAGTGAAGTGGGCCGACAAGAAGGATGTCTACATGCTGTTCACAGTACACACGGACACCACTTTGGCAATTACGGAGAGGGGGGCTACCACTGCAAAGCAGAAACCTGTCTGTGTAACAGACTACAACAAATTTATCGGGGGTGTAGACCTTTCCGACCAGGTGCTTCAGCCTTACCTGGTGAAGGGCAAAAATAAGGCCTGGTACAAAAAGGTAGCAATCTACCTCATCCAGGTTGCTACCTATAACAGTTTTGTTATTTTCAAAAAAGCCCAAGGAACACTCACTTTTCTTCAATTTCAGGAGAAGGTCATTGAGCATCTCCTTTTTGAGTCCACTATACCTGCACAATCCTGCGAATCTGAGGATGTGCGCAGGCTTAGAGAGCACCACTTTTTAAACCCTATTCCTTCCACTGAGACCCAAAAATATCCCCAAAAAAGGTGTCGGGTATGTAGCAAGCATGGCAGGAGGAGGGATACCCGCTTTTATTGCCCCATGTGTCCATCAAAACCAGCCCTTTGAAACTACCCCTGTTTCGAAACCTTCACACGGTTTCAAATTACTAGCATTTAACACCAAAAAAAAAAGAAAAATGGGTGGGGGGTCTTTTTAGGGAGTCAATTTCTTTATATTTTCTTTTTAGTTTGTGGGATTTCCAAGTAGGGATTATTTCTTGTGGGAGAGGTTGTAGAGCACATTTTTTTCAGACCGTGAAACTAATTTTACCCCTTATGATTTTTTTTTATTTATTTGTGGGTGATCAAGTGCTGGAATTAATTGTCCAGTACAAAATCCCACATCCACAATTTTGTTATTTTGACTGTTCTTATGACTATGTCCTGCCACTTACAGCTGTTACATTCCTAATTCTGTACCGTGATACTGGCATGATCTTTTTTTATTTGGAGGATCTTTAATAATCGAGCTGTTCCTTATCAATACACTATTGGCTTTGTTACAGTTCTTCTGGAAATACTGACATCATTTTTGGGATTAGTGATCCTTTACTGTTCCTATAGATGGTTTTGGACATTGCCCCTCTATATATTCTGTAGGTGATTGGTTGTTTTGTGGACATAGCGGTACCTACCTTGCCGGGCAGGAGCCTGTTATGGTGTACCGCGTCACTTGGCACGTTCATCCCTCATAAGGATTGACGGAGCTAAAGAGACGTTGTACAACCAGTCACTGAAAAAAAAAAAAACCTTGTCATGGCAGCCTTGCAGGTGTTCTTCTATCTAGTGAACAGACTGGAGTTTGCAACATAGTTGGATACATTTTCCTCCATTTGTTTGAAGATATTGCCCGTCACCCCAGTACAGTTTATTTTTTTCCTCACTGACTGATTTTATATTAGGACAGAATTCTGTCCACAATGACATCATAATGGCACAGATGCGGCACAACTGCTTCGTCAGCAAGACATAGTCATAAGTACAGGCAAATACGTCTATAGCAACATGTATCCGTTCTGAATACACGGCTTTACTTCTCTTCTGTACGCCGCACAAATTTATTAATGTGGCATATTTCTAACAAAATAACCTTCTACCACGTCTCCTCTATTTTATCTGGAAACGTAATAAGAATTTGAAGAAAACATTATATACCCATAGTGTCTGAAATAATACCCATTATTTCCTCCTTTAAACATTTTTTGGTCCGCATGCTCACTACACCACTAGATGAATACCTTTAGGGGTTTAGTTTTTAAAATGGGGTCATTTCTGCGTGATTTTTTTTTTGTTCTAAATGCATGATATGGGGCCTAGAATTTATTCAATTGTGCCCTGAAAGCCAAAGGGTGCTCCCTCTCTTTTTGGCCCAGCCACACGTCTAATAAGCAGATTGGGGCAACAATGGGAGTATTTTTGAAAACAGGAGAAACCGGGTGATAGATTTTGGGGTGTGTTTCTTCATTCTCATGGTCGCTTTACAAAGAAATCTGTCTTCAAACTGACACTTTTATGAAAAAAGTGAATTTTTTTTCACCTGCTATGTATTAAATTTAGCAAAAAACTGTGGGGTCAAAATACTCACTACACCCCTAGATAAATACCTTTTGAAAACAGGAGAAACAGGGTGATAGATTTTGGGGTGTGTTTCTTCATCCTCATGGTCACTTTACAAAGAAATCGGTCTTCAAAGTGATACTTTTATATAAAAAGTGATTATATTTTTGGTATTTCATCTGCTATGCATTAAATTTAGCAAAAAACTGTGGGGTCAAAATACTCACTACACCCCTAGTAAAATACCTTAAGGGGTCTAGTTTTCTAAATGGGGTCGTTTATGGGGAGTTTCTATCGTTCTGGTAGTTCAAAACCTCTGCAAATGTACAGTGGGGCCTAAAACACTTTCAAGCAAAATATGAGTCCTGAAAGCCTCCGGGTGCTCCCTCCCTTTCAGGCCCTACCGTGTGTCCAGGCAACGCATTAGGGTCAAAATGGGGGCATTTTTGAAAACAGGAGAAACAGGGTGATAGATTTTGGGGTGTGTTTCTTCATTCTCATGGTCGCTTACAAATAAATCGGTCTTCAAAGTGATACTTTTATGAAAATAGGGAAATTATATTTTTTTACGCCTGCTTTGCATGAATTCTTACAAAAAAACTGTGGGGTCAAAATACTTACAACACCCCTTAATAAATACCTTAAGAGGTGTAGTTTCCAAATGGGGTCACTGATGGGGGTTTCCACCATTCTGACACCTATGAGCCTCTGAAAACCTGGCTTGGTGCAGGAAAACAAAATGTACTTCAAAATTTATAAAATTATTACTAAAATTGTAAGTCTTTTAAATTGCTCAAAAATGTTTTGATTTTTTCAAAAGTGCTGCCAAAATAGAGTAAAGAGATGGAAATATATATTTAATAAAAAAAATTGTACAGTATATGTGTACATATGTGACATATTACAGTTAAAATAGGGAAAAATGATAATTTTTACAAAATTTCTTCAATTTTTCTATTTTTTTATTAATTTCCACAAATCGTATCAGTCTACTTTTACCACTAAAATAAAGTACAACATGTGACGAAAAAACAATGTCAGAATTACTTGGATATTCAAAACTTTCACAGAGTTATTCTCTGATAAAGTCAGACATACCAGATTTAACAAATCTGGCTTGGTCATTAAGGTCCAAACAGGCCTGGTCATTAAGGGTTTAAAGGCACGTAGCCTATATTCTAAAAACAACCCATGAATCCAGAAACTTTATCACTCATATAGATTTAATGGTCAGCAGTAGAATTAATATACTGTCTATACTAGAGGAAAGCATCTTCAGACCACTATTCCAGAATGGATTCTGAACTGATGGTATGTTAAAAACATTCAACAAAGCCACCCCCCCCCCCCCCGACAAGTTTCTCCGAGATGCCACCCTCAGGGGTACAATGGGGCAATGGTGAAGGAACCAGCAGGTCTGAAGTTTATAAAACCTTGTAGAACATCTCTATAGGAGGACCAGTGCACAGGAGCCGCCGTTCAAACATATTTCATAGACAGCGGACTTAGCCAATACACGAAGCTCCTACAAAAGCCAATTGCTTATTACGTACGGAGCATGCTATTGGCCCATGTAAACAGGGCAGCAATCAGTCTACAAACTAGCAAATGCTCGTCCAGAGGCTGTTCACATAATTTGTCCAGCCTATAAAATCATCATTGTCTCCAGCACATCTGATGAGTGCCTCCATAAACAGTGCCATCCAGCTGTCCACCAATAAATAATACGAGCCAGCTCTTTGATCGGTGCTCATTTGCTCCTTTCATAAGGAGCAATAATCAGTAAAGTATGGGGACAAGCGATGATTACTATGATCGTTTGTCCCCATATATTTACATCATGTCGGCAGCACATCTCCCTGTTTATACAGAGAGATGTGCTGCCGGCAACAATAATATTTAATGCTGCATAAACTATACGATCAGCCGATAAACAAGTGTTTTCTCATTCAGTAGCTGATCGTTACCCTGTTTACACAGGGCAATTATTGGGAACGAGCGTTCATATGAACGCTCATTTGCCCGATCATTGGCCCGTGTAAAAGGAAGAGGAATCTTTAAGCATATCCTGCCCTTGCCAAAAAAAGTGTGTATAAATCAGTGCAGTGTTTTTTGCTAAGAGCCACAAAATGATAAAAAAAATAAAACACTCCCACAGATTTTTTTCTTAGCTATAAGGTATACAGTAAGCTAAACATTACCAATATTCCTCATGCCATACACTATGAGTGGCTGCTCAATGACACTTTAGGTAATGCTTCACAAATATGGCCATGTATTCACATATTTAGAGAACTTCATTTTCCGTACATACTTGTTTAGCAAGTAATATATGCAATTAGGATTTGGATGCTAATGAGAAATGTGCATTAGAGAGATATGTGTAGCATCAATAAAAGGAACTGAAAGAAGACAAGCAAACGAAAACACACTTAATTATGTGAAACTAGGGATAAAATAATTATATTAATATCTGTTCTGCCTCAGCACCTTCTAGTCTGAGCAGCAATAAAATGAAGAAATTAAAGTGAAACATAGAATGCTATTAATAATTAACAGCTTTAATGGCTAGTAAGAAGTACAGTTTGCATACTACAGTATAAAGAAATGTAAAGAAAACAAAAACAGTTGTTATAAACCTATATACTATAAAGACAACAAACAAGATGAAATGATACATATTTAAACCTAAACTTACCAGCCATCTTTATCTGTGGCACTGGAACTGTACAAGCATGTGCCACCATTATCTCATCTGAATGCATGGCTGGGCGATTAATCAAATTAATTTTATTAATTTGCCCTTAAGGCCCTCTGACGATTCTGTTTTTTAACAGAATCGTTAAATCTTTTTTTTTTTTAGTCGCACTGTGCTGCAGGAGGAAGCGCCGCCCCGTCAGTGCCTGGTCTGCCCCGTCTGACAAGCTGCACCCCGTTCTGTCTCTGCTTCCCCACGGAACTGCTGTTCTGTAGTGAACAAAATGATACAGTACGGAACAGCAGTTCCGTGGGGAAGCAGAGACTCCTAGTATATATAGCCACACCACCCTGTAGATACTACCCCTCCTTGTAGATAGCACCCCACCTTGCAGATCGTGCCACCCCCTTGCAGATCGCACCCCCCCTTGCAGATCACAACCCCCCTTCGCAGATCGCACCAACCCCCTTGCAGATCGCACCCCCTCCCTTGTAGATCGCAGCACCCCCCTCTTGTAGATAGCGCCACTGTAGCTCCCACTAGGAGCTGTATCCCTGGTCAAAGTGTTAGCAGCTTCTGTCCGGGGATTCAGCCACTAGTCGCAGCTACAGTGGCGCTATCTACAAGAGGGGGGTGCTGCGATCTACAAGGGGGGGTGGGAGTGCGATCTACAATGGGGGGTCAGGGGTGCGATCTACATGTGGGGCTGCGATCTACAAGGAAGGGTTGGAGTGCGATCTACAATGGGGGGGTCAGAGGTGCGATCTACATGTGGGGCTGCGATCTACAAGGGATGGGGTGGTGTTGCGATCTATAAGTGGGGGTGGGGGTAGTGTTGGTCTACAATGGGGAGTGGGGGCGGTTTTGTGATCTACAATGAGGGGGGTGGGGTGCTATCTGCAAGGAAGTGCTATCTGCAAGGGTGTGTCACTATATGGGCAGTGGCACTGTTACTATATGTGGGTACTGTGTCACTATGTGGGTACTGTGTCACTATATGTGGGTATTGTGTCACTATAAGTGGGCACTTTGACACTACGTGGGCACTGTTTCAGTATATGTAGGCACGGTGTCACTATATGGGGGCACGGTGTCACTATATGTGGGTTCTGTGGCACTGTATGTGGCCCTCTCTCTTTTATATGAAGGCACTGTGGCACTATATGGGGGCACTGTGGCACTATATGTGGGCACTGTGGCACTATATGGGGGCACAGTGTCACAATATGGGGGCACGGAGTCACTATATGTGGGCCCTGTGGCACTATATGGGGGCACTGTGGCACTATATAGGGGCACTGTGGCACTATATGGGGGCACAGTTTCACTATATGGGGGCACGGAGTCACTATATGTGGGCCCTGTGACACTATATGGGGGCACTGTGGCACTATATGGGGGCACTGTAACACTATATCAGGGACATTGTGGCCAGGGCCGCCATCAGGGGGGTATTAGGGGTACTCCTGTAGGGGGCCCGGCCAAACTTAATTGAAAGGGGGGCCCGGCCACTGCCGCGACTTGCCTTTGGTAGAAAAAAACAGGCCCCTGCAATGGGGCCTGTTCTTTTCACCAAAACAATGTCGTGAGCTGCGGGCCCCCCTCTCGTGAAACAACGCCGTGAGCTGCGGGCCCCCCTCTCATCACCGCCGCGAAACACCGCCCGCTTGCGCACGTACAAGCGAGCGCGTGACCGCGCGCGAACGACCGCAAGCGTGCACCCGCGCGCGAACGACCGCAAGCGCGCGCGCCCACGCGCGAACGACCAGGCGCTCCGCCGAGAGGGAGGCGGTGCGCCCGCAACACAAGATCTAGGGGGAAGGACAGCCACACAGGGACAGCGGCGCACAGTCTACTTACCTGCTGGCCCGCTTTCGACTCGTCCTCCTCGTCCTCCTCCGACTCCGCCTCCTCGTCCGACTCCGCCTCCTCCTTCTTCTCCAGAGCGTAGCTGCGTAAGGAGAGGGGGAGGAGTCTAGTTGTTGCGCGGCGGCAGGAGTTCTACGATCCCCGCCATTTTCTGGAGCCTGGAGGTGAAGGACTGGACGTCTGGACCGAAGACATCGCCTGAAGAGGACTGGAGTGGGAGCAGCTCTTCTGACACGGTGAGTAAAGTGTCTCAAAGTGCTGTTTATGTATGGCCCTGTTCACACAGATATTTTGCAGGCCGAAAAAATCTGCCTCAAAATTCCTTAAAGAATTTTGAGGCAGATTTTGACCTGCCCACACTATCTTGCCGCGTTTTTTGCTGCGTTTTTTGCCCGCGGCGATTGAGGACAGCAGACAAAAAACGCAGCGAAAAATGCATTTTCTGCCTCCCATTGATTTCAATGGGAGGTCAGAGGCAGAACCGCGGCAAGAAAGGACGTGCTGCTTTTTCTTTTTTCCGCGACTGGCTCCCATTGATTTCAGATTAAATCAATGGGAGGCGGTTTTGGAAGTTGTTTGGTGCTGATTCTGACGCAGTGTCCGAGTCAATATCAAGGCCCAAAAACTCTGTGAACTGGGCCTTATTGTTAGGGCTTATTCAGACGAACATGTAATACGTCCGTGCAACGTGCGTGATTTTCACGTGCCTCGCACGGACCTATGTTACGGTCGCCGGTGCGCATGCGCAGGAGTTTGCGGGTGCGCGCGATCGGTCGCACGGGCGGTGGTGTTTGACGGCCTCCATGACGACCCCCATGCTACCCAGGGCCGCCATCAGGGGGGTATTAGGGGTACTGATGTGAGAGGCCCGGCCAAAGCTAATTGAAAGCTCATGACATTCTTTTTGTGAAAAAAACGGGCCCCATTGAAGGGGACTGTTTTTTTTCTACCAAAGGCAAGTCGCGGCAGTTTGCCGGGCCCCCCTTTCAATTAGGTTTGGCCTGGCCTCTCACATCAGTACCCCTAATACCCCCCTGATGGCGACCCTGGGTACCATGATATAGTGCTGGACAGAGTACCGTTAACAGGCGGTGCCACGGTAGGGGGGCCCAGAAAATTTAGCTGTAGGGGGCCCTGAAATTCCTGATGGCGGCCCTGATTGTGGCACTATCTACATGGGCTTTGTGGTGTTTTCAGGGGTTTGGGACCAAAAAAACCCTGACAAGGGAAATCAATTTGGAGACACTGATGCAGAATGGGCATGAAAAACTGACAATTGATCAGTTGTTAATGCCCATTTTTTTTTTCACTGTTGTGTGACTGCAGCCTAAATGTCTATGATGCCAGGAGTCCTGTTCACATGTACCATGTTTGGGCCGGGAAATCCGGCTGACACACGGACCGTTTTTCACGGTCCAATCACGGTCGTGTGAATCGGGCCTGAAAGTCATTTATTTAACACTCCCTCGTGGGGCCGGTACTGACAGGGTGCTGCTCAGATCTCAGACACTATAATGTAATCTCACCCCATAGTGCCCACTCAGCGCTATCTGCCTGGCCCTGCTGCAATTTACACTGCTCTCGTCTGCAATGTCAGAGACCGGCTGAAGTGGTGACGGGCAGAGGGGGATGTAAGTGCACGCAGCGCATCATTTATTATAGATTCTGTTAACCTGTTCCCTGCCGGGGAACACAGAAATTATAATCAATTAGATATAAATTTTCCAATAGTATTTCTGATAAAGTATATGCAGAGGTTAAAAGTTGTGAAGTTACATACAATTATTATTATTATAGTAATATATGTTAAAAAGTTATTTATATAAAGAAAATAATTTATTAAATGATCTCTTGGTATTTTTTTCAGTTTATTTAACAGTAATAAGAAAATCGAGATTCAAATCGAAAATCACCCATAGGGTTGAAAAAAATCTAGATTTTATTTTAGGGCAAAATCATCCTGCCCTATCTGAATGAAGAGTATGGAAAACTTGATGGGTAATGTACTATCCAAAAATATGAATACATTTAGATGGCTGCTTAGTAACCAACAGGACCAAAACAACAAATATTAAATAGGGGCAGGGCGTATTTGAGCTATAGGCACAGGTGGCCTACAGAGTTAGGCCTCATTCAGACAGCCGTAATGCTGACTAATTTTAGCGTCCGTATTACAGCCTGCATGAACCTCCCCAACTGTGGTTCTAAAGTACCTAACAGCATCATACGGATCTACAGTGTAGGATGCAGCTAGTTTGGATAATTCCACCCACGGTCAGGGCAGGACTTGAAGCCATAATACAAATACTAAAATAAGGATGCTAAAATCCGGCTGCACTACGGTTGTCTGATGGAGGCCTGAACGTGTTGTATATTTGCATTGCTCATATAAGTTTTATCTTTTGACTACTAAAATTATGAACAACAATTTTTTTCTATCCATTGTTTGAACTCCCACTGGACACTACTATCTATAGTCCTTGAGTAATGCTTTCTGTACTTAAATTTTTACTACACAGTGCTGTTTCTGCTTTATATTTAAAACTTCCCGCAGAAATTTAATCTAAGGCTTTGTTCACATCTGCGTCATGGTTCTGTTCATGTTTTTTTTTTTGGGCGGAATCAATAGCGCAGTCGACTACGCTATTGATTCTGCAAAAAAAAACAAAAAACTGAAACCTTATGGAACAGAGACAAATGGAAACCATTTGCAATGGAAGCATTACCATTGAAATTAATAGTAATGCAAACGGAAAGCTATTTCCATTTGGTTTCCGTTCATGGGTTCCCCTGATGAAAAGGTCTGACGGTAGCCATGAACAGAAGCCCGCCGCAGATGTGAACGAAGCCTAAGAGTTCTTCTGGGTTTAGAGCGGAACGCAACATAAGGACAATAAAATTTGGATCGTTGATCAGTTTTTTGTTTTATGTGCCACACGTTCTGCTTTTATATGATTTTATGTCACCAAAGAAAATTATGCATTAAAGGGGTTTCACATCAGGGACATTTATGGCATATCCTGCGGATATACCATAAATGTCAGGCAGATGCGGGTCCCACCTCTGGGACCGGCACCTAACTCTAGAACAGGGCTCCCTATAGCCCGTTCTACCACTCTGTGCTCCGACTGATGCGTGTGATTCCCGACCATGAAGAAGAAAACAGCATAGCTCACTGAACTATGCTGTTTCCATAAATCCCATAGAAGTGAATGGCAGTTGCAGAAATAACGTAGCATGCGAGCTACGCTTTTTCCGTAACTACCATTCAATTTTACCGTTTGTTAAAGGGGGTGGGGTAATAGCGGGATTCACTGGTTAGTGACACCCACTATTACTACCGCCTTTATAAACAGGGTCACTAGGGTTATGCCTAGTTCCCCTACCTTTTCCTTATACTAACGTCGATCTAATTGCTTTAGCGGCTACTCAAGGGAATAAGACCGTATAGTAAATAAAGGTAATATTTATTAACATACAGTAATCACTCTCATATGTATAATACAGTAACTAATCACAGTACAGTATAAACACGGTATCAAGATATTATACCGCCACCCACTTACATAAACATACACAGAATACAGTTACGTTACAACACAATAAACATAAGTTACTTGTGATTCTCACACGCTCTCTATCTCTATCCCACTCCCTCCTAATATAACTTTCCCTATGCACTAAGGGTTAATATGGGATAAGGAGGAACAAGGGGACAGCAAGGGTTAACTCAGGGACTCTGGGACAGCAGGGGTTAACTCAGGGACTCAGGGATGGCAAGGGTTAACTTAGGGAGAGCAAGGGGTTAACTTACTCAGGGAGAGCAAGGGGTTAACTCAGGGAAGCAAGGGTTAACTCAGGGAAAAAAGGGTTAACTCAGGGACAGTAGGGACAGTATCAAGGGGTTAACTCAGGGAAGCAAGGGTTAACTCGGGGAAGCAAGGGTTAACTCAGGGACAGTAGGGACAGTATCAAGGGGTTAACTCAGGGACTCAGAGATGCAAGGGTTAACTTAGGGAGAGCAAGGGGTTCACTTACTCAGGGAGAGCAAGGGGTTAACTCAGGGAAGCAAGGGTTAACTCAGGGAAGCAAGGGTTAACTCAGGGACAGTAGGGACAGTATCAAGGAGTTAACTCAGGGTAGCAAGGGTTAACTCAGGGACAGTAGGGACAGTAACTCAGGGAAGCAAGGGTTACAGCAGGAGGAGACAGGGAGAGACAGGGTTAAGTGTAGCTGCTGCTACACTTGATACTTAGTGTGACTTTGTGGAGCAGCAGAGGCAGCAGCAGGAACCCAGGTCTTTGGAGGAGAGAGAGAGAGAGAGGTGAGCCGTCGGTGGTGTGTGAAGGCAGCTCTCAGCTGATCTTCTTCAGCTGGCTTCGGCTCCTGAGCTCGGCTCCTGAGCGTACCGATGCAGGGCTATTTAACCCTGTCGGTACGCTCGCAGCGGGGAGTGTGGCGCTTGCCCCAGGCTAGCATGAGTCGGCATGGTGATAATGTATCACCAGCCAACTCATGAGAGCCCGCACGAGACAGTCTGTGCGCGCGGGAGACTTGAAATGGAGACAGGGGATAACTATCCCTTGTCTCCATGGTTTCCTAACAAAGCAGGGACATGCTAATTGTCCTGCTCTGCTTCCAACTGTATTCATGACCAGGGCTGTTGTTACAGCCCTGGCTCATGATACATTATATGTACTATACATACACATATATATATGTGTGTGTGTATATATATATATATATATACACACACACACATACACTGTATACATACTATATATATATATATATATACAGTGAAGGAAATAAGTATTTGATCCCTTGCTGATTTTGTAAGTTTGCCCACTGTCAAAGACATGAACAGTCTAGAATTTTTAGGCTAGGTTAATTTTACCAGTGAGAGATTATATAAAAAAAATAAAAAAAAATCACATTGTCAAAATTATATATAATTATTTGCATTGTGCACAGAGAAATAAGTATTTGATCCCTTTGGCAAACAAGACTTAATACTTGGTGGCAAAACCCTTGTTGGCAAGCACAGCAGTCAGACATTTTTAGTAGTTGATGATGAGGTTTGCACACATGTTAGATGGAATTTTGGCCCACTCCTCTTTGCAGATCATCTGTAAATCATTAAGGCTGTCGCTTGGCAACTCGGATCTTCAGCTCCCTGCATAAGTTTTCGATGGTATTAAGGTCTGGAGACTGGCTAGGCCACTCCATGACCTTAATGTGCTTCTTTTTGAGCCACTCCTTTGTTGCTTTGGCTGTATGTTTCGGGTCATTGTCGTGCTGGAAGACCCAGCCGCGAGCCATTTTTAATGTCCTGGTGGAGGGAAGGAGGTTGTCACTCAGGATTTGACGGTACATGGCTCCATCCATTCTCCCATTGATGCGGTGAAGTAGTCCTGTGTCTTTAGCAGAGAAACACCCCCAAAACATAATGTTTCCACCTCCATGCTTGACAGTGGGGACGGTGTTCTTTGGGTCATAGGCAGCATTTCTCTACCTCCAAAAACGGCGAGTTGAGTTAATGCCAAAGAGCTCAATTTTAATCTCATCTGACCACAGCACCGTCTCCCAATCTTTCTCAGAATCATCCAGATGTTCATTTGCAATCTTCAGACGGGCCTGCACATGTGCCTTCTTGAGCAGGGGGACCTTGCGGGCACTGCAGGATTTTAATCCATTACGGCGTAATGTGTTACCAATGGTTTTCTTGGTGACTGTGGTCCCAGCTGCCTTGAGATCATTAACAAGTTCCCCCCGTGTAGTTTTCGGCTGAGCTCTCACCTTCCTCAGGCTCAAGGATACCCCACGAGGTGAGATTTTGCATGGAGCCCCAGATCGATGTCGATTGACAGTCATTTTGTATGTCTTCAATTTTCTTACTATTGCACCAACAGTTGTCTCATTCTCACCCAGCGTCTTACTTATGGTTTTGTAGCCCATTCCAGCCTTGTGCAGGTCTATGATCTGATCCCTGACATCCTTAGAAAGCTCTTTAATGCAGGCACCAAGTTGATTTGGAGCTTGTAACTGGTCTGGAGGAGACTGAACTCTTAATGGTTGGTAGGGGATCAAATACTTATTTCTCTGTGCACAATGCAAATAAATATATATCATTTTGACTATGTGATTTTATTTTTTATTTTTTTATATAATCTATCGCTCACTGGTAAAATTAACCTAGCCTAAAAATTCTAGACCGTTCATGTCTTTGACAGTGGGCAAACTTACAAAATCAGCAAGGGATCAAATACTTATTTCCTCCACTGTATATATATATATATATATATATATATACATATGGACACTTCCCTTTACACCGTTCAACCAATTTTTGAGGACATCTTTTTGGAGTACTAAATTAATTTCTTTACCTCTTTGCCAATTATTTGTAGATGTCTGGTTGTGCATTATGGTTATTAAAGAGGCCTTCAAGCACAAAATGTTCACAAAGAACACGTTATTGGAATTTCAAGGGTTATACATTTTAGGCCATGCTTACTCATCTACAGATTTTTAGTGTATTATTAATCTTTTCAGCACAGCCTGTAATGATGACCAGAACTCAAATATGAAATAACATTTCAGAATGGGCAATTTGCATTTGATGAGTACTAGCTGTGACTTCATGATCATTGTCCATCAGGGTCGGACTGGCCATCTTGCAGTTCTGGTAAATACCAGATGGGCCGGTGAACAGTGGGCTGCCTGTTTGCCGACCAAACAATTAGTGCCGGCGGCCCGCTGCCTCTCTGAGGGGGCGGCGGCACCACTGAAACCAGCCGCCACCCCCTCCTGCATTAATTGTACCTGCCTTACAATGACACTGATTGGCAGGGAAGAGTGACTTGCCCCGCTAATCAGCGCCTTTCAACGATGCACCACTTCCGTTGTTGAAAGGCACTGATTGGTGGGGCAAGTCATTCTACCCTGCAAATCAGAGCTTTTCAACTACGCTAGCGGCGCGATGACATCTGTTGTTGAAAGGCGCTAATTGACGGGGGAAGGCATTCTGCCCTGTCAATCAGCACCATCGTCAGCCACAGAAAACCTGCTCAGAAGAGAGCAGGCCTGCATTGGGGAGGATATGTGTGGGGCAGAGTCTACAGTGGATGCTATATGTGGGACACTAAGGGGGGATATATGTGGGGCACTATATACAGGGGGAGCCATATGTGGGGCACAAACTACAGGGCAGGCTTTATGTGAGACACTATCTACAGGGGAGGCTAAATGTGGGGCACAGTCTACAGGGGAGGCTATATGTGGGACACTAAGCGGGGGCTATATGTGGGGCACTAAGCAGGGGTTATATTTGGGGCACTATATACAGGGTGAGCTATATGTGGGACACATTCTATAGGGGAGGATATATATGGGACTTTATCTACAGGGGAGGCTATATGTGGGGCACAGTCTACAGGGGAGGCTATATGTGGGACACTAAGCGGGGGCTATATGTGGGGCACTATATACAAGGAGAGCTATATGTGGGAAACATTCTATAGGGAAGGCTATATGTGGGACACTATCAACAGGGGAGGCTATATGTGGGGCAAAGTCTACAGGGGAGGCTATATGTGGGACACTATCTACAGGTCAGTGATATGTGGGGCACAGTCTACAGGGGAGGCTATATGTGGGACACTAAGCGGGGGCTATATTTGGGGCACTATATACAGGGGGATCTATCTGTGGGACACATTCTATAGGGGAAGTTATATGTGGGGCACTATCTACAGGGGCGGCTATATGTGGGACACTAAGCGGGGGCTATATGTGGGGCACTATATACAGGGGGAGCTATATGTGGGAGACATTCTATAGGGAAGGCTATATGTGGGACACTATCTACAGGGGAGGCTATATGTGGGGCACAGTATACAGGGGAGGCTATATGTGGGGCACAGTCTACAGGGGAGGCTATATGTGGGACACTAAGCGGGGGCTATATGTGGGGCACTATATACAGGGGGAGCTATATATGGGACACATTCTATAGTGGAGGTTATATGTGGGTCACTATCTATACGAGGGGCTATATGTGGGACACCATATACAGGGGAGCTATATGTGGGGCAATATCTACAGGGGAGGCTATATGTGGGAGAATATCTACAGGGGAGGCTATATGTGGGACACAATCTACAGTGGAGGCTATATGTGGGACACTATCTACAGGGGGGCTATATGTGGGGCACTATATAAAGGGGAGGCTATATGTGGGACACTATCTACAGGGGAGGCTTTATGTGGGGCACTATATACAGGGGGTGCTATATGTGAGGCACCATCTACAGGGGGGGCTATATGTGGGGCACTATCTACAGGGGAGGCTATATGTGGGACACTATCTACAGGGGTCTCTATGGGGGACACTATCTACGGGGAGCACTGTGTGTGTGGGACACAGTGTATGGTGCTATTATAATCGGGGACACAGTATATGGTGCTATTATAATTGGGGACACAGTGTATGCTGCTATAATAATTAGAGGTGCAGTGTATGGAACTATTATATTTAGGGGTCTGAGTCACATTTACAGTGTGTATCACCATGAGAATTTTATCTTCGTTTATAGGTGCAGAAATGTTTGAAAAGTGAGAAGCTGAAGACATCTGAGTGGCAAACGGCAGAAATTGGCCGTGGCCGGGAGAAGTCACCATAGAGGTCTGGACCGGATGGAGAAGAAAAGAGAAAAAGAACAACTAGAATCTGGGATAGTCACCGGTGAGTCACTTAATGTAAATGTTTATTCTGCCTCTAATCAGCACTGTAGTCACTCTATGATCTGCAGCGAGATGATGGGTGGTATAATATATTTTTTGTGAAACAGCAACTCGCAGCATATCCTTACCATTGTTCCGTCCATGCTAGAAGCTGTAGTCTTACGCCGTACAAACCTATATGGCAGGGGTTGCACTAAATTGAGCTGTGTTTGTGCTGGTGCTGTATTTATGTACTGAGTGTAATGTCCGTTGCTGCGGGCTGTCAGCTCCAACCTTCCCCTGACAGCCGCAGCCACGGACATTACTGCGCTACATCCACATCTGACCTATTCCACCTCGCCTGACGTCCGCCTGCTACCTAAGTCCCAGCCGAGCCTGCCCTGCTGCTGTCTGAGCTGCCACAGGTACCTATGGAACTATAGACAGTCTTCCTGCTCCCTGTTGACCAGCTGCCTTACCGCCAAGGTAAGACTATGACTTACGTCCCAGGAGATGCAAGCGTATATGCTGGAGCTCCGGTCTCTACAGGACCAACTCCTCCAGGCGTTGAACATTCTTGCACGTCGGCAGGAGGCACAAGCTGCTGTTCCTCCTACTACACCTCCTGGCAATGTGGATCCTCACCCTACACATTTTGGCAGTATTGACCCACGTGTTTCTTTGCCACCTCCTGACCGCTATGATGGAGAAGCAAGTACCTGTCATGGTTTTCTTAATCAATCCCAGATCCATTTCAGAATGTATGCTAGGACTTTTTCGTCTGATGGTGCCAGGGTCAGTTTCATCATTTCTCTCCTCACCGGCAAGGCTCTTGCATGGGCAAACCCTATCTGGGAGAGACAAGGACCAGAGACCCGTGACTTCCCTGCCTTCCTCCGGACTTTTCGCATGGTGCTTGAGGAGCCTGGACGGGTCTCATCTGCAGCTGCATCTTTGATTAACCTATGCCAAGGAGACACCTCCGTGAGTGAGTATGCCATCCACTTCCGCACCCTGGCCGGAGAGCTCTTATGGAACAATGAGGCCCTGGTGACTGCATTCTGACATGGATTATGTTCCAGAATTAAAGACGAACTTGCCACCCGGGATCTGCCGTCTACCCTGGATGACCTCATCCTTCTGTCTGCCCGGATTGATATACGGATCCGTGAACGCCTCCAAGAGGCTTTGCAGCAACTACTGCTGTCCCCCGATGTCGATACTCCTAAGAAGTCGGCAATAACGGACCAGTGTAAGTTATCTACTCAAGAGAGACAACGCAGACACACATCTGGACTCTGTCTTTATTGCGGTCTCGATGTTCATCTTGTGCGCCTGTGCCCCCAAAAAATCCCAAAACCTAGGGATGCTTGGAGCGACGACCTTGGGTAAAGAGGGACTTCCGTCTAAATTGTCCATACCTGTGACCATAGGGTCCGGCGAGAAAACGCATCAGGTCTCTGTGTATCTGGACTCTGGATCCGCTGCTAATTTCATCCGCAGAGATCTGGTGGACCTTCTGCAATTGCCCACCACCCCTCTGGAGAACCCATTGACAGTTGCTTCAGTAAATGGTCTACCCCTGCCAGACCCTGTTATAGCCATGACCAAGCCGCTGAGGCTCCAAGTGGGAGTCCTTCACTCCGAACTTCTGACGTTCTATGTCCTGCCCAAAGCTGTAAACCCTGTGCTGCTGGGCCTGCCTTAGCTCCGACTGCATGCCCCAGTTCTGGACTGGAATTCTGGAGAGGTTTTCCAGTGGGGCCCTGAGTGTCAAGGTCGATGCCTGGTGCGGATTCGTTCGGCTCAGCCTTCTCTGCCTCGGACATTGGCAGGATTGCCGGGTCATTATGCTGCCTTTTCAGACATCTTCAGCAAGAGGGAGGCAGAGACATTGCCCCCACATCGGGCGTATTACTGCCTTATTGAACTGATCCATGGTTCATCCCTTCCCCGTGGTAGGGTGTATCCTCTCTCCTTGCCAGAGACTCTGTCCATGTCCTCCTATGTGAAAGAGAACTTAGAAAGGGGCTTCGTATACGTGGTGCAATTTTTTTTTCGAAACAAGACCTGCGTGGGGCTTACAACCTAGTCCGGATTCGCCAGGGTGATGAATTGAAGACTGCATTTAACACCCGTGATAGACACTATGAGTATCTAGTAATGCCCTTCGGCCTGTGTAATGCTCCTGCAGTCTTCCAGGAGTTTGTGAATGACATTTTTCGTGACCTCCTCTATCTTTGTGTTGTAGTCTACCTTGATGACATCTTGATTTTCTCCCCAGATCTTATGACGCACCAGAGACATGTCCGTCAGGTTCTGCTACGGTTAAGGGAGAATCATCTGTATGCCAAGTTGGAGAAATGCGTATTTGACAAGGATGCTCTACTCTTCCTGGGCAACATCGTCTCGAATCGTGGTCTCGAGATGGACCCTGAAAAGCTAAAGTCTGTCCTGTAGTGGCCACACCCTCAAGGCTTGAGGTCCATACAGCGCTTTTTGGGATTTGCTAATTTTTACAGGCAGTTTATTCCTCACTGACTTCCCCCATCTCCAACCCTACTAAGAAGGGTATGAACGCCAAGGTGTGGACTCCTGAAGCAGAGTCCGCATTCAATAGCCTAAAGAGTGCTTTCACGTCAGCCTCTATCCTCCATCATCCGGATGTCTCTCTGCAGTTCTCGTTAGAGGTGGATGCATCCTCTGTCGGTGCTGGTGCACTCCTGTTCCAGAGGGGTCCCAAGGTCAAGTCAATGGTATGTGGATACTTTTCCAAGCTCTTCTCCCGCAGAACGCAACTACTCGATTGGGGATCGGGAGTTACTGGCCATCAAATTGGCTCTGGAGGAGTGGAGACATCTACTAGAGGGCGCAGCTCATCCGATCTTGATTTTTACGGACCACAAGAATCTGACCTACCTCCAGACGGCCCAACGGCTGAACCCTCGTCAAGCCAGGTGGTCACTGTTCTTTGCAAGGTTCCAGTTTGAGCTTCATTATCGCCCGGCCGACAAAAATGTGAAGGCCGATGCCTTGTCCAGGTCTTTCGAGACAGAAGACACCATTGAGAGTCCACAGAACATTTTCGATCCATCTTGCATTGTCTCGGTCAACCCTCTGAAAATTGGGGACATTCCTCCTGGGAGGACTTTTGTGAGCCTGGCTGATCGTGGAAGAATCCTCCACGGGGGTCACTCCTCTAGACTGGCAGGTCACGCGGGGTTACGTAAGACCCGGGATTTGATTGCTCGTCACTTCTGGTGGCCCACTCTGCCCAAGGATATTGTGGACTTCGTTTCTTCCTGTGCTATATGTGCAGCCAACAAGGCCACCCACTCCAGACCTGCTGGCCTGCTCCAGCCTGAGCCTCCTGACGAAGCCGGTCCTAGGCGAAACGTGCGTCGAGATGCTCTGTTCCTGTGCCACATCTCATCACGTCCTGTTCCCCCACCATGTCTTTAGGTATGCTCTGCCATCTTTATGATTAGGTATTGTTGCTACTACTGCTACTGTGTTTATTCACTTATGTACGTTTTCCTATACATACCTTGATCACTGCTTAATACACACTATGCAGTTTCTCTAGCGTTATTTGGCATTTTTACCTCTGTAATATTATATTAGACTATTCATTTATAGTATATTTGGTGGTATTAGATACAGGACGTTAGACTTTGAGATGGGTTAGGTTTGTTAACCTCTTGGTATATTTAATGATATACCTTTTTGCTGCTGCTCTCCATGTGACCATTTGTATTTTCATTACATTCAATGTGATACCTTGTATTGTTGTTTATTAATAAAGATATATATATATTCTTTTACAATACGTGGCTCTTATTTGTGCTATACTATATATTAGGGTGTTCTGTCCCCTTGCTTTAGTGCTTCTAGGTTGTTTCTGCTCCAGCCATTGCCTGTGCACAATGTTCCCTGGCAGCATATAACTATGGACTTTATCAAGAACCTGCCTCTCTCTGCTGGATGCAGTGCTGTCTGGGTAGTGGTGGACTGATTTTCAAAGATGGCCCACTTCGTTTCTCTGACCGGTCTTCCTTCTGCTCCTCAGTTGGCCAAGTTATTTATCCAACACATCTTCCGCCTGCACGGCTTTCCACAGCATATTGTGTCTGATCGGGGGGTTCAGTTCACCTTGAGGTTCTGGAGAGCCCTCTGCGGACTTCTTGGCGTGAAGTTGGACTTTTATTCTGCCTAGCATCCTCAGTCTAATGGTCAGGTCGAAAGGATCAACCAGATTTTGGAGAACTACCTACGCCACTTCATCTCCAACCAGCATGATGACTGGGTGCAGCTGCTCCTACAATAATCACACCAGGGAGTCTACTAGGAATACACCGTTCTGCATTGTCTACGGACAGCACCCACGAATTCCTCTCCTGGTGCCTGATTCTTCCGAGGTACCTGCAGCTGACTCCACGTTTAGAGACTTTTTGAAGATCTGGCAGCAGACTCGATCCTTCATCCTAATGGCAGTGGACCGCATGAAACAGAAGGCTGACACAAGGCGAAGAGAGCTTCCTCGGTTTCTTCCTGGCATTAACCCCTTCAAGACACAGCCTGTTTTGGCCTTCAGGACACAGCCAATTTTTTTCAAATCTGACATGTTTCACTTTATGTGGTAATAACTTTGGAATGCTTTTATCTATCCAAGCGATTCTGAGATTTTTTCTCGTGACACATTGGACTTTATGTTACTGGCAAAATTTGCTCGATACATTAAGTATTTAATTGTGAAAACACCAAAATTTAGCGAAAAATTGCAAAAATTAGCATTTTTCTAAATTTATATGTATCTGCTTGTAAGACAGATCGTAATACCACACAAAATTGTTGCTAATTAACATCACCCATATGTCTACTTTAGATTGACATCGTTTTTTGAACATCCTTTTATTTTTCTATGACATCACAAGGCTTAGAACTTTAGCAGCAATTTCTCACATTTTCAAGAAAATTTCAAAAGGCTATTTTTACAGGGGCCAGTTCAGTTGTGAAGTGGATTTTAGGGCCTTATATATTAGAAACCCTCGATAACTCACCCCATTTTAAAAACTTCACCCCTCAAAGTATTCAAAACAGCATTTAGAAAGTTTCTTAACCCTTTAGATGTTTCACAGGAATTAAGGCAAAGTAGATGTGAAATGTTCAAATTTCTTTTTTTTTTTGCAGAAATTTTTCATCTATTTCTTTTGTAACACAGAAAGTTTTACCAGACAAACGCAACTCAATATCTATTGCCCAGATTCTGCAGTTTTTAGAAATACCCCACATATGGCCGTAGTGCACTTATTGACTGAAGCACAGGCGTCAGAAGCAAAGGAGCACCTAGAGGATTTTGGGGCCTCCTTTTTATTAGAAAATATTTTAGGCTCCATATCGGGTTTGAAAGGCTCTTGCGGCACCAAAACAGTGGAAATCCCCCAAAAGTGACCCCATTTTGGAAACTATACCCCTTGAGGAAATTATCTAGGGGTATAGTGAGCATTTTGACCCCGCAGGTTTTTTGCAGAAATTATTGGAAGTAGGCCGTGAAAATGAAAATCTACATTCTTTCAAAGAAAATGTAGGTTTAGCTAATTTTTTCTAATTTCCACAAGGACTAAAAGGAGAAAATGCATCAATACTTTTGTAAAGCAATTTCTCCCGAGTAAAGCAATACCCCACATGTGGTCATAAACGTCTGTTTGGACACACGGCGGAGCTTAGAAGGGAAAGAGCGCCATTTGGCTTTTGGAGCTCAAATTTAGCAGGAATGGTTTGCGGAGACCACGTCGCATTTGCAAAGCCCCTAAGGGACCAAAACAGTGAAAACACCAAAAAAGTTACTCCATTTAGGAAACTACACCCCTTGAAGAATCCATCTAGGGGTGTAGTGAGCATTTTGAACCCACAGGGGTTTCATAGATTATATTAGAATTGGGCAGTGAAGATAAAAAAAAATCCTTTTTTTCCAATAAGACGTAGCTTTAGCTCAACATTTTTCATTTGCTCAACAAATAAAGGAATAAAAGAACCCCAACATTTGTAAAGCAACTTCTCTGGAGTACGGCAATATCCCATTTGTGGTCATAAACTGCTGTTTAGGCACAGAGTAGGGCTCAGAAGGGAAGGAGTGCCATTTGGCTTTTGGAGTACAGATTTTGCTGTATTGGTTTCTGGTCGCTATGTCGCATTTGCAAAGTCCCTGTGGGACCAAAACAGTGGATCCCCCCCAGAAGTGACCCCATTTTCGAAACTACACCCCTCAAGGTATTCACCTAGGGGTGTAGTGAGCATATTAACCCCACAGGTGATTGACAGAAATTGGTGTGCTAGCGATGTTGCAGAGTGAAAATGTTTTTTCAATAGATATGCCAATATGTGGCGCCCAGCTTGAGCCACTGGAGACACACACCCCAAAAATTGTTAAAAGGGTTCTCCCGGGTATGGCGATGCCATATATGTGGAAGTAAACTGCTGTTTGGGCACACTGTAGGGTTCAGAAGGGAGGTAGCGCCATTTGGCTTTTGGAGCGTGGATTTTTCTTGTAGTAGTTTTGTTTGGAGTCTTACTGGTGTTTCCATTTATAATGTGGGGGTACATGTAAGGCGGGTGGAGTATATAAGGGGCATAGTCAGGTGGTATAGTCGGGTAAAAAAAAACAATAAAATAATCCATAGATATTTGTTACGCTGTGACACAATCCTTTCTGCACAGGCTGGTGTCGCACTAAAAAATGGTCTTTACTTATTCCCCGTTTGGTCCGCACTCCGCACCTTTGAAGTTTGGGGAATTTTGCTGGGAAAGTGTTGTCCTGGTATAATACGGGCGCCCTCACTTCCAGCAGATATATTTGGGCCCTCCCCTTCCTGGTTCCCTAATTTTAGGGGCCTTGATAATTCGCCACTTGAAACAGAAGAAACGTTCCCCTCGGGCCGGCACAACTGCATATTTTTAATTTCCTGACTTATTGGTGCCTTGACTAATTTTATTTTTTCATAGACATAGTGGTATGAGGGCTGTTTTTTTTTGTGTGACGAGCTGTAGTTTTTATTGGTACCATTTTGGGGTACATGCGACTTTTTGATCACTTGTTATGCTTTTTTTTTTGGGGGGAGGCAAGGTGACCAAAAAACAGCAATTCTGGCATATTTTTTTAGTTATTTTTATACAGCGTTCACCATGCGTTATAAATTACATGTTACCTTCATTCTGCAGGTCTGTCCGATTCCGGTAATACCAATTTTATACCACTTTTTATGTTTTACAACTTTTTGCACAATAAAATAACTTTTGTAAAGAGAATGGATTTTTTCTGTCGCCAAGTTGTGAGAGCCATAACGGTTTTACATTTTTCGTTGACGGGCTTGTTTTTAGCGAGACGAGTTATAGTTTTTATAGGTACCAGTTTTTAGGTAGTTGCGACTTTTTGATCACTTTTTATTTCAATTTTTGGAAGACAAAGTGACCAAAAAATAGCAATTATGTCAGTATTTTTTAGTTATTTTTTTTTTATGGCGTTCACTGTGCGGAATAAATAACATAATATTTTTATAGTTAAGGTCGTTACGGTCGCAGCGATACCAAATATGTATGGCTTTATTATTTTTTTCAATAATAAATGACTTGATAAGGGAAAAAGGGCGATTGTGTTTTGTGTTATTATTTGAAACTTTTATTGTATTTTTTACAACTTTTATTTTTCCTTTTTTTTACACTTTTTTTTACACTTTTCTTTAGTCCCACTAGGGGACTTGAATGTCCAACAGTTTTTTTGATGTTCTAATACATTGCACTACCTATGTAGTGCAATGTATTAGAACTGTCAGTTGTTCACTGACAGCAAGCCGATCAGGCTCCGCCTCCGGGCGGGGCCTAATCGGCTAACGTAATGACAGATGGGAAGCCATTGTTAGGCATCCTGTTGCCATAGTAGCAGTCGCCAGCCTTGCCAGCGCATGGCAAGGCTGCCGATTGCATACAAACCACTTTGATGCAGCGATTGCATTGAATCGCTGCATTGAAGGGGTTAATGGCAGGAATCGGAGCTAGCTCCTGTTCCTGCCGATAGATCGGGGTGTCCACTGTAACATACAGCGGACACCCACTGCTGATGACGCCGGCTCAGCTTCTGAGCCGGAAGCTGAGCCAGCGCCATCTTGCCGATGGTACCGGAAGCCTCCTGGGCCCCGCCGACGACAGGGCATAGGAGGATTCTGTTACAGGCGGACCGGGAGGTAAGTATTAGTCCTCCGATTGCCTTTGCAGCCACCGGCAACCCAGCGATCACGTTGCTGGGGCGCCGGTGGCTATAAACTCCTCACATGCTGCGATCTCCATTGAATGCAGCATGTGAGGGGTTAATCGGTCGGATCGGAGGCTAGCTCCGGTCCTGGCCGATACCTCAGGGTGCCAGCTGTAACATACAGCTGTCACCTCGCGGTGATGTCGCTGGCTCAGTGGAGATGCGGGAAAAGGCCATCTCCCATGACGTAACTGTACGTGAAATTGCGGAAAGGGGTTAAGGTCTGGCTGTCGTCCAGGAATATCCGACTGAGGATGCCGTCATGTAAATTTGCCCCCAGGTTCCTCAGACCATTCGAGGTCCTGCAGCAGATCAATCCGGTCGCCTACAAGCTTCGGCTGCCTCCTACCCTCAGGATTCCCAACTCCTTCCATGTCTCCCTCCTGAAACCTGTGATCCTGAACCGCTATTCCAAGACTCCCAGCCCTGCGGTTGCCTCTAGTGGTCCCTCGGACATCTTTGAGGTCAAGGAGATCTTGGACACCAAGAGAGTGAGAGGAGAGACTTTTTATTTGGTGGATTGGAGGGGGTTTGGTCCTGAAGAGAGGTCCTGGGAGCCAGAGGAGAACCTCAATGCCCCTACTCTTCTAAAGAAGTTTCTCTCTCGCTCTGGTCCCAAGAAGAGGGGGCGTAAGAGGGGGGATACTGTAATTTCCGTGGCTGCGGGCTGTCAGCTCCAACCTCCCCCTGACAGCCGCAGCCACGAGTCAGCAAGCGCTGGCCCCAGCCTCCTCCTCAGGAGGCTCGCGTCCACTCACCTCTGCCAGATCCCATAGGGACCTTTGACCCGTGAGTAACCTGGACTATAAGAGGGGTCCAGCCCCCTAGTTCTATGCCTGAGCTTTGTTGTGTTCCCTATAGTTTTTCTATGTGATGGCCTCCTAGTGTGCTTCCTGTTCAAGTCCCTGTTCCAGTCCCTGTTCCTGTACCTATGCTTGTTTCCAGTTCTTGTACCTAGCAATCCATACATTCCTGGTTTAGCACGGAGCTGTGCCAAAGTCGTGCTGCGCTACATCCACGTCTGACCTGCTCCACCTCGCCTGACGTCTGCCTGCTACCTAAAGTCCCGGCCGAGCCTGCCCTGCTGCAGTCTGAGCTGCCACAGGTACCTATAGAACTATAGACAGTCACCTGCTCCCTGTTGGCCAGCTGTCTTACCGCCAAGGCGGTATGGTGTAGTGGGTCCACAGACCCTTTGTGACACTGAGCTTGGTTCTGGTGCTGTATTTATGTACTGAGCTTGGTTCTGGGTCTGTATATATGTACTGAGCTCGGTTCTGCTGTTGTATATATGTGCTGAGCTTGGTTCTGGAGCTGTATATATGTGCTGAGCTTGATTCTGGAGCTGTATATATGTACTGAGCTTGGTTCTGGTGTTGTATATATGTACTGAGCTTGGTTCTGATGTTGTATATATGTACTAAGTTCGGTTCTGATGCTGTATTTATGTACTGAGCTCGGTTCAGATGCTGTATTTATGTACTGAGCTTGGTTTTGATGCTATATTTATGTACTGAGCTTGGTCCTGGTACTGTATTTATATAATGGGCTTTGTTCTGGAGCTGTATATATGTAATGAGCTTTGTTCTTGTGTTGCATATGTCACGAAGCGGGTTAGTGGACCCACTAGGCCGTACCGCCGTAGCGGGGAGGCGGCTGGCCAAACAACAGGACACCCCAGAAATACAATGTCCCGCACAAGGGTACCTGAATAGTCCAGATGGTGGCCGCAGCTCTGGCACAGATGGAGATGGGTGCAGCAGATGGCGCCAAACGTGTCGGATGACACAGGAGCCGCAAGTTGCGCCGGACGTAGCGGAAGACACAGGACGTGGCGGACTCCTCCGGACGAGGCAGATGACAACGAACGTGGCGGATTCCTCTGGACGTGGCAGATGACACCGGACGTGGCACGACTTGATACTAAGGCACAGCACGGGAAACAGGAACAGGGAACAAGGCACAGGTAACAACTGGAACGGGAAACACTAAGGGACCATTTGCAAGACAGACTGGGAAAACTAACAACGCTCAGGCAAGGATTAGAAGGCCTGGGGCCTTCTTATAGACCAGGAAATTGTGGCAGTTGATGATGATGACGACTTCCTATTTGCGCGCGCTGGCCCTTTAAGGCCGGGCGCGAGCTTGCGCGCGCACCCTACGGGACACAGCCGAACGGAGCGGAAGTGAGCGCTGGCGTCTCCTAGGAAGGAGACGGGGACCAGCGCTCACGAATCCATGGCTGCGTGCGTCCGGAGGTGAGTGAACCCGACGGCCCGCGGCTATGGACGCTACAGCATATATGTACTGAGCTTGGTTCTGGTGTTACATATATGTACTGAGCTTGGTTCTGGAGCTGTATATGTCAGACCATGGATCTGATGCTGTAATTATATAGAATATATTTATAATAACAAAATTACAGGGCAGATGAAATGGTTTTCAATTCATTGTATATTTAATGGGAACCTGTCTGGTAGTTTTAACCGCTTGAACTGCCACCATGCGTTAATACATGACCTGACAATATTTCCAAACATTCCCCTGTATGTTTTCAGATGCAGAAAAATCTATAAAATCACATTTTTAACCGGTGCACGCTATATGCAGGGGTGAACCTAGCCCCTCTGCTGCCTGAGGCAAACTATAAAAAGGCGCCCCCCCCCCCAAATCTGTCGGAGTTTTCACATTACTAGCTTTACACAAACACACAATATATACATTTTTTATATAGGAAAACATTTGATGTTTATTTGTTAGGCCCTGTTCACATGGAGTATTTTGACGAGTTTTTTGGCGCGGAAACCGCGGGAACCAAATTTTCCTCCTGCAAAAAACTCTGTGTGAACATAGCCTTAAAGTGCTGTTTGAAGTATGGAAAATATCTCAGTCTCATTTGCGGCGTCACTCTCTGCAATTACATTCAGGCCAGTCCAGGACGGATCGCGCTTAGCGCTGTTTTGAAGCGGCACGTCCTGGGCTGGTTTCTTTGCTCTGCCTGCTGTATTGTAGTGGTCTGCCTGTGCTGACTTGATGACAGTGGTGGATTAATATGATCTTTGGCCCTGGGCTGTACACAAGTTATGGGCCCACATCCTACACATATGTATCACCTACATGTCAAAGTACATCACATGCCACTCTGCAGACTGTCTCTTAGCCTGATCATCTGCTGCCGCACTCACACTTCCCCACAGCCCCCACCACAGTAATTTACATAGATTGTAACACCAACATTACCAATAATACCCCATACTGTTACTGAATAATACCTCCATACTGTTACTGAATAATACCCCCATACTGTTACTGAATAATACCCCATACTGTTACTGAATAATACCGCCACACCATAACCACATAGTGACTGAATAATACCCCCACACCATAACCACATAGTGACTGAATAATACCCCCATACTGTTACAGAATAATACCCCTATACTGTTACTGAATACCTCCATACTGTTACTGAATAATACCCCCATACTGTTACTGAATAATACCACCACAGCATAACCACATAGTGACTGAATAATACCCCCATACGGTTACTGAATACCTCCATACTGTTACTGAATAATACCCCCATACTGTTACTGAATAATACCACCACAGCATAACCACATAGTGACTGAATAATACCCCCATACTGCAACCTTTCAAGACTACAAGGAATAAATAGATTATAACAACCATTTTACCAATGAGGAGAATTAAATATAAATGGTTGTATATTATTGTTTTTATATAATTGTCTGCAATTGTCCCCTTTCATTTACATCAAGTATACTCAACACTTATATTCATTTACGATAGAATCCACCACTGAATTTTCCACACTTTAGTGCAATGGGTTACTACTAAAAATATCATTCAAGATCATCTCAATGGATGATCATTGGTTTTACTTTAATAGACATCATTTGGTGTGCTTTCCACGTATAGTTGGGTTCCTATTAATATGGGTGTAATAGTAGTTTTTATTATTTTCACTTATTTAGTTTATCTCCTTTCGATTTGTTTTCATTGTAATTAATTGGTGAATTACCGCAAAACATCGCTATTAGGATACAGCACAAACTTTGGTACATCTTGTTGAGTTTTAACTCTTGTTTTAATTTATTTATATGGATATTATTGTTTTCATGAGATTGTCTGCAACTGTCCTTTTTATGTATATTTCATATCCCATACCCCCTTTCATTTAATTTTGTCTATTCTAGTTTTAATTAATCAGTATACACGCAGGGATGTTTTCATGTTTTTTTAAAGTCTGTACCTCTCCCAGTGATTACGTCACCTTTGCACTTTGACCCTGTTTACATTGGCGGTTTATTCTCCCGCATGGTGTATTTAAAGGGCTGTTGTTTTAACTGCAATGTGTGTGGCCTGAGGAAGATGCCGGTGCGGCATTGAAACGCGTAGCCTACAACAATAAAGCATCATTTATTAATACTACCGAATTATTCTTGAGTAGCAGCGCCTCACGGAGTCCCGTTTTTTCCAAATAATTTTTACAGTATCCATTGCGGTGGTCCTTCAAGGCTGACCGGCTGGGATCTCGGCAGCAGCACTCATCTAACATTTATCTACCTACTATACGCTCTAGACCTATCTACCTGCGGTAAGCCTCCATCTGTCAAACTAAAGTTTGTTATTTCCTGGGCTTACTCACACTATGTGGCGCCGTGCTTTTTTCTTTTAATTCTCTGTCGTGCTGGAAGACCCAGCCACGAGACATGTTTAATGTCCTGGTGGAGGGAAGGAGGTTGTCACTCAGGATTTGACGGTACATGGCTCCATCCATTCTCCCATTGATGCAGTGAAGTAGTCCTGTGCCCTTAGCAGAGAAACACCCCCAAAACATAATGTTTCCACCTCCATGCTTGACAGTGGGGACGGTGCTCTTTGGGTCATAGGCAGCATTTCTCTTCCTCCAAACACGGCGAGTTGAGTTAATGCCAAAGAGCTCAATTTTAGTCTCATCTGACCATAGCACCTTCTCCCAATCACTCTCATAATCATCCAGACGTTCATTTGCAAACTTCAGACGGGCCTGTACATGTGCCTTCTTGAGCAGGGGGACCTTGCGGGCACTGCAGGATTTTAATCCATTACGGCGTAATGTGTTACCAATGGTTTTCTTGGTGACTGTGGTCCCAGCTGCCTTGAGATGATTAACAAGTTCCCCCCGTGTAGTTTTCGGCTGAGCTCTCACCTTCCTCAGGATCAAGGATACCCCACGAGGTGAGATCTTGCATGGAGCCCCAGATCGATGTCGATTGACAGTCATTTTGTATGTCTTCCATTTTCTTACTATTGCACCAACAGTTGTCTCCTTCTCACCCAGCGTCTTACTTATGGTTTTGTAGCCCATTCTAGCCTTGTGCAGGTCTATGATCTGATCCCTGACATCCTTAGAAAGCTCTTTGGTCTTGCCCATGTTGTAGAGGTTAGAGTCAGACTGATTAATTGAGTCTGTGGACAAGAGTCTTTTATACAGGTGACCATGTAAGACAGCTGTCTTTAATGCAGGCACCAAGTTGATTTGGAGCGTGTAACTGATCTGGAGGAGGCTGAACTCTAACGGTATGTTCACACGCTAGCTGGCTTTTACGGCTGAAATGACAGCCTGTTTTCAGAAGAAAATAGCTGCGTCGTTTCAGCCGTAAATGCTCCTCCTCGTAATATACGAGGCGTCTGTGACGCTCGTATATCTTGAGCTGCTCTTCATTGAGTTCAATGAAGAATGGCTCAAATTACGTTGCAAAGATGTGCCCTTCACGTCTTTGCCGAGGCAGTCAATTTACGCGTCGTCGTTTGACAGCTGTCAAACGACGACGAGTAAATTACAGGTCGTATGCACAATACGTCGGCAAACCCATTCAAATGAATGGGCAGATGTTTGCCGACGTATTGTAGCCCTATTTTCAGACGTAAAACGAGGCATAATACGCCTCGTTTACGTCTGAAAATAGGTCGTGTGAACCCAGCCTTAATGGTTGGTAGGGGATCAAAACTTATTTCTCTGTGCACAATGCAAATAAATATCTATAATTTTGACAATGTGATTTTCTGTTTTTTTTTTTTATATAATCTATCTCTCACTGGTAAAATTAACCTAGCCTGAAAA
This sequence comes from Rhinoderma darwinii, assembly GCF_050947455.1. Lineage (NCBI taxonomy): Eukaryota > Metazoa > Chordata > Amphibia > Anura > Rhinodermatidae > Rhinoderma > Rhinoderma darwinii. The sequence goes on from NC_134690.1 coordinate 317,559,259, forward strand.
TTCTAGACTGTTCATGTCTTTGACAGTGGTCAAACTTACAAAATCAGCAAGGGATCAAATACTTATTTCCTTCACTGTATATATAATGCTGCCATATATTGTACATATAGAGTCCAACATATGCTGCAAGTATAATTAATCAAATCACTTTATGCTCTGTACATTAAATAGTGGTGTTATATGTGTGTACACATATAATACCACTACATATTGTTTGTATAAAAAATACTGCTATAACTGTAGACATATAGTACCATTATATTCACTGCACACCTATTATATTGCTATATACTACACTCACATATAATACCGCTATATACTTGTAGTGGCAGGAAGGAGGTGAAGGGAAAGCGAGCCCTAATCTACCCACCGTCCTGTCCCTGCCTACTTGCAACGACCCGCCCGAGGCGACGGGGTACAACTGGGCGGCGGTCCCTACGCTGTCTAAGTGTACGGGAGAACAAACAGGGAACACGCAAGGGAAGGGGCAGTAGCCACGGAACGCCGCAAGGAAACGGAGCGGTGAAAGAGTAGTCAGGACCAGGATGAAGTGGAGTATACCAAAGTGAGCACGGAGAAGGAAGCAAGCCAGGGGCAAAGCAAAGCAGGTTAAGCGGAACTGCAGCAAGGCAGAAGCACGGCAGGAGCAGGCTGGAGCAAGCAGCAGTGAGGCCAGGAATCCAGAAGAATTACAAGCACTGAGGAAGAGAACACGGCAGGTAATAAAGGACAGGGGGCGGAGCTAACTCCGACTGACCAGGCCGCGATAGGCTCTCCCACTCCTGAGCCTGCCACCCTGGTTGGTGGGAGATGGTGTCAGTCGAACAGGTCTGGCCTCAGGTGTGGATTGATTCATCCCAGGAGTATACCTAGACGTAGTACCTGGCAGATCCCTAACAGTACTCCCCCTTTTATGAGGGGCCACCGGACCCTTACTAAGAGGACCCGGTTTAGTAGGGAAGAGAAGGTGGAACCTCCTGATCAATACCCCAGCGTGAACATTACGGGCAGGTACCCAAGTCCTCTCCTCCGGCCCGTATCCTCTCCAATGGACCAGGTACTGGAGGGAGCCCTGGACCATCCTACTGTCCATAATCTTGGCCACCTCGAATTCCACCCCCTCAGGGGTGAGAACGGGAACAGGAGGTTTCCTCGAGGGGGACCAGGACGGGGAGCAGCGTTTAAGGAGGGAGGCATGGAAGACGTCATGTATGCGAAAGGATGGGGGCAGCTCCAGACGGAAGGATACAGGGTTGAGGACTTCAATGATCTTATAAGGTCCAATAAATCGGGGAGCAAACTTCCTGGACGGGACCTTAAGGCACAAGTTCCTGGACGACAACCAGACCAAATCCCCGACGACAAACCGGGGGTTAGCAGAACGTCTACTATCCGCCTGAATCTTTTGTGCGCTCTGGGACGCCTCTAGGTTCTTCTGAACCTGGGCCCAGACAGTGCACAGTTCCCGATGAACATCCTCTACCTCAGGATTATTGGAACAACCAGGGGAAACGGAGGAGAACCTTGGGTTAAACCCGAAATTACAGAAAAACGGGGAGACCCCTGACGAGTTACTGACCCGGTTATTCAGGGAAAATTCAGCAAGGGGAAGGAATGAGACCCAATCGAATTGACAGTCAGAGATGAAACACCTTAAATATTGTTCCAGGGATTGGTTAGTCCTTTCCGTTTGGCCATTAGTTTCGGGATGGAAGGCGGAGGAGAAGGACAGATCAATCTCCAACTTTTTACAAAAAGCTCTCCAAAATAAGGAAACAAATTGTACCCCTCTGTCAGAAACGATATTGACTGGGGCCCCATGGAGACGCAGGATGTGTTTCACAAACAAAGAAGCTAACGTCTTGGCGTTAGGTAGCTTCTTAAGGGGCACAAAGTGGCACATCTTGCTGAAGCGGTCTACTACCACCCACACCACCGACTTGCCCTGAGATGGAGGCAAATCGGTGATAAAATCCATGGAGATATGGGTCCAAGGTCTCTGGGGAATGGGCAAGGAACGTAGTAGGCCCGCAGGTCGGGACCTAGGGGTTTTGGACCTAGTGCAAACCTCACAAGCGGCGACGTAAGCCCTAACGTCTTTAGGCAACCCAGGCCACCAATAGTTTCTGGTAATGAGGTGTTTGGTGCCCAAGATGCCAGGATGACCAGATAGAGTGGAGTTATGGTTTTCCCTGAGTATTCTTAGCCGGTATTGCAGGGGAACAAACAGTTTGTCCCCAGGGACGTTCCCGGGAGCTGCACCCTGATCAGCCGCGATATCAGAAGCTAAATCAGAATCCATGGCAGAAACGATTATACCAGGGGGTAAAATACAAGCAGGATCCTTCTCGGAAGGAGGATTGGCCATGAAACTAAGTGACAGAGCATCAGCCTTAATATTCTTGGACCCAGCCCTATAGGTAACCAAGAAATTAAATCTGGTAAAGAATAGTGCCCACCGAGCTTGTCTAGGATTAAGCCTCCGGGCCGATTCTAGGAAAACCAGATTCTTGTGATCCGTAAGGACCGTTACCTGGTGTCTGGCCCCCTCCAGGAAGTGCCGCCACTCTTCAAAAGCCCATTTAATGGCTAGAAGTTCGCGGTTGCCAATATCATAGTTACTCTCCGTGGGCGAAAACTTCCTAGAGAAGTAAGCACAGGGGCGGAGATGGGTGAGGGAGCTGGTACCCTGGGACAAGACGGCCCCCACTCCCACCTCGGATGCGTCAACCTCCACAATAAATGGCTCCTCTTGGTTGGGCTGAATCAGCACGGGGGCCGAGATAAAGCACTTCTTGAGGGTCTCAAAGGCCTGGACGGCCTCAGGGGGCCAATGGAGGACATCAGCACCCTTGCGAGTAAGGTCCGTAAGAGGCTTAGCGACGACCGAGAAGTTGGCAATAAATCTCCTGTAATAGTTGGCGAACCCTAAAAAACACTGTAACGCCTTAAGGGAGGCAGGTTGGACCCATTCCGCCACAGCCTGGACCTTGGCAGGGTCCATGCGGAATTCATGAGGAGTGAGGATTTGCCCTAAAAATGGTATCTCCTGTACCCCAAAGACACATTTTTCAGTCTTAGCAAACAGATTATTCTCCCGAAGGACCTGGAGCACCTTCCTGACATGCTCCACGTGGGAGGACCAGTCCTTGGAAAACACCAGTATGTCATCAAGGTACACAACAAGAAAATTACCCAGGTAATCTCTCAGGATTTCATTAATAAAATTCTGGAAGACAGCAGGGGCATTACACAACCCAAAGGGCATGACCAGGTATTCGAAATGACCCTCGGGTGTGTTGAACGCAGTTTTCCACTCATCCCCCTCTTTGATGCGGATAAGGTTATATGCCCCCCGTAGATCGAACTTAGAAAACCATTGGGCTCCCTGAACCTGATTGAAAAGATCCGGAATTAAAGGAAGTGGGTACTGGTTCCTTACGGTGACCTTATTCAGGTTACGATAATCAATGCACGGCCTAAGACCACCATCCTTCTTCCCCACGAAGAAGAAGCCAGCACCTACAGGAGAAGTCGAGGGGCGAATGAAACCCTTGGCCAGGCATTCTTGGATATACACCCTCATAGCTTCACGTTCAGGACATGAAAGATTAAATATCCTACCCTTAGGAAGCTTGGCACCAGGCACCAAATCGATGGCGCAATCGTAATCTCTATGGGGGGGCAACACCTCGGAGGCCTCCTTAGAAAACACATCGGCGAAGTCCTGAACAAACTCAGGAAGCGTGTTTACCTCCTCCCGGGGAGAAATAGAGTTAACAGAAAGACATGACATAAGACATTCACTACCCCATTTGGTGAGATCCCCAGTATTCCAATCAAACGTGGGATTATGCAACTGCAACCAGGGAAGACCTAATACCAGATCAGACGATAATCCCTGCATCACCAGTACAGAGCACTGCTCCAAATGCATGGAGCCAACCAGGAGTTCAAAAACAGGAGTATGCTGAGTAAAATAACCATTAGCAAGGGGAGTTGAGTCGATACCTACTACAGGGATAGGATAAGGTAAATCAATAAAAGGCATCTTTAGAGACATAGCAAATTCCACAGACATGATATTAGCAGATGAGCCAGAATCCACGAAAGCACTGCCCGTGGCAGACCGGCCAGCAAACGAGACCTGAAAGGGAAGCAAAATTTTATTGCGTTTCACATTAACGGGAAATACCTGTGTGCCCAAGTGACCTCCCCGATGATCACTTAGGCGCGGAAGTTTTCCGGCTTCTTATTCTTGCGCCTGGGACAGGTGTTCAGTAGATGCTTGTCGTCCCCACAGCAGAAGCAGAGACCATTCATTCTGCGAAACTCCCTACGTTGTCGAGGGGACATGGAGGCCCCGAGTTGCATAGGTACCTCCGAGTCCTCCGTGGAGGGGCGAGGAGACGGGACCTTGGGGGGAATCGCAGAAAAGTCAGAGGGGAGCACATTGAAGCGTTCAAGCTGACGTTCCCTGAGACGTCGGTCAAGTCGTACTGCTAGGGCCATAACCTGGTCAAGGGAGTCAGAAGAGGGGTAGCTAACCAGCAGATCCTTCAGGGCGTCAGATAATCCTAACCTAAACTGGCACCTTAGGGCCGGATCGTTCCACCGAGAAGCTACGCACCACTTTCTAAAATCAGAACAGTATTCCTCAACCGGTCTCCTACCCTGACGTAAGGTCACCAGCTGACTCTCGGCTAAAGCAGTCCTGTCAGTCTCGTCGTAAATGAGTCCGAGGGCAGAGAAAAACAGGATCAACAGAGGAAAGTTCAGGGGCGTCAGGAGCCAAGGAGAAGGCCCACTCTTGGGGCCCTTCCTGGAGTCGGGATATGATGATACCCACCCGCTGGTTCTCGGAACCTGAGGAGTGGGGTTTTAGGCGGAAATACAGTCTGCAACTCTCCCGGAAGGAGAGAAACGTCTTACGGTCCCCTGAGAACCGGTCAGGTAACTTGAGGTCGGGTTCTAGAGGTGAGGTGAGGGGTACTACTAAGGCAGCGTCACCCTGGTTGACCCTCTGGGCCAGGGCCTGGACCTGTAGGGAGAAGCCCTGCATCTGCTGGGTCAGGGTCTCAAGGGGGTCCATGATAGCGTCAGCGTAGGAGAGATGGTAGACTAGGTAAGGGCTTGTAATTATGTAGTGGCAGGAAGGAGGTGAAGGGAAAGTGAGCCCTAATCTACCCACCGCCCTGTCCCTGCCTACTTGCAACGACCCGCCCGAGGCGACGGGGTACAACTGGGCGGCGGTCCCTACGCTGTCTAAGTGCACTGGAGAACAAACAGGGAACACGCAAGGGAAGGGGCAGTAGCCACGGAACGCCGCGAGGAAACGGAGCGGTGAAAGAGTAGTCAGGACCAGGATGAAGTGGAGTATACCAAAGTGAGCACGGAGAAGGAAGCAAGCCAGGGGCAAAGCAAAGCAGGTTAAGCGGAACTGCAGCAAGGCAGAAGCACGGCAGGAGCAGGCTGGAGCAAGCAGCAGTGAGGCCAGGAATCCAGAAGAATTACAAGCACTGAGGAAGAGAACACGGCAGGTAATAAAGGACAGGGGGCGGAGCTAACTCCGACTGACCAGGCCGCGATAGGCTCTCCCACTCCTGAGCCTGCCACCCTGGTTGGTGGGAGATGGTGTCAGTCGAACAGGTCTGGCCTCAGGTGTGGATTGATTCATCCCAGGAGTATACCTAGACGTAGTACCTGGCAGATCCCTAACAATACTGCATACACCTATAATCAGGGGCATAGGTAAAGGCTCATGGGCCCCGATGCAAAAGTTCTTATTGGGTCCCCCCCACCCACAAACTTCTCATGGCCGACGTTCCGCAGCTTTCAGTTGCATCGCTGGGTCTCCTAAGTGACCCAACAATGCAGCACTAGCAGCCGGGGCATCACTAAGGACTTAAAATGTCAGGGGAAATAGCCCCAATACATATGTGTCTGTCCAAAAAAATGTGTGTGTGTGTGTGTGTGTGTGTGTGTGTGTGTGTGTGTGTGTGTGTGTGTGTGTGTGTGTGTATGTATGTGTGTATGTGTATGTGTGTGTAGCACTACGACCCTATAAACTATGGATAGGATACATTGGCTCAGCAGACAGTATCACACATTATAGGATTAGATACAGGGCTCAGCAGACAGTATCACACATGATAGGATTAGATACAGAGGCCCAGCAGACAGTATCACACATGATAGGATTATATAGAGTGGCTCAGCAGACAGTATCACACATAATGGGATTAGATAGAGTGGCTCAGCAGACAGTATCACACATGATAGGATTAGATACAATGGCTCAGCAGACAGTATCAGACATGATAGGATTAGATACACAGCTCAGCAGACAGTATCACACATGATGGGATTAGATATAAGGCCCAGCAGAGTTTCACGCGTAATGGTATTAGATACACAGCTCAGCAGACAGTATCACACATGATAGGATTAGATACAGTGGCTGAGCTGACAGTATCACAAATGATAGGATTAGATATAAGGCCCAGCAGAGTATCACACATGATAGGATTAGATACACAGCTCAGCAGACAGTATTACACATGATAGGATTAGATACACAGCTCAGCAGACAGTATCACACATTTCCCTTACTCGCTCACACTGTGAATCGCCGACATCGATTCACAGTGTGACCGGAATGAAGTGACCGGAATGAAGGGGAAGCAGCTCTCGTACAAACACTGCGGCCCCTTCAAAACAGCTGATTGGCCGGCTCCCGGGAGTCGGACCCCGCCAATCAGCTTCAGCAGACGGATATTAATCTTACCCTCCTCTTCAGCCGCGGTGGAAGCTCTGTCCTAACTCTATCCAGGATCACGATGTTGTGCACGGCGCATTTCGTTGTGCTGTCATGCGCTGCGCACAGCGCTGTGACGTCAGGACCTCCACTGCGCTCCGGAACCAGGAAGGTAAGTACTGTCAGTTACTATAGTAACAGGGGCCCGCGGCCCGAGTTACTATAGTAACTTTTTATTGATGTGGTGCGGGGGGCTGCGGGCCCCCCTGGCTTCGGGGCCCGGTCGCAATTGCGACCGCTGCGACCCCTATAGTTACGCCACTGCCTATAATATTGCAACATACACTACGCACAATACTGCTACACAGTCTACACACACAATACCAGTATATACACTATATACTCTACACATCAGTTTTCCCACTATTTACACAAAAGCACAGCAAAAACAGTTTCTAAATTATTGCTGCAAAACTACAATGTTGAAGACCAATTATCCCCAAGGTCATATGATTTGATTGGACCAGGAGATCCATATAACCTCGTGAGCACGTTGTAGAGAGTGTCTCCCATTTATCTTTAAAGATCTCTTCTTCCATATGAAAGGAAGGAAAAACCTGAATTCTGAGACCTCTTGGAATCAGGCCCCTACTCAGATATCTATCGAGAAAGGCCTTATTCCACCAGATCTTGGTTCTTTGTTTGAGCAGATCTTTAAGCCTACCAATAAGTGTTTGCATATCTTTCCCATTGCTATCTAAAAGCACGTTAAAATCATCTTTAAAAACCTTGTTGAGTTGCGAGATCCACGATTGGTCTCGCAAGCGAAAATCCATATTAGGCCTGGAGCCAGAAGCTGTGAAGAACACAGAGATACAATTAACAACAAAAATGTCTCACAGGTATGGTGATTGGTTAGGTGTCACCCATTCAATAGTATCAAAACACCTCCAAAAATATCACTACAAAGTAGCAAAACTCCAAAACAACATTGAAGACCATGAGAAAAAGGAGTCATAAAGCCATAAGTACACAGAAAAATATATAATTTTATTATTACATCCAAAGTTAAAGACACAAAAAATAAAAACACAACAAGGTTTTAAAACTGAAAGGTCAGTGGGTGGATCAATTGTCAAAACCCTGCACACAGGTATAGTATAATACTAAATGTTGAAAAATTCTATTGACTATTGGTTGTTGTCTCATACAAGTAGTACTGGATAGCTGAAACAACTTTTATACCATCCTTCCATTAATTGTCACATGCATATCAATGGAAATAACTGGCATATATTCAGTGATATCTAGAGAGTTACGTCTGACTCCTCTTATTGCATGGTCCAGGACATAAGACAGGAGCAAAAGTAACCTGAATTGACCTGGCATGAAGGAAGAAACCAAAGTCCACCTGGCAAATAACAGGGAGATAAGTAGATCCAAACTTACCCATGGAGGTTAGGAATAAAGTGGTCCACCCGGTGTTGAGGCACCCCGACGCGCGTTTCGCATATATCGCTTCCTCAGGGGGTGTAAGGTGCTGTATGTCATGTCCATTTAAATAGTCCCCTCTATTATTAACAAGTGTCTTCCGGTATGTCTATTTCCTAGGTCCACGGCGCATCCCCCGTCGTCACACGGGCACCGCGCCTGCGCGTCTCCAAAGACGCATCTCAAGGGAAACTGCGCAGGCGCAGCGCCAGCACACAGACAAAGGGAGACAGAGACGGGCACTCGGCATCTCCGCAACACGCGCAACCCCAAGGAAAAGATTGCTATGCTGTGAGTATTAGTGTCTATCTGTGTCCATCTACTTTCAGAACATTTTCCCATGTCTTATGTCCGGGACCATAGATTATATGAACTCCAAATTTATTTATTACATTAGTGCTATAAGATCAACAAAAGTTGAATATGTGATAAATACCCCATACATAGAAAACCATGTAGGATAAGGAGGTATATAGATGAATAAATACGTAAAGTGAATATACAATATAAACATGAAGGGATGAAAGACATCCCAATACGAAGATAAAATAAAATAAATAATATTATTAACACTTATTTATTACTCATTATTATTATTGTTATTATTATTATTATTATTTTTCATTTTTTATCACCTTCTGTATTTAACTTTACATATATTTAATTCACTTAGTGTTAATAATATTATAGATTATTTATTTTATTTTATCTTCATATTAGGATGTCTTTCATCCCTTCATGTTTATATTGTATATTCACTTTACGTATTTATTCATCTATATACCTCCTTATGCTACATGGTTTTCTATGTATGGGGTATTTATCACCTATTCAACTTTTGTTGATCTTATAGCACTAATGTAATAAATAAATTTGGAGTTCATATAATCTATGGTCCCGGACATAAGACATGGGAAAATGTTCTGAAAATAGATGGACACAGATAGACACTAATACTCACAGCATAGCAATCTTTTCCTTGGGGTTGCGCGTGTTGCGGAGATGCCGAGTGCCCGTCTCTGTCTCCCTTCGTCTGTGTGCTGGCGCTGCGCCTGCGCTGTTTCCCTGGAGATGCGCAGGCGCGGTGCCCGTGTGACGACGGGGGATAGCGGTCCCGTGACCTCGAGCAGTCCCGCGCATGCGCCGTGGACCTAGGAAATAGACATACCGGAAGACACTTGTTAATAATAGAGGGGACTATTTAAATGGACATGACATACAGCACCTTACACCCCCTGAGGAAGCGATATATGCGAAACGCGCGTAGGGGTGCCTCAACACCGGGTGGACCACTTTATTCCTAACCTCCATGGGTAAGTTTGGATCTACTTATCTCCCTGTTATTTGCCAGGTGGACTTTGGTTTCTTCCTTCATGCCAGGTCAATTAAGGTTACTTTTGCTCCTGTCTTATGTCCTGGACCATGCAATAAGAGGAGTTAGACGTAACTCTCTAGATATCACTGAATATATGCCAGTTATTTCCATTGATATGCATGTGACAATTAATGGAAGGATGGTATAAAAGTTGTTTCAGCTATCCAGTACTACTTGTATGAGACAACAACCAATAGTAAATAGAATTTTTAAACATTTAGTATTATACTATACCTGTGTGCAGGGTTTTGACAATTGATCCACCCACTGACCTTTCAGTTTTAAAACCTCGTTGTGTTTTTATATTTTGTGTCTTAAACTTTGGATGTAATAATAAAATTATATATTTTTCTGTGTACTTATGGCTTTATGACTCCTTTTTCTCATGGTCTTCAATGTTGTTTTTGAGGTGTTTTGATACTATTGAATGGGTGACACCTAACCAATCACCATACCTGTGAGACATTTTTGTTGTTAAAACTACAATGTGTGAATGTCCTTACATTATCATATGTACACGAGAATCATATTTCCACATACACACAGAATATATGTACATATATATATATATATATATATATATACACACACATATACATATATATATATATATATATACATACATATAACACAGATTTACACACTCATACACACACTTACCTTCTATGTAGGATCTCTAATAAAGACAGTCCCATATATAGACGAGAATCATATATATACACACACACACACACACACACACACACACACACAAACAAACATTAACACACTCATACACACACTTACCTTCTATGTAGGATCTCTCATGCAGTCTCTTGAAGCAGCATGGGCTTTACAACATGCCCCATCCCAGGCCAGCAGATATAGCCAGATGCTGAAGTAGCTGGTCTGTTAGACAAATAGGGGGACACAGCACACGAGAGTAGGGGGGCAGAGGAGAGGGAAGCAAGGGGACACAGGAGAGGAGGGGGATACAGGAGACACAGAAGAGTGACACAGGAGAGGAGGAGGGCACAGGAGAGGGACACAGGGGAGGACTAGACACGGAGCTTCCTCTCTGCAGACGCTGAGGCTGTGAACTCTCTCCTCCCCCTCTTCTCTGCCCCGACTGCTTCAGACGAAAGGGAGAGAGAGGGAGAGGACGTAGCTTGTATGCACAGCAGTCCACCGCTCACCTCATTCGTCTGGTCACTTGCTTGAGGAGAGGACCGCTCCTCCTGCAGACCTGCTCCTCTCTGGTGGCGCGTGCTGCATACAGCATCAGAGAGGAGCAGGAGTGTTCTCACAGACGGGCACGTCTGCTAAGTAAAATAATCCCCCTCCCTGGTCCAGCTCAAAATGCCGCCCCCCACTTTCAGCTGAGCTGCGCCACCTGAGGCTGTCGGCTCACCTTGCCTCATGGTAGATGCGGCACTGGCTGGGCTGCGCCGCCTGAGGCTGTCGGCTCACCTTGCCTCATGGTAGATGCCGCACTGGCTATATGCTAATTACTCATTAAAGGGTCATGGGGTGGTGCCGCTATCCTGAAGAGTCCTGCCTCCAAACCCACCTTTCCATGATTGATTGACATCCCCCTGGCTGTTATACATCACTACCAGTCTCCTCCAACTTTCTTGCATGCGCCATTGCCTTGTACTACTTGGGCACACACCGTGCAGTGAGGTGTACTCTGCCCGGCTGCACGACGCATGCTAGTACAAGGCAACAGCGCATCTGCAAGAGTTGGAGGAGGCTGCTAGTGATGTAAAACAGCCAGGGGGATGTCAATCAAAATCTGGGGGGCGCCATTTCAATTTTCGCATCAGGCAGCAGAAAAGCTAGAATCGGCCCTGCGGACGGTGGTGAACACAAGCACCAATATTACAACAACTGCTGCCTCCTGGTGTTTAAAACCACATCTTTCCGAGATTTATTGCTGTGCACTCTGCAATTCTGGAAAGGAGCACTGCTGAAATGAAGTATGGTGCTTGTTGACCGAGCCACAGCTAATCAGCTCTAAACTTGTTTTCTGTACTGATGCCTCGCTCTTTAGCACACATCTCTGGCGCCGCAGAGGAAATGGAGAATCAGTACCTGCCCAGTCTGCATGTACAAATCAAACCTAATGCTGGTTGGCTGAGCATTTGTGCGGTATGTGTCCATTGTAAGTTGTGCGTGCGGTATGTGTCTAGTGTCTGGTACGCGTCTAGTGTGTGAGTAGCATGCGTCTAGTATGTGAGTGGTGCATGTTCAACATGTGTCCTTGGTGTGTGTAGACAACATGCGGCATATGACTTAGGTGTGAGTGGCGAGAGTGGAGGATATATTCTAGTTGGGAGTGGTGCATGTGCGGCATATATCCTAGGTGTGAGTGGGGGATGTGTTCTAGGTGTAAGAGTTGTGCGTGCGGATGTGTCCTTAGGTGTGCGTGCACATGTGTCCTAGGTGTGAGTGGTGTGCGTGTGCATGTGTCCTAGATGTGAGTGGTGTGCGTGCGCATCTGTCCTAGGTATTAGTGGTGTGTATGTCCATGTGTCCTAGGTATGAGTGGCACGAATGCAGCATGTGTGTCATGTGTCCAGCATGTGAGTGTGCGTGTATATGGCTGAAAATAAATATAAATCATACTATTTATTTACAGTATGGTGATATTTTAGCATTGTGTAATGGTATAATTTGCAATCTTTATACGTCAGTATTAGGCCATGATCACACAATCAAGATTTGATTAGGACTAAATCCCTGGTTCCATACCTAAATCCCTTTCAAATCCACTAACATTCTGCGTCCATTGCAAGTGAATGGGCAAGTTTATACCCCAATCACATGCAGTGGAAAGAATTCTGGTTGAATTTTTTTCGGCTCTGTAAAAAAAAATCCTCGAGAATAATGAGCATGTTCATTATTGTCGTGGAAGAGCAGTGGATTTGTTGGAGTTGGAGCTATCAGGACTATTCCTCTTTCATTTACACATGTTTTAATAAATCTCCCCATGTCTTGTATAGCTGAAAGGTGGTCCCATGTACTCCAGTCCAACACTGGCTGCTGCGTATGGGCCTGTGTGCTTAAAAATGCCAGGGTTCTGGCCCTGTTGTCCATGGTGCAGAATGGTTGTTTAATTATATCCAACCTTTCTACTACTGACATACTACATCTTCAAAAATTATTGACAGAAGTTTAAAAACCCAACTGAGTAGCAGATGGACCAAAACTGTGACTACCCAACAAGTCAAAAAGAGTAAGCAGAAGAGACACACGAATGTATCTTAATAAGCCATAATTACGAACAATATTTTTTCCTGCGTACATAGTTGACTTTTGTGGTACAAGAACAAATGTGATACATAATACTGCGCTTGTAAAAAACAATTCTCCATTACCTAACAGTGTTTTGGAATTTTCATTGGCACAGTTTCCAGGCAACTAAAGCTTCATGCTATTTGCAGAAGAAATTACAGTTCAAGTGCACAATGCACCTTGGTTAAATATCCTGGTTAACAACAAAAGCAGCAACCATCTTCAAAAGTGATTCTTACATGTCTATAGAGTCACAGCAGCAATTAAAGTACACAGTCTCAGAGGGGGATTAACTTCATCACATTGAATAATCCGTACTAGTAAATAGATATCTTAGTAGTTTTTTTTTACATTTGTTACTCTTATTACAATTGTCATCTATATTATGATATTTTTAGAAGGGATTAGTAATAACCAAGAGAATGCGTTAGGCTCTGTTCACATCTGCGTTGGGGTCCGGTGCACAAAAGAGACAAATGGAAACCATGGGCATCGGCTCCGTCACCATTAAAATCAATGGTGATGGAAACGGTGTAAGTTTGTGTCTGCTCATGGTCCCGTTCTGACGAAAACCTCAGACGGAACGTCAGAACGGGACCCCAACGCAGATGTGAACAGAGCCTTAGCAGAAATGATGCTAAAATCCACTGCAAACTTACTTTAAGGCCCAAACTAGGCTGCGTCCTTAAAGGGAATGTGTCGCTAGACATTGTTAATTTTTTTTCCAGTTAAACAATTAGTATTTGAGTGATTACACATTGTTTTATTTTTTTTTATTTTTTCAAAAGTCAGGAAATATTATAAATTAGATTCTAGTTTATAACATTTCCATGTGCTGGCCACTAGAGGGAGCAGTTCCCAAAATTGCAGCATGGTCACTGTGGTAAAGCAACCTCATTGATTTATGCTGCAAATTTGGGGTGGACACACTCTCCTCTAGTGTCCTCACACAAGTCCACCTCCTTTCTTCTGGCTAGTGCCAGGAGAAGGAGGGGTTTGAAGGTCTTCAAACCTCCTACACTGTGTGCCGCCATTTTCTGAGCAACTGCACAGTGTAGGAGGATTAGATACAGGGCTCAGCAGACAGTATCACCCGAGCATACACGAACATAATACACACATCACATACATGAACATAAGTTACCTGCTCCTGCTGCCGCCGCCTCCGCTGGTCTACGCTCCTATTCATTGCGCCTTTGCTCCGTTGAACATATGGCCGGAAGCCGTGGCAAGAAGTCGTCATCTTATTGTCCTGCAGCGGCTTTCGGTCCACATGAAAATGGCGCCTGATTTCAATCTACGAACGAGCTTCGTTTTGGTCTGTGTGGGAGAATGGAATGGCTCCCGTTCGCATTCTCGATGGGGTTGTATGTGCCGCATAGCATCTCTGTATGTGTCATTAATCGACACATACAGAGATGAAAAATAATGGCAGCCCCCATAGAGAAGTAAAAGTTTGAATACAGTAAAAAGTAGAAAGTCACAACACTAATAAATAAAATTTTTGTTTATATTTTATTAAAAGCAATATAATTGAAAAAAAAAAAATCATGACACCTTCCCTTTAAGGGGTGAATGAGGACTAGGGATGAGCAAAAAGTGTTTCCGGGTTTACAGATTTACAGCAAAATCAAAGTGTTTATGAAGGTCACAAAACTCATATCTGCTCACAGCATAAGGCAGAAGTGAATATTCAATCAGGAGTGTTGTGTCACATCATGCGACACCATAGCCAACGACACTATATAAAAAATTAAACACACTTCACATAATCAGGAGCTGTATGCAACGTTACCACTGGACTGGATCAGGCCCTTCTCCAAAGTCCATATAGCATAATAAAGGCAACAGTAGCAATGCAAAAACTTTCCTCAGTTTAGTCACAAAATGAGACCATCCAACGTCTTGGCTTAAACCAGAGCCTCTCTCAAACTTGACAAAGACTGTAGTTTGTGGTGAATAGAAAACTTTTTGCATTGAAAGCCTGCATGCTGTTGCCCTTATTATGCTATCTCTGCAACATGTGACACATTTCAAGACTCAGGCTATAGTCACTGTAGCATCATCTTGATATTGTTTTCAGCATATAGAGGTCTGTGTTTTGCTCGACTGAATTTTCAGCCTACTAATCAGAGTCATGAATATAGGGGTGCAGAGGTTCCAGTCGCACCTTTGTTTTGGAGTCTGAGAGTGCCCAAAATGTCACTCTGCCCTGTGTAGGGTGACCAGTACTATACATGAAGTGTTATATTTGGGGGGGCCCTGTTACAGATTTTGCATTGGAAGCCAGGAGCTTAAAGGTATCCAAATAAACACAAAAAAAACAGATTCCCAGCAAAAAGTATACTTTTGTGTTTCTCTAATAAAACTCAAAGTATTTTTTCATTGGATGGTATTTTAACTCTCCTATATTGTTACTTTCAGGGTGCTGTTTTCACAGCATTCCAGGTTTTATTTTTTAATCTGGGACATGGACAGAGTACACTGCTAATAAAGTAGGTGTAACGTCTATGACTGAGGGCCGTCGCTCAGACTTACCCTCTGATGGCCCCAGCCATGGACATCTGTGTTCTCGGTGACTTCTCCCTCTTGGGGGAGGCCGGTACTAACTTCCGGGTCCTGGGACTGTTTCCCGCAGGGCGGGTGTGCCCGCGCGTACACGGTCTTAAAGGGCCAGTACGCGTCCAGCTGTCATCACTCAATAATTAGCCCAGAGTGCTGCTGGACTATAAAAATGGCTCTGCCCCCCTTGAACTTTGCCTGAGCGTTGTTGTCTACCTTAAGTTTGTCTTTCAAATGGTATCCAGTTCCCAGTGTTACCCGTTCCTGCTGCCTGTACCCTGTATCCCGTGCTATCGTATCTACAGTGAGAGTCAAGTCGTGTCTTCCGCTGCTAAGCCTTCTACAGTGAAAATCTAGTTGTTCCTCCGCTACTGTCTACATTGCCTAGTTGACCAGGTGTAACGGCTGCCGCGCCGTTCTCTGCCTTCCCCACTACCTCTGCTCCGGTTCCGGCGTCCTCCATTACCACATGCTCATCCTGAGCTCCACTTACCCGATCCGGAGGCTCTGCTGGCCCTGGACGACGTCAGGTAAGTGCATCCCTTACCTGCCTCCGCGGCTGTCATCCTCCATGTGCGGCTGCAGTCGCTAGAGGGCGCGCACGCTGACTCGTCCTTTCTTAAAGGGCCAGAGCTCACCTTAATTCCTAAGACTTCCTATTTAAGGTTCCTCCTTCCCTGCATTCATGCTTGTTCAACCAAGTTCCCCGTGAGTTTCCCTGTGCCCTGGTTCCCTGTTTCGGTCCCTTCTGCCTTTTGTCTGGATTTCTCGTTACTGACGTCTGCCTGAACTTGACTATCCTTGTCTGCCGCCTGCCTTGACCTATTTTTATCCGTACCCGTTACGACGCCTGACGCCTGCCTTGACCTATTGCTTCCATACCCGTTACGACGCCTGCCGCCTGCCTTGACCTATAGCTGCCATACCCGTTACGACGCCTGCGGCCTGTCCTGACTTCTGCCTATCCATCTGACCGCCTCTACCCACTGTGCCAAGCGTTGCCTGGGTTCCAAGCCCCATCTCCCTGATGACACCGAGGATTCACAAACAAACTGGTGAGAACCATTATACCTGGTGCTATCCTGCTACGCGGTACGGCCCAGTGGGTCCACACCCTGCGCCGTGACAGTACGCTCAGGCCATGGACCCCGCTGGTCAATTCAAGGGCATGTCACCCTCCAAAGCCATGTAGGTGGACCTGCAGGATCTGCGAGAACGACAGGATCAACTCCTTGTGGCAGTAGACTCCATGGCACAGCAGCTAGGGGCGCTAGCTACTTCCTTCACTGCTCCTATTCAAGCTCCTCTGATCGACCCTCCTGCTACAACTCCTGGCAGCTCCGGTTCGGATCCTCGGTTCTCGCTGCCATTGCCATATCGGTTCCATAGAGACGCAAATTCGTGCAGGGGGTTTCTGAACCAATGCCATATCCATTTCACTCTGCATGCCCGAGCATTCCCCTCGGACGGAGCCAGGATCGCCTTCATTATATCTCTACTTGCCGGCAAGGCTCTGGCGTGGGCGAATCCAATCTGGGAACGACAGGAACCCGAGACTTCCAGGGGTTCGTGTGGTTGTTCCGTACCATATTCGAAAAGCCTGGACGAGTCTTATTGCCAGCCACTGGTATGTTTAACCTTCGCCAGGGGGACGCCTCCGTGGGTGAATACACCATCCAGTTCTGGACTCTGGCAGGAGAATTGTCCTGGAACAATATAGGCCTTGGTAGCATCCTTCTGGCATGGCCTTTCGCCAGAGATCACGGATAAACTTGCTGCTCGAGATCTACCAGCTGCCTTGGACGACCTGATTCTGCTTCTTACTCGAGTGGACATAAGATTCAGAGAGAGATCTCAAGAGGTTCAACAGGAGAGACGCCTTCCTAGACTGGCGCCCAACTTCCAGCAACCCCTCTTGCCTTCGTCTACTGCTCCACCCGAGGTTTCGATGCAGGTGGATTGGCTTAAACTGTCTGTTCAAGAGAAACAGCGCAGGCGCACCTCTGGACTATGTTTATAATGCTGCCTCACTGGCCATGTCGTGCGTCTGTGTCCTCAGAAGCCAAAGTGGGAGTCCTTCACTCTGAACTCATCTCCCTGTTTGTCCTGCCCAAGGCCATCAACCCCGTGCTGGGGTTTGCCTTGGCTCCATCGAAACTCCCCAGTTCTCGATTGGAACTCTGGAGAGGTTCTCCAGTGGGACCCCAAGTGTCTCGACCGCTGTCTGGTGCATGTTCATCCGCCTCAGTCTCCTCTGCATCGGTCATTGGCAGGGTTGCCTCCTTGTTACTCTCAGTTCGCATGTAACGTCCGTGGTCGCTGACCACGAACTCCTTCCATCCAGTCGACACCCTTCTCTTAAGAGATGTCTGCACATACAGCCGTCCTGCTCCACAGTGACCACCAGGGTGCGCTCACGAGCTCAGTCCAGACTTAAGAAGCCAGAGCGCACGCATGTTGGAGATTTAACTGATTGCTCCCAGAGCACCCTGGGCAATAAGAAGGTCCCAGCCCCATCATCCCACGCCTGAGCGTTGTTGTCGTAATCCAAGTTTGTCTTGCATACGGTCCTCTAGTGTTTCCTGCTCCCAGTGTTCGCTGTTCCTGTATCCTGTAACCTGATCTAGTGCCGTGCTAAGCTGTAGCCGTGCTGTATACTACGCCTGTCCTGCTTTTCCACGCCTGACGTCTACCTGCTGCCTAGTTCCAGCCAAGTCTGCCTTGCTACTGTCCTAGCTGCCACAACTACTCTATATGAACTATAGACTCTGACCTGCGCCCTTTTGGCTAGCTGCCAAACCACCAAGGCGGTACGGCCCAGTGGGTCCACGAACCCTACGTGACATCGCAGATGTCTTCGACAAGAAGGAAGCAGGGACATTACAACCACATCAAGCATATGATTGCCCTATCGACTTAGTTCCTGATTCGTCCCCTCCTCGCGGTAGAGTATACCTTCTCTCCTTGCCTAAGACCCTGTCTATGTCAGCCTACATTAAGGAGAATCTGGAGAGGGGATTCATAAGAAAATCCTCATATCCGGCCGGAGCCGGGTTTTTCTTTGTCAAGAAGAAAGATGGATCCCTCCAAACCTGCATTGACTACCGAGGCCTCAACCAGATCGCAATGAAAAACAGGTACCCTTTGCCTTTGATTTCAGAACTGTTTGATCGCATACAGGGGGTGATTTTTTTTCCAAGATAGACCTGCGGGGGGCTTACAATCTAATCTGGATTCGACAGGGTGACGAGTTGAAGACTGCATTTAATACACGTGATGGACACTACGAATATCTGGTCATGCCCTTCGGCCTGTGTAACGCCCCCGCAGTGTTTCAAGAATTTGTCAATGACATTTTTCGTGATCTCCTCTATGTCTGTGTTGTGGTGTATCTCGATGACATTTAGATTTTTTTCCCCAGATCAGGGTCATGTCCGCCAGGTGTTGCTTAGATTAAGGGAAAATCAACTTTATGCCAAGCTGGAGAAGTGCATGTTCGAAGAGAAGTCTTTACTCTTCCTGGGCTCTTCTCTGATCAGGGTATCAATATGGACCCTGGGAAGGTAAAGGCTGTCCTGGAGTGGCCACGCCCCCAAGGCTTAAGGGCCATACAACGCTTCCTGGGATTCACCAACTTCTACCGGCTGTTCATTCCCAACTTCTCTTCTTTGACAGCTCCCATCTCCACTCTCACTAAATAGGGTATGAATGCCAAGGTATGGACTCCAGAGGCTGAAGTCACATTTAAAACCTTAAAAAAAGGCCTTCACATCAGCCTCTATTCTTCATCACCCTGATGTATCCCTACAGTTTTCATTGGAGGAGAACGCTTCCTCTGTTGGTGCCGGGGCACTTTTGTTCCAGAGGGGTTCGAAAGGCTAGACTGTGGTATGTGGCTACTATTCTAAGCTGTTTTCTCCCGCAGAGCGCAACTACTCGATCGGGGATCGGGAGTTACTGGCCATCAAGCTGTCTCTGCAGGAGTGTGGACACCTACTAGAAGGCGCATCTCATCCTATCCTGGTCTTCATGGACCACAAGAACTTAACCTATCTACAGACGGCTCAACGGCTGAATCCTCGTCAAGCCAGGTGGTCGCTGTTCTTTGTTCGGTTCCGGTTCGAACTCCACTACCGACCAGCCGACAAGAATGTGAGGGCCGATGCCTTGTCTAGGTAATTTGAAACAGAGGACACTGTAGAGTCCCCACAGAATATTATCGATCCTTCCTGCATCTACTCCGTTAACCCTCTGCAAGTTAGAGAAATTCCTACGGGAAGGATTTTTATACGTTGGGCAGACAGAGGAAGAATCCTTCGCTGGGGTCACATTTCCAAGCTGGCAGGTTACACGGGTGCCCGTAAGACCCGAGACCTAATTGCCCATCAGTTCTGGTGGCCCACGCTGCGCAAAGACGTCATGGACTTTGTCTCCTCATGTACGGTGTGCACAGCAAACAAAGTTGCCCACTCAATACCAGCCGGTCTGCTCCAACCACTGCCTGTGCCCGATGCCCCCTGGAGACATATTGCAATGGACTTTGTCACAGATCTGCCTCGCTCTGCTGGATGCAGTGTGGTCTGGGTGGTGGTGGATCGATTTTCTAAAATGGCTAATTTTGTTCCCCCGACTGGTCTGCCTTCTGCTGCTCGACTGGCCGACCTCTTCGTTTAACACATCTTCCGTCTGCACAGCTTGCATCTGCATATTGTCTCGGATCGAGGGGTCCAGCTCACCTCGAAGTTCTGGAGAGCACTCTGCGGCCTCCTCGGTGTAAAGTTGGACTTCTCCTCGGCTTATCATCCTCAGTCCAATGGACAATTCGAAAGGGTTAACTAAATTATGGAGAACTATCTACGGAATTTTGTCAGACGGCATGATGACTGGGTACAATTGCTCCCGTGGGCTGAGTTCTCCTATAATAACAATTGTAAATTTTTTTTTTTTTTCCCTTGCAGATTCGTTCCAGCTCAGCAGTTGACGAGGGGGAAGGGGTTAACTGGACACAGGTGGTATAAATTAGTCATCAGACCTCATTTTGAGCTTGCTCTTTCTGAGCTTGGTGGTTTAAGTGGCTTGTGAACTAAGTGGAGTTCTAAAACCGGATTGTGTTGCTGTACTTCTGTATTGTGTTGCTGTATTTCTGTGTTTGTGAATCTGTTTTGATTGCTAGCAAATAGAAGATAGCAAAAACTCACACAATTTAAAAAAAAAAATTGTAAATTTTTTTTTTTTTCCCTTGCAGATTCGTTCCAGCTCAGCAGTTGACGAGGGGGAAGGGGTTAACTGGACACAGGTGGTATAAATTAGTCATCAGACCTCATTTTGAGCTTGCTCTTTCTGAGCTTGGTGGTTTAAGTGGCTTGTGAACTAAGTGGAGTTCTAAAACCGGATTGTGTTGCTGTACTTCTGTATTGTGTTGCTGTATTTCTGTGTTTGTGAATCTGTTTTGATTGCTAGCAAATAGAAGATAGCAAAAACTCACACAATTTAAAAAAAAAAATTGTAAATTATTTTTTTTTTCCCTTGCAGATTCGTTCCAGCTCAGCAGTTGACGAGGGGGAAGGGGTTAACTGGACACAGGTGGTATAAATTAGTCATCAGACCTCATTTTGAGCTTGCTCTTTCTGAGCTTGGTGGTTTAAGTGGCTTGTGAACTAAGTGGAGTTCTAAAACCGGATTGTGTTGCTGTACTTCTGTATTGTGTTGCTGTATTTCTGTGTTTGTGAATCTGTTTTGATTGCTAGCAAATAGAAGATAGCAAAAACTCACACAATTTAAAAAAAAAAATTGTAAATTTTTTTTTTTTTCCCTTGCAGATTCGTTCCAGCTCAGCAGTTGACGAGGGGGAAGGGGTTAACTGGACACAGGTGGTATAAATTAGTCATCAGACCTCATTTTGAGCTTGCTCTTTCTGAGCTTGGTGGTTTAAGTGGCTTGTGAACTAAGTGGAGTTCTAAAACCGGATTGTGTTGCTGTACTTCTGTATTGTGTTGCTGTATTTCTGTGTTTGTGAATCTGTTTTGATTGCTAGCAAATAGAAGATAGCAAAAACTCACACAATTTAAAAAAAAAAAATTGTAAATTTTTTTTTTTTTCCCTTGCAGATTCGTTCCAGCACAGCAGTTGACGAGGGGGAAGGGGTTAACTGGACACAGGTGGTATAAATTAGTCATCAGACCTCATTTTGAGCTTGCTCTTTCTGAGCTTGGTGGTTTAAGTGGCTTGTGAACTAAGTGGAGTTCTAAAACCGGAGTTGAAAAGAGGAGTTGAAGCCCCAGTAAGTACTCTTCTTTTTCTTTGACAATTGTTCGCTGTTTTGGTGTAACTTGGATAATGGATAGCAAGATTGGAGGTTTTCTTCAGTGCACAGTTTGTCATATGTATACACGACTGGAGCCGGAGTTCCAGGGTGAATATCTCTGTGGCAGATGTGAGCATGTTGTTCACCTGGAAGCTCGTATTAGAGATCTGGAGGAGCAGAATGCAACACTGAGGAGGATAGACAATTTTGAGCGGAGCTTGCTGCTCACAGAGCATGCAGTTAGTGGGTTAGAACTGGAGGGTGAAGACATGGGTGAGCAGGATCAGGTAAGTAGCTGGGTTAATGTAGTTAGGGGCAGTAGAAAGGGGTCAAAGACAAGGAAGGCCGATCCGGTTTCTGGCATTCCAAGCAAAATTGCCAGGTTGGGTGATGATGCGAGGGTGTCAGTCTCAGAAAAGGCAGCCCTAGTGGATACTGATCTCCCTAACAGCCGGGAGAACAGCCCAGCTAGTAGTTGGCGGGATGGTAATGCAGGCAAGCCAAGACAATTGATAGTTGTAGGGGATTCTATAATCAGGAAGACGGATAGAATAATTTGTCGCCAAGACCGCCTCAACCGAATGGTTTGCTGTCTCCCTGGTGCCAGGGTTCGGCATGTGGTGGAACGGGTGGACAAATTGCTGGGAGGGGCTGGTGATGATCCAGCTGTCGTGGTCCATGTCGGTACCAACGACAGAATAAATGGTAGGTGGAGGAGCCTTAAGAATAATTTTAAAGAACTAGGCTACAAGCTGAAGGGAAGGACCTCCAAGGTTGTATTCTCAGGAATACTGCCTGTGCCATGCGCATCACAGGAAAGACAGCGGGAGCTTAGGGAGTTAAATGCATGGCTGAAGTCTTGGTGTAGAGGAGAAGGATTTGGGTTCCTAGAGCACTGGGCTGACTTTTCATTGGGGTACAAACTGTATTCTGCAGATGATTTGCACCTAAATGGAAGGGGGTCCGCTGTGCTGGGGGAGAGAATTCTAGCTGGGGTGGCGGAGTATTTAAACTAGGGCTGAGGAGGGAGGTCAATGTAGAAAAAAAAGGGGTAGCCAGGTTAGAGAGGGGTCAGACTATATTGGTGGGGGGAGAAACAGAATGTGGGGAGAGGACTAGACAACAAGATAAGGAGATCCTTTCGTTACAAAACATCAGTGTAAATAAAAAGGACCGATTAATGTCAAATCACATTTCTGATAATAAAAGTGAAAAACTGACAGGCAAGTTAAAGTGTATGTTCACAAATGCCAGAAGTCTAGCAAGCAAAATGGGGGAGCTGGAGGCCTTGATACTGGAAGAAAATATAGATATAGTTGGTGTTGCTGAAACATGGCTGGACTCTTCACATGACTGGGCTGTAAATCTACAGGGTTTTACACTTTTTCGTAAAGACAGGACAAATAGGAAAGGTGGTGGTGTATGTCTGTATGTGAGAAGTGATATGAAGGCGAGTGTGAAAGAGACAATAGTGGGTGAAGACTGTGAGGAGGTTGAAACCTTGTGGGTGGAACTAGAAAGGGAGGTAAACACTGAAAAAATTACTTTTGGTGTAATCTATAGACCCCCCAATATAACTGAGGAGATGGAAGGTCAGATATATAAACAGATGGAGCGGGCTGCACAGGCGGGTACTGTAGTGATAATGGGAGATTTTAATTTCCGGGATATTAATTGGTGTCATGGTTCGGCTTCAACTGCAAAGGGGAGACATTTCCTCAACCTGTTGCAGGAAAATTTTATGGGCCAGTTTGTGGAAGACCCGACTAGAGGTGAAGCTCTGTTGGATCTGGTCATTTCTAATAATGCAGATCTTGTTGGGAATGTCAATGTTCGTGAAAACCTCGGTAACAGTGATCATAATATAGTTACATTTTACCTATACTGTAAAAAACAAACGCAGGCTGGGAGGGCAAAAACATTTAATTTTAAGAAAGCCAATTTCCCCAGGATGAGGGCTGCAATTCAGGATATAGACTGGGAAGAACTAATGTCAAATAATGGAACAAATGATAAATGGGAGATTTTCAAATCTACTTTGAGTTATTATAGTGCAAAATTTATTCCTACAGGTAATAAGTATAAACGACTCAAATTAAACCCCACATGGCTTACACCTTCTGTGAAAGGGGCAATACATGACAAAAAAAGGGCATTTAAAAAATACAAATCTGAGGGTACAGCTGTAGCCTTTGTAAAATATAAAGAGCTTAATAAAATCTGTAAAAATGTAATAAAATTAGCAAAAATACAAAATGAAAGGCAGGTGGCCAAGGATAGTAAAACAAATCCTAAAAAATTCTTCAAGCATATAAATGCAAAAAAGCCAAGGTCTGAACATGTAGGACCCCTAGATAATGGTAATGGGGAGTTGATCTCAGGGGATCAAGAGAAGGCAGAGTTACTAAATGGGTTCTTTAGCTCTGTATATACAACAGAAGAAAGAGCAGCTGATGTAGCCGGTGCCAGTGCTGTTAATATATCAGTTGATATACTGAATTGGATGAATGTAGAGATGGTCCAAGCTAAATTAAATAAAATAAATGTGCACAAGGCTCCGGGACCAGATGGGTTACACCCTAGAATTCTTAAAGAGCTTAGTTCAGTTATTTCTGTCCCCCTTTTCATAATATTCAGAGAATCTCTAGTGACAGGTATAGTGCCAAGGGACTGGCGCAGGGCAAATGTGGTGCCTATTTTCAAAAAGGGCTCTAGGTCTTCCCCGGGTAATTATAGACCAGTAAGCTTAACATCCATCGTGGGGAAAATGTTTGAGGGGCTATTGAGGGACTATATACAGGATTATGTGACAATAAATAGCATTATAAGTGACAGCCAGCACGGTTTTACTAAGGACAGAAGTTGTCAAACTAACCTAATCTGTTTTTATGAAGAGGTGAGCAGAAGTCTAGACAGAGGGGCCGCTGTGGATTTAGTGTTTTTGGACTTTGCAAAGGCATTTGACACTGTCCCCCATAGACGCCTAATGGGTAAATTAAGGACTATAGGTTTAGAAAATATAGTTTGTAATTGGATTGAGAATTGGCTCAAGGACCGTATCCAGAGGGTTGTGGTCAATGATTCCTTCTCTGAATGGTCCCCGGTTATAAGTGGTGTACCCCAGGGTTCAGTGCTGGGACCACTATTATTCAACTTATTTATTAATGATATAGAGGAAGGGATTAATAGCACTATTTCTATTTTTGCAGATGACACCAAGCTATGTAATATAGTTCAGACTATGGAAGATGTTCATGAATTACAGGCAGATTTAAACAAACTAAGTGTTTGGGCGTCCACTTGGCAAATGAAGTTTAATGTAGATAAATGTAAAGTTATGCATCTTGGTACCAACAACCTGCATGCATCATATGTCCTAGGGGGCGCTACACTGGCGGATTCACTTGTTGAGAAGGATCTGGGTGTACTTGTAAATCATAAACTCAATAACAGCATGCAGTGTCAATCAGCTGCTTCAAAGGCCAGCAGGATATTGTCGTGTATTAAAAGAGGCATGGACTCGCGGGACAGGGATGTAATAATGCCACTTTACAAAGCATTAGTGAGGCCTCATCTAGAATATGCAGTTCAGTTCTGGGCTCCAGTTCATAGAAAGGATGCCCTGGAGTTGGAAAAAATACAAAGAAGAGCAACGAAGCTAATAAGGGGCATGGAGAATTTAAGTTATGAGGAAAGATTGAAAGAATTAAACCTATTTAGCCTTGAAAAAAGACGACTAAGGGGGGACATGATTAACTTATATAAATATATTAATGGCACATACAAAAAATATGGTGAAATCCTGTTCCTTGTAAAACCCCCTCAAAAAACAAGGGGGCACTCCCTCCGTCTGGAGAAAAAAAGGTTCAAGCTGCAGAGGCGACAAGGCTTCTTTACAGTGAGAACTGTGAATTTATGGAATAGCCTACCGCAGGAGCTGGTCACAGCAGGGACAGTAGATGGCTTTAAAAAAGGGTTAGATAATTTCCTAGAACAAAAAAATATTAGCTCCTATGTGTAGAAATTTTTCCTTCCCTTTTCCCTTCCCTTGGTTGAACTTGATGGACATGTGTCTTTTTTCAGCCGTACTAACTATGTAACTATGTAATATGTAACCATACTAGTGAGTCCACCACCTCCAGTTCGTTCTTCATCGTCTACGGCCAACATCCACGTATACCCCTTCCTGTCTCTACTATGTCCCAGGTGCTTGCAGCTGACTCTACCTTCAGGGACTTTCTGCAGATATGGCAATAGGCACGATCTTCTATTCTGCTGGCGGTGGACCGCATGAAGAGAAAGGCAGACACTAGAAGACGAGAATCTCCCCAGTTTCTTCCAGGTTTGAAGGTCTGGCTGTCTTCCAGGAATATCCGGCTGAGTGTGCCGTCTTGCAAGTTTGCTCCCAGGTTCCTCGGACCCTTCGAGATTCTGCTACAGATCAATACTGTGTCGTACAAGCTTCGGCTACCTCCTACCCTCAAGATCCCTAACTCCTTCCATGTCTCCTTGCTGAAGCCTGTGGTCCTGAACTGCTACTCCAGGACTCCTAGTTCCACAGTGGCTCCTGGCAGTTCGTCTGGGACTTTCGTAGTGAGGGAGGTCTTGGGTGCCAGAGGAGAACATCGATGCCCCTGTCCTCTTGAAGAGATTTCTCTCCTGCTCTGGCCCCAAGAAGTGGGGGCGTAAGAGGGGGGATACTGTAACGTCTATGGCCGAGGGCCTTCACTCAGACTTACCCTCTGACGGTCCCGAACATGGACATCTGTGTTCTCAGCGATATCTCTCTACTGGGAGACGCTGGCACTCATTTTCGGGTCCTGGGACTGTTTCCCTCAGGGCGCGCGCGCCTGCGCATGCACAGCCTTATAGGGCCAGTACGCGTCCAGCTGTCATCACTCAATAATTAGCCCAGAGTGCTGCTGGGCTATAAAAAAGGGCTCTGCCTACTTGATCCTTGAATGAGCATTGTTGTCTACCTAAAGTTTGTCTTTCAAATGGTCTCCCAGTGTTTTTCAGTTCCCAGTGTTACCCGTTCCTGCTGCCTGTACCCTGTATCTCGTGCTATCGTATCTACAGTGAGAGTTAAGTAATGTCTTCCGCTGCATCTACTAAGCCTTCTATAGTGAAAGTCTAGTTGTGCCTCCGCTACTGTCTACATTGCATCAGGTACCCCTTCTGGACTATAGACATTGTTTTGTACCTAGTTGGCCAGCTGCTATACCGCTACACTGTACGGCCCAGTGGGTCCACACCCGCTAGACTAAATAAAAGTTATATCTTAGTTTATTTCCACACATTTATTTGATAGCTGGGAAAGCTGGGTATTTTGTGTGCTCCTGCACATTTGTCCTTTTTTGAATGTCTATTGCCCGCCAGCTATCAGGGTAATTTCGTAGTCCTTGCACTACCTACAAGGGGGCTGTGGGCTGTGTGGCA
This sequence comes from Rhinoderma darwinii, assembly GCF_050947455.1. Lineage (NCBI taxonomy): Eukaryota > Metazoa > Chordata > Amphibia > Anura > Rhinodermatidae > Rhinoderma > Rhinoderma darwinii. The sequence goes on from NC_134690.1 coordinate 317,586,463, forward strand.
CTACCAACCAGGGGGCTGTGGGCTGTGTGGCACTACCAACCAGGGGGCTGTGGGCTGTGTGGCACTACCAACCAGGGGGCTGTGGGGCACTACCAACCAGGGGGCTGTGGGCTGTGTGGAACTCCCTACCAGGGGTCTGTGCAGCACTCCCTACCAGGGGGCTATGCGGCACTCCATAGCAGGGGGCTGTGTGGCACTTCCTACCAGGGGGCTGTGTGGCACTCCCTTGAGGGAGCTGTGTGGCACACTCTACAGGGGGGCTGTGTGGCGCTCTTTACAGGGGGCTGTGTGGCACTATCTACAAGGGGGCTGTCTGGCGCTACCTACAAGGGGGTTGTGTGGTGCTACCTACAAGGGGCTGTGTAGTGCTACCTACAAGGGGCTGTGTGGCGCTACCTACAAAGGGAATGTGTGAGTGGTGGGCTGATGGTCATTTTACAGTGAGTGGTGGGCTGATGGTCATTTTACTGTGAGTGGGAGGCTGATGGTAATTTTACTGAGAGTGGGGGGCTGATGGTCTTCAAGTAGTTTCCGCCTCGGGCCTCCAATTGAAATGAGTAGGAGGCAGAAAATTCCTGAGTCGCTCGTTTGGAGCTTTTTTTCCTGCGTCTTTTGCATTCACTTCAACAGCTTAAAGGAACAGTGTCACCAAAAAAAAAATGTTCTACCATCAGTTTGATTTTAGTCTTTTATTAAAAACTTTTATATTTATTTGTGTGTTTGTGTTTCACTTTTTTTTATTTTTACACTTTTTCTTCCCTATGGGGGCTGCCATTTTTTACTCCATTTCTGTATGTGCCGATTAACGACACATACAGACATGGAATACGGCAGCTCCAGTCCCATAGGGACTGCGAACGGGGCCCGTTCGCAGTCACTATGGTGTAAGCCGTCTGTGTGAACGGCGCATGCGCCGCTCCCACACAGTCCAAGTTGAAATGCGCGCCGTCCGGCGCCATTTTCCTGTGGACCGGAAGTCGCGGCCGGACAGTAAGATTACTACTTCCGGTCGCGGCTTCCGGACTTGTGCACATGGAGCAGCGGCAGCAGACGGAGCGGACGGACCGGAGGGAGCGGCGGCGACTGGAGCAGGTAAGTGATTTCTGTGTATGTAAGTGTTATACTGTGTGTTTACTACTGTATGTAAACCTACTACACTGTGTGTTAGCGCAAAAAATGGCGACACACAGTGTAGGAGGTTAGACCGTTCAATACCCTCGTTTATCCCGGCACTAGCCAGGATAAAGGAGGGGGGGATTCTCAGAGCTCACTAGAGCGAGTGAGTTTTTCCCAATTTTGCAGCAAAAAGCAAAGTGGTTGCTTTACCACATGCAATGCTGCAATTTTGGGAATAGCTCCATCTAGTGACAAGCACTGGGAAATATTATAAATTAGAATCTAATTTATAATATTTCCTGACTCGTGAAAAAAATAAAATAATTAGAACAATGTTTAATCACCTACACACTAACTGTTTATCTAAAAAAAAAAAAATACATGTTTTGCTAACAACACATTCCCTTTAAGAAAAAACACAAAACTGGTCACACAACACTGTAGGAAGGAATTTTGAGGCAGATTTTTTTTGCCTTACAAAAAACGTGTGTGAACATACCATGCTTGTTCTTAGCCGTTTTCTGTCTTTCTCAAAATAATTTTTGGTAGGGGTGCCCTGAGTCCGAAAAGGTTGGGAAACTCTGTACTAGGCTACAGGATCCCATCATGGAGCAGCTCAGTTTGTCATGGGAACTGGGCCTAGGTGAGTACAGTTTTTGTTTTTGTTTGGGGGCACTGTCTACAAGGGGGAGTTGGGGGGCTGTATGGCACGATCTACAAAAAGGAGGTGGGGGATTATGACACTGTCTACAGGGAGGCTATATGGCAAAATCTACAGGGGGGCACTATACTGTGTTGGGGCCATTAAGCGGACATTATACTGTGTAGGGGTACTACAGGTGGCATAATACTGTGGGCACAATTAGAAGACAAAATACTGTGTCCTTGAAGGTGTTGTAATATATTATATTATTAAACATTATTATTATTATATTGTATAGGGGCACTAAAGGGGCATTATAATTTTTTTATGGGGCATTTCTTTTTAATGATGGGGTGGGGCGCCGAAAGATCATTTCGCACAGGGCGCCATCTATCCTAGGGCGGGCCCTGCATGGCACGCTAATAAATACATTCTTATTGTAATTTTAGTGCTCTACACTCAGCAATCCATAGGAAATCTATTTCCCCAGGCAGGCTATGAGAATGTATAAGATTTAATAAATCACATAAGTCTTCCATGGTATCTAAGATACTGGAAAAACTTACAGCCTTTTTAGCATGCTTTTCGGGAGGAAAATCAGATGCCTTCATCTCTCCACATATTAGACAATCTGGTTTACACATCACAATGCTATTTGCAATAAAATCAGAAAAATAATGTAATGTTATAATAAAGGTCTAAAAAATTTTTTTTACCTGGTTACCACGTTCTTTATCTATGCAAGGTTGACGCATACAATCCTTTTTTTTTTTTAAACTAGTGTTTGTTTTTTTTTTAATCACGGGCCTAATGTTATTACATGGGGAGAGAATAAGATTTACGTTATCCCGGTATTTCTCTGTATGTAACTCATCTGTAATAGTGACCTAATTCCTACTTGCCATTAGCTCACTATTAGTAGTGATCTTCATGCAGAGGAATGCTGGGAGGACACTAATCATGTTCCCTCAGCATCCTTTAATCCCCCTGTAACAGTTGAAGGCTCGTGACATAATCGCAACAATAATAGGTTTTCATAACAACGTCAAGAATGCAGTAAGAAGAATTCCTGCATTTAGGTCCAAGTACTAAGCACAGCGCAACTTTGAGCATTGGTTTTAGACCCTTTTTGTGACAGGGAACTTCCAGCCATCTCAGGAGGATCACGACACAGTGTTAGCCCAATCTCTATAATGGCAGAGCACTATACAGCACGATCTGTTATCAAAGCAGCTATATGTAAATTTACATCTAGCGATTGGTTGGGGGTTAATACATATAAATTTACTTCAAAATGTTATGGCCTTTTATTGTTTTTTGTGAATCATCATCCCACCTATAAAAACAAAAAAGTATCTTGTAAACAGCAATGAATGATAACATATAAAGTGTTCTAGTATCAACACCTAGGACTTTATTCTAGAAATAAAATCTTCATCTTGGCTAGCCTTGACTGTGATTGACATATCATATCATTATGTTTCATTTTAATACATGAGCCTTTCCTTCTTACTTCAATTGGCTTATCTCTTGATTTTATCTTATAATAAACTAAGTTCAATAAATGGAAACACGTATACGATCTAATACAAATGAACCCTGAAATCATCATTTTCCATTGCAGTCCATTTAATAAAATAAATCTACCTTTCTCACGAATGTCATCTTAATCTTACCTTGCATTGTCAAAACTAATCCATTACACAGTAAATGACAAGCTAGCTATATTTTCTAATTTTTAAGACCAGACTTTTTGTGTATCTCACACTGGAAAATTGTTTCTACCATCTCTATTTACATTTTACTACATGCGTGCATTGCTATCTATACTTTGTACAAAATGAACACAGAAAAAAACACTCGGAGGCCCTAACATGCTCTTTTTCCAGCATATAAATTATGTTATCCTTTTTTCCAACATACAATAGCCCATGGATTTGTGGGTCCCATGTGTCCTTGTAGAATGGAAAAACATAACACTAATTGGGGCTTGTGCTGATTCACTTCTATGAAATAATATAGCCCTACTTTTGCATGTTAAACCCTTGACGTTCTATGACGTACCGGTATGCCATCCACAAGAATTAATTTGAACACGCTGCTATATATGTACATCATTGTGATCTTGGACACAATAGCTGCGCCTGTGCGAACACTGTCAAGAGTGTGACAGTAACTGCCAGGTTTGGAGAAAACGCAGTTCCCGGCTGTTTAACCCCTTATGTACCGTGATCAGTACTATTACTCCAGTTGTCCTTTGCTCTTCAGACCTGGAATCACGATTGCTTGTTAAATACTGACAGATGTGCATCTGACAAAGTCCCCCAGCACTGTCTAGTGTAAGTCCCTGATAGAACATACTATACCGTAAGCCTGTGCAGTTTACATGCAAGGGCAATAATATACATATAAAACATATATCTCGGAGAGTAATAGAAGATAAAGGCAGATCTTTCTCTACCAACGTAAGAACAAAGAGCAAGCACCCTATTGATAAAGAAAAATAATCATTATAGCTTTTCCAATTAATCAATTGCCAATATTATATGCTTATGCTACATATGCCTATGTATACTTTGTATGCCTATGTACACTTTGCTTATATCTACTTTGCCCCTGTATTGCCTCTGAAATTTATTTTATATAATCTTGCTAGCTAAGCTTTGTTCTTGTTCTGAAAATCAGACTACTAGCATCCTTACCAGGCTTTCAAAGGCGTTCTGATATAAAATTGCCAAGTTTACTGGAGACAGACATAATATTCTAATCTGGACAACATAAAGCTTGTAAATCAAATGATGTGTCATTAGTACGCATTTCTTGTGTGGCCAATAACTTGTAAGGTGGTTCCTTGATGGCGGTTATCCAGAAAAGACCTTAAAGGGGTTTTCCCATGAAGGACATTTATGACATATCCACAGGATACGTCATAAATGTCAGATAGATGCCGGTCCCACTTCCCACCTATCTCTAGAACGGGCCCCCTAAACCCAGTTCTAGCTTTTTGTGCTCATGCTGCCTCCCAGCCACTTGCTGATTACATGGTTGGGAGTTACGGAAGCAGCATAAGTAGCTGAGCTACGATGTTTCCGTAACTCCCATAGAACTAAATAGTGGTTACAGAAACAGCATAGCTCGAATGCTACGCTGCTTCTGTAACTGCCATTCACTACTATGGGTGTTACGGAAACAGTGTAGCTCAGCGAGTTACGCTGTTAACGTAACTCCCGAGCATGTAATCAGGAAGTGGCCGGGAGTCTGCGTGAGCACAGTGAGTGCTCGTTTTATACGTGTTATTGATGTGCTCGTTTTATACGTGTTTTTCACTTTCGAGCCATGCGTCCAACATATAAAAACCCACAACTACATTGCAGAAGGCAGACCACGTTATTGCTATCAGATGTAACCATCTGTTTTATCTGATACTCCTTTTCTTTGTCTAGGTTCGAAGAAAAAGATGTCTGTTTAAGTGGCTTTAGTGTTCTGCACATTTTGCATGGAAAAAGCCCATTGATGCCACCCCCTCTCCCACCCACCCCTGTTTCCATGCACTTGTTACCAAGCGATCTTTAATTGTTCTTGCTCTGTTATATATAGCATGAGGTATATCTGAAATGTTTTTTTTTAGACGAACATAATTTTGCAGAAAATGCCAATGCTTTTTCAGGATCGACTTTATGGTAATAAATGGAGGGATTTCAAACCTAGTTTTTTTTACCTGTGTTTTTTCTCTTATTAACTGTGATGTAGCGGGTTAGTGGACCCACTAGTCCTCACCGCCGTAGCAGGGAGGCAGCTGGCCAAACAACAGGAACCCCAGAATACAAAGTCCCGCACAAGGGTACCTGGGTAGTCCAGACAGTGGCCGCTGCTCTGGCACAGATGGAGATGGGTGCAGAAGATATCGCCAAACGTGGCGGATGTCACAGGTGCCACAGGTTGCACCAGATGTGGCGAATTCCTCTGGTCGTGGCAGAAGACACGGGACTTGGCGGATGACACAGATGCCGCAGGTTGCGCTAGACGTGGCAAATTCCTCTGGACGTGGCAGATGACACAGGACGTGACACGACTCCGACACGAATAGGCACAGGAACAAGAATAGCACGGGATACAGGAATAGGTAACAGGGCATGGGTAACAACTGGAACGGGAAACACTAAGGGACCATTTGCAAGACAGACTGGGAAAACTAACAACGCTCAGGCAAGGATCAGAAGGGCTAGGGCCTTCTTATAGACCAGGAAATCACCCTACGGGACACAGCAGAATGGAGCGGAAGTAAGCGCTGGCGTCTCCTAGGAAGGAGATGGGGACCAGCGCTCACGGATCCATGGCTGCGGGCATCGGGAGGTGAGTAAACCTGATGGCCCGTGGCCATGGACGCTACAGTATCCCCCCTCTTACGCCCCCTCTTCTTGAAGCCAGAGAGAGAGAGGAATTTTTTAATAAGAGCAGGAGCACTGAGGTTCTCCTCTGGCTCCCAGGAGCTCTCCTATGGACCAAACCCTCTGCAGTCCACCAAATAGAAAGTCCATCCTCCTACACTTTTGCAGTCCAGGATCTCCCTCACCTTGAACACATCAGAAGAACCGCTGGGAGCAACTGTGGAACTAGAAGTCTTGCTGTAGCGGTTCAGGACAACGGGTTTCAGGAGAGACACATGAAAGGAGTTGGGGATTCTGAGGGTAGGAGGCAGCCGCAGCTTATAGGAGACAGGGTTTATTTGTTGCAGAATTTTGAATTACGAATGTTTCGAGAGGACAGCCACACTTTGGTACCCGGCAGATACTGAGGCGGCTCTCTTCTCCTTGTATCTGCTTTTCGCTTCATGCGATGGACTGCCAGCAAAATAGAGGACTGGGTCGGTTGCCAGATATGCAGACAGTCCCCATATGCAGAGTCAGCAGCGGGTACCGGAGATGTGGTCGACACTGGAAGAGGGACTCTAGGATGTTGACTGTACACAATGTGAAATGGAGTGGAAGTGGTGGACTCACTTGTGTGGTTGTTGTATGAGAACTCGGCCCATGGAAAAAACTGTACCCAGTTATCGTAATGTGAACAGATGAAGTGGCGGAGATAATTCTCCATGATCTGGTTGATCCTCCCAACTTGCCCATTGGACTGGGGGTGATAAGCTGAGGGAAAGTCCAATCTCACATCCAGGAGTTTACAAAGGGCTCTCCAGAACTTTGAAGTTAACTGAACCCCCCCCCCCACCGGTCGAACACAATGTGTAGAGGCAAGCCATGCAATGAAGAGACTCGCCAGTCAAGGAGCAGAAGGTAGGCTGGTCAGCGGGATAAAATATGCCATCTTAGAGAACCGGTCCACCACCACCCAGACGGTGTTGCATCCTGCTGAGGGGGGAAGGTCTGTGACAAAGTCCATCGCAATGTGCTGCCAGGGGGCATTGTGTACAGGCAGAGGTTGAAGCAGGCCGGCAGGCTTGGAGTGAGTAACTTTGTTAGAAGCACACACCATGCAAGAAGAGACAAAGTCCAGAACATCTTTAGGTAGCGTGGGCCACCAGAAGTGACGAGCAATGAGGTCTCGGGTTTTACAGACACCAGCGTGCTCAGCCAGTTTAGAACTGTGTCCCCAGCGGAGAATTCTTCTCCTGTCTGCCAACCGAACAAAAGCCCTCCCCGGAGCGATGTCTCTAACCTGCAGAGGATTAGCAGTGACACTGCAGGACGGGTCTATGATAGTCTGAAGGGACTCCATCGTGTCTTCCATCTCAAACTATCTGGACAGGGCATCAGCCCTCACATTCTTGTCCGCGGGACGGTAGTGGAGCACAAACTGGAAACGGGTGAAGAACAGCGACCACCTGGCTTGACGGGTACTCAGTCATTGAGCAGACTGAAGGTAGGTAAGGTTTTTGTGGTCGGTGAAGATCAGGATGGGGTGAGCTGCACCCTCCAGCAGATGTCTCCACTCCTCCAGAGCCAATTTGATGGCCAGTAGCTCCCGATCTCCAATAGAGTAATTGCGCTCAGCAGAAGAAAAAAGTCTAGAATAGTAGCCATATACTACTGCCTTTCCTTTGGAGCTCCTTGGGAACAGAACTGCACCAGCACCAACAGAGGAAGCGCCCACTTCCAGTGAGAACTTCCGAGATACATCAGGATGATGGAGGATCGAAGCTGATGTGAAGGCTTTCTTGAGGCTAATAAATGCGTATTCTGCCTCTGGAGTCCACACCTTGGCGTTCACACCCTTCTTGGTAAGGGTAGAGATGGGAGCCGTCAGAGATGAGAAGTTTGGAATAAACTGCCGGTAGAAATCCCAGGAACCGCTGTATGGCCCTTAAGCCTTGAGGACGTGACCACTCCAGGACAGCTTTCACTTTCTCAGGATCCATCTCGAGACCTTGATCCGAGATGATGCAGCCCAGGAAGGGAAGGAAACTCCTTTCAAAGACGCACTTCTCCAGCTTGGCGTATAAACGATTCTCCTTAATCATAGTAGAACCTGACGGACATGCCTCCCATGAGTCGTCGGATCTGTGGAGAAAATCAAAATATCATCGAGATAAACAACAACACAGACACAGAGGAGATCTCGGAAGATATCATTAACGAACCCCTGAAGCCCCACGGGAGCGTTACAAAGTCCAAAGCGCATCACTAGGTATTCGTAGTGCCAGTCCCGGGTGTTACATGCAGTCTTTCATTCGTCAATCCGGCGAATCCGGACTAGATTATAAGCAGGTTTATCTTAGAAAAATGTTTGGCTCTTCGTATGCGATCAAACAGCTCGGAGATAAGTGTCAACGGGTATTTTTCTTGACCGTGAGCTGGTTGAGACCACGGTAGTCAATGCAGGGTCGAAGGGATCCTTCCTTCTTTTTTTAACGAAGAAGAACACAGCCCCGGCCGGGGAGGAAGACTTTCGTATGAAACCCCTTTCCAAATTCTCCTTGATATAGGCCGACATGGATAGAGACTCTGGCAAGGAGAGAGGATATACTCGGCCACGGGGGAGAGAGGCATTAGGAACCAGTTCAATGGGGCAGTCATAAGTCCGATGTGGAGGCAGCGTCTCAGCATCCCTTTTGCTGAAAACATCTGCAAACTGGGGGGGGGGCAGTCCCGCAAATGACTGAGGCAGAGGAGGCTTGGCAGCATGGATCTGCAACAGACAATGACCAAGGCACTTGGAGCCCCATTGGAGAACCTCTCCAGAATTCCAGTCCAGGACTGGTAAGAAATACAAAAGAAAAAATGCAAAGCGCACAATAGTGCATGAACCAAAAGAGATATAGGTCTGTTGAAGGTAACAATATAGGCTCACCTTATGGAGTTATGCTAGGAGCATAACATCCATAGTTGCATGGAATAAATCCTTGATAGCAGTGACAGCTATAGTTCATGTGTAGCCAGGGATCCAATTCGAGGTCTGTGAAACAGGCTCGATGTTTCAATAGCAATAGGGAATAGGTAGAAAAAAAGGAATTTCCCTCTGGCGCATCCTCAGTTGGAAATAATTATTTGCATTCAAAAGAGGTGAGTCAGGTTAAAACGATCTTTATTCAGGTACAATTACGACAAAAAAAGTTTCGAGATCGTACTGATCTCTTCCTCAGGTAGTGTACGAGTGCTTAACAGTGGATATCAGTCTCTGTTTTATAACACAGATGAGTAATTAACAAGGAAACAACTACTGGGTCAAATTGGCAGGTCAAACAACAGTTCAAAAGAAAGGTATGTATAAATAATTCGTTTTTCTATTAAAATACCAAATCAATTTAAAAATAATTTGTTTATACCTTATATGTTACATAGAATTATTTTGTTTTATTTTGCTTTGGTCTTGTATTTGTCCAAAGGTTCAAATATATTAATATACTATAAGGCCCTGTTCACACAGAGTTTCTCGACGAGTTCTTTGGGGCAGAAAAAAAAAAAATAAAAAATATGGCTTCTGAGGCCGCAATACAAACAAAGTCCAGAAGTGCGTCTGCGTTGTCTCTCCTGGGTAGACAATTTGACATAGTTACTCTGCATCGGATCCTCTGGTGGGTCGACTGAGGAGGATTGCTGGTTGGAAAGTAGAATCCAGCCTAGGAAGTTCTCACTCCCGGAGAACCTCTTGGGAATGCTCCCGGACCCTCATGTCAACCCGGGAGGCGAGTAGGATAAGATCGTTCAGGGTAGATGGCAGATCGCGAGCAGCCAGCACATCCTTAATCTCTGAAGACAGTCCCTGCCAGAATGTGGCCACCAAAGCCTACTTGTTCCAGGTCAATTCAGCAGCAAGGTTACGGAACTGAATGGCATACATGCCCACGGAGAGGTCTCCCTGGTGTAGGGTCAGCAAGGATGCAGCAGCCAAAGAAACTCTCCCAGGTTCCTCAAAGATCGAGTGGAAGGTCTGTAAGAAGCACTGCAAGTCACGGGTCTCTGGTCCCTGATGTTCCCACAGAGGATTTGCCCATGCCAGGGCTTTGGCAGTAAGGAGAGAGATGATGAAGGCGATCCTGACATCATCCGAAGAGAAGGACCTGGCATGAAGTCTGAAGTGGAGCAGGCACTGATTAAAAAATCCCCTGCAGGTCCTCGGGTCCCCGTCATAGCGTGGAGGTATCGGCAGGAAGCACAGGGGATCGGTACCGGTACAGACAGGAAGTGTAGCAGGAGGAACAGCAGGAAATGGTGCGGTGACGACTGTGGTTGGAACAAGCAGCCGATGGGCTATGGCGCTCACCGACAGGAGGTATTGGTCTTGTCATGACTGGAGATCCTCCATCTCGGCCAGCATGGCTTGTGTCGTCGAGGTCTCAGGTTGACCAGCGGTGTCCATGGCCTGAGCCTACTGTCACGTATCGGGTTAGTGGACCCACTAGGCCGCACCGCCGTTTCAGGGAGGCAGCTGGCCAAACAACAGGAACCCCAGAATACAAAGTCCCGCACAAGGGTACCTGGATAATCCAGACAGTGGCCACAACTCTGGCACAGATATAGATGGTTTAAGCAGGTATCGCCAAACATGGCGGATGTCACAGGTGCCGCAGGTTGTGCCAGACGTGGCGAATTTCTCTGGATGTGGCAGATGACACAGGACTTGACACGACTCCGACACTAATAGGCACAGGAACAAGAACAACAAGGGATAAAGGGCACGGGTAACAACTGGAACGGGAAACACTAAGGGACAATTTGCAAGACAGACTGGGAAAAATAAAAAACGCTCAGGCAAGGATCAGAAGGGCTGGGGCCTTCTTATAGACCAGGAAATTATGGGCCATTGATGATGATGATTTCCTGATGTGTGCGCACTGGCTCTTTAAGGCCTGGCACGAGCGTACGTGCGCACCCGACAGGACATAGCAGAACGGAGCGGAAGTGTAAAGGGTTTGCCAGACACAGGTTCTGAGTCGACGCCCGGGGTTAATCAGCTCTCATCAGCTCCAAGGTCTGCTAGAGTGACGCAATCTGTTACCACTCAGGCTTGCAGGCTGAGGAGAGGGAGAACCTATCACAGCCTGGCCTGACTGTTCTAGCTCCCACCCTTGGTCTATTTATACCCTCACTTGCAGCATCCTCCTTGCCTGTGATTGTCTGGTTTCCTGGCTCTAAGATTCCTGCTATTCACCCGATTGACCGCTGTTACTTACTTGACCCTGACTTGCCTGACTATTCTCCCGCTCTGATTTTGCTACTACGTACTCCCCTGGTTTGATTCTGCTCGTTCACCACTGCCTGTTGCTCACGGGTCTCCGTGGGCTACTGCCCCTACCCGCCCCCATGCTTCTGTGTGCCCTTGTGTTGTCTGTCTTGTGTTGTCTGTCTTGCACTTACTGAGCGTAAGGACCGTCGCCCAGTTGTACGCCGTCACTTAGGACGGGCCGTGCAAGTAGGCAGGGACTGAGTTGCGGGTAGATTAGGGCTCACCTGTCCGTCTCTCTAGCCCGATTCATTACATAATCACAGGCCACATACCTTTTCTTACCCTGGTCCCTGACTCTACTATGGACCCCCTTGAGGCCCTGGCTCAGCAAATGCAGGGTCTCTCCCTAAAGGTCCAAGACCTCGCTCAGAGGTTCAACCAGCGTGATGCTACCCAGGTAGTGCCCTTCACCTCACCTCTTGAACTCCACCTCAAGTTGCCTTTCCGGTTCTCAGGGGACCGGAGGACCTTTTTCTCTTTTCGGGAGAGTTGTAGATTCTATTTCCGATTAAGACCCCACTCCTCAGGTTCCGAGAGCCAGCGAGTGGGTATAATTAGGTCCCGGCTCCAGGACGGCCCCCAGGAATGGGCCTTCTCCTTGGCTCTTGACGCCCCTGAACTTTCTTTTGTTTACCTTTTTTTTTCTGCTCTCGGGCTCATCTATGACGAGACTGACAAGACTGCCATGGCCGAGAGTCAGCTGGTGACCTTACGTCAGGGTAAGAGACCCGTTGAGGAGTACTGTTCTGACTTTTGGAAGTGGTGTATAACTTCTTGGTGGAATGACCCTTCCTTGAGGTGCCAGTTTAGATTGTGTCTGTCGAATGCCCTGAAAGACCTGTTAGTTAGCTATCCCTCCTCAGACTCCCTAGATCAGGCTATGGCTTTAGCGGTACGTCTTGACCGACGTCTCAGGGAACGACGACTTGAACATTCTGGTTCCTTCACCTTTGGCTCCCCATGATGGCTCCAGAGGTTCCGTTGCTTCGTTCTTCCACAGAGAACTCGGATGAACAGATGCAACTCAGGGCCTCCGTGTCTACCCAACAACGTAGAGATTTCCGCAGGAGGAATGGTCTCTGCTTCTACTGTGGGGATGACAAGCATCAATTGAACTCCAGTCCCAGGTGAAAGAATAAGCAGCCGGAAAACTTCTGCGCCTAATTGACCATCGGGGAGGTCGCTTGGGCGCACAGGTATTTCCCGTAAACATGAAGCCTAGTAAAATCTTGCTTCCCTTTCAGGTTTCTTTTGATGGTAGGTCTGCCACCAGGAGTGCCTTCGTGGATTCAGGGTCTGCTGCTAATATTATGTCTGTGGAATTTGCTATGTCTCTAGCTATGCCACGAATTGATTTGCCTAAACCTGTCCCGGTAGTGGGTATAGACTCCACACCGCTTGCCAATGGTTATTTTATGCAGCATATCCCTGTTTTTGAACTCATTGTTGGCGCCATTCATTTAGAGCAGTGTTCTGTGTTAGTGATGCAGGGGTTATCGTCCGATTTGATTTTAGGCCTCCCTTGGTTGCAGACACATAATCCCACTTTTGACTGGAATACTGGTGATCTTACTAAATGGGGTAATGAATGCATGACGTCATGTTTTTCTATTAATTTGGTTTCTCTCGTCGAGGAGATGATCACTCTTCCTGAGTTTATTCAGGACGTTGCTGATGTCTTTTCTAAAAGGGCCTCCGAAGAGTTACCTCCTCATAGAGAGTACGATTGCGCAATCTATTTGGTACCAGGAGCAAGGCTCCCTAAAGGTAGCATATTTAATCTCTCTTGTCCCGAACGTGAAGCCATGAGAGGTTATATCCAGGAAAGCCTGGCCAAGGGTTACATTCGCCCCTCTACTTCTCCGGTAGGTGCTGGCTTCTTCTTTGTGGGGAAGAAGGATGGTTGTCTTAGGCCGTGCATCGATTACCGAAATTAATAAGATCACTGTAAGGAACCAATATCCCCTTCCTTTGATTCCTGATCTCTTAAATCAGGTTCAGGGGGCCCACTGGTTCTCTAAGTTCGATCTTCGTGGGGCTTATAACCTTATCCGGATCAGAGAGGGGGATGAGTGGAAGACTGCGTTTAATACACCCGAAGGTCATTTAGAATATCTCGTCATGCCCTTTGGGTTGTGCAATGCTCCCGCGGTCTTCCAGAATTTCATAAATGAGATTTTAAGAGACTATCTGGGGGTATTTCTTGTAGTGTACATTGATGATATACTTGTGTTTTCCAAGGACTGGTCCTCCCACATTGAGCATGTCAGTAAGGTGCTTCGAACCCTTCGGAAAAACAAACTCTTTGCAAAAACCGAAAAATGTGTGTTTGGGGTGCAGGAGATACCATTTTTGGGTCAAATCCTTTCTCCTAACGAAATCCGCATGGACCCTGCCAAGGTTCAGGCTGTGGCAGAATGGGTCCGCCCTGCCTCCCTGAAGGCCTTACAGTGTTTCCTGGGGTTTGCTAACTATTACAGGAGATTTATTGCTAACTTCTCGGTCATTGCTAAGCCTCTTACGGACCTCACTCGTAAAGGTGCTGATCTCCTCCACTGGCCTCCGGAGGCGGTCCAGGCTTTTGAGATCCTTAAAGGAACAGTGTCATCAGAAATTATTTTTTTATATGTTAAAGATGTTAGTGCTTTATTAAAAACTTTTATATTTATTTGTGTGTTTGTGTTTTACTTTTTCTTATTTTTACACTTTTTCTTCCCTATGGGGGCTGCCATTTTTTGTCCCATTTCTGTGTGTGTCGATTAACGACACATACAGACATGGAATACGGCAGCCACAGTCCCATAGGGACTGCGAACGGCTCCCGTCCCATTGACTGCAGTGTACGGCGTCTGTGTGGGAACTGCGCATGCGCCGCTCCCACACAGTCCTATTCGAAATTGGCGCCGTCCGGCGCCATTTTCCTGTGGACCGGAAGTCGCGGCCGGACAGTAATATTACTACTTCCGGTCGCGGCTTCCGGATTTCTGCACTTGCACCAGCGGCAGCAAACGGAGCGGACGGGCCGGAGGGAGCCGCGGCGGCAGGAGCAGGTAAGAGATTTCAATGTATGTTCGTGTTTGTGTGTGTTTACTACTGTATGTAAACCTACTACACTGTGGGTTACCTTAAAAAATGGCGACACACAGTGTAGGAGGTTACACCGTTCAAACCCCTCGTTTATCCCGGCACTAGCCAGGATAAAGGAGGGGGGGATGCTGAGAGCTCACTAGAGCGAGGGCTTTTAACCCAATGTTGCAATGCTGCAATTTTGGGAACAGCTCCATCTAGTGACCAAAAATGGGTAGTATTATAAATTAGAAATAATTTATAATATTTCCTGGACTCGTGCAAAAAAAAAAAAAAATTTGAACAATGTTTAACCACCCACACACTAAATGTTTAATTTTTTAAAAAAAAACATGTTTTTCTGGCAACACATTCCCTTTAAGAGGTCCTTTGTCTCTACCCCAGTGCTGATTCAGCCTAATCAAATGGAGCCATTCATCGTGGAGATTGACGCCTCCGAGGTGGGAGTGGGTGCTGTTTTGTCCCAGGGTACTAGGTCTCTGTGCCTACTTCTCCAGGAAGTTCTCCTCCACCGAGAGAAGTTATGATGTTGGCAACCGCGAACTCCTAGCCATTAAATGGGCATTTGAAGAGTGGCGCCACTTCCTGGAGGGGGCAAGGCACCAGGTAACTGTCCTTACTGACCACAAGAATCTGGTTTTCCTTGAATCTGCCCGGAGGCTAAACCCGAGACAAGCTCGGTGGGCGTTGTTTTTTACGAGATTCAACTTTGTGGTTACCTATAGGGGTGGGTCAAAAAATATTAAAGCTGATGCTCTGTCGCGTAGCTTCATGGCTAGCCCTCCCCCTGAGGAGGACCCTGCTTGTATTTTTCCCCCAGGTATAATCATATCATCCGTGGATTCAGACTTAGTCTCCGAAATTGCGGCTTATCAAGGTTCTGCTCCTGGGAACCTTCCTGAGAACAAGCTGTTTGTTCCCCTGCAATTCCGGCTAAGGTTGCTCAGGGAGAATCATGACTCCGCACTATCTGGTCATCCAGGCATCCTGGGTACCAAGCACCTTATTTCTAGAATCTATTGGTGGCCTGGGTTGCTTAAAGACGTTAAGGCCTACGTCGCCGCTTGTGAAATTTGTGCTAGGTCTAAGACTCCCAGGTTCCGACCTGTGGGCTTACTATGTTCTTTGCCCATTCCCCAGAGACCTTGGACCCATATGTCCATGGATTTTATCACCGATCCACCTCCATCCAAAGGCAAGTCGGTGGTGTGGGTTGTAGTAGACCGCTTCAGTAAGATGTGCCACTTTGTACCCCTCAAGAAACTACTCAATGCCAAGACGTTAGCTACCTTGTTTGTCAAACACATCCTGCGTCTCCATGGGGTCCCGGTCAATATTGTTTCTGACAGAGGGGTACAATTTGTTTCATTATTTTGGAGAGCTTTCTATAAGAAGCTGGAGATTGATCTGTCCTTTTCCTCGGCCTTCCATCCTGAAACTAATGGCCAAACTGAGAGGACTAAAATGATTGGGTCTCCTTCATTCCACTCGCCGAATTTTCCCTTAACACCTTCCCGACCGCCCACTGTCTTTTGACGTCAGGCGGTGCGGGTGCTTAGTCTACAGAGACGTCTTTTGGCGTCGCTGCAGGAGAGGCTGATGAGCGCTCGTGTGAGCACTCGTCCTCTAAGCAGGAGCTGTTACTAACAGCTCCTGATCTTAGAGCAGCCTCCTGAACACAGCTGGGGTCGACAAACATTCGGACCCCAGCTGTTTAACCCTTTGATTACAGCGGTCCGTGACCGCGGCATGATCAAAGGGAATTCCCCTCTTTGATCGCATCACCGGGATTCCAGTGATGCGATCAAACACTGGGGAATCCCTCTGCAGTCAGCCCTGGGGACCTACAAAGGACCCCAGGGCTGTCTGTTCCGTGTGCCTGCTGTTCGGGCACACTATGTGTTGCCCGATCAGCAGCCTGTGTTATAATGACATAGTGTAATGTATTAGCATACAGAAGTATGCTAATACATTGCAAGTAAAAAATAAAGTTACAAATAAAGTTATCCCTTGATGGGATTAAAAAAAAAAAAAGTAACAAAACAAATAAATAAATAAAAAAAGTCCCAAAGAGAGTATTTATTTTGCATTAAATACATTTTATTGCCCCTACACTAAATAAAAACAAAAAACCTACACATATTAGGTATCTACACGACCATAATAACCTGAAGAATTAATCTAATGGGTCATTTAGCGTGAAGCGTGAACGGGATAAAAAATAAACAAAAAAAACTATTCCGAGAATCGCTTTTTCCTATATTCACGCCGTAAAAAATATTTTTTTTACCCCCCAACTATTTCTCTCGCATAAAACAAGGCCTCATACAGCCACGTCAATGAAAAAATAAAAAAGTTATGGCTGCTGAAACGCAGAGAGGCAAAAACAGAAAAATTGAGCTGGTCATTAAGGTCTTTTCAGGCCCGGTTATTAAGGGGTTAATAACCGGGTCAGTAACTCGTCGGGGGTCTGTAATTTTGGGTTTAATCCACAGTTCTCCTCCGTTTCACCTGGTGGTTCCAACAATCCTGAAGTAGATGTTGTTCATTGGGAACTATGCAC
The DNA here is from genome assembly GCF_050947455.1 of Rhinoderma darwinii. Lineage (NCBI taxonomy): Eukaryota > Metazoa > Chordata > Amphibia > Anura > Rhinodermatidae > Rhinoderma > Rhinoderma darwinii. The sequence continues at coordinate 317,603,550 of NC_134690.1, forward strand.
AGTCTGGGCCCAGGTTCAGAAGAACCTTGAGGCTTCCCAGAACATCCAAAAGACTCAGGCAGATAAAAGACGTTCAACTAACCCCTTATTTGTGGTCGGGGATCTGGTTTGGCTGTCTTCTAAAAATTTGCGCCTTAAAGTTCCGTCAAAGAAATTTGCTCCCCGGTATATAGGGCCGTACAAAATCATTGAGGTCCTCAACCCTGTCTCCTTCCGGCTGGAGTTACCCCCTGTCTTTTCAGATACACAACGTGTTCCATGCCTCCCTCTTGAAAAGCTGCTCCCCGTCCTTGGCTTCATCGGGGAAACCTCCGGTCCCTGTTCCTACTCCGGATGGGGTAGAATTCGAGGTAGCCAAGATTGTGGACAGCAGGATGGTCCAAGGCTCCCTCCAGTACCTGGTCCATTGGAGAGGATACCTGAGGAGAGGAATTGGGTACCCGCCCGGGATGTTCATGCCGGTATATTGCTCAGGAAGTTTCATCTTCAGTTCCCCAACAAGCCAGGCCCACCTAGGAAGGGTCCAGTGGCCCCACATAAAAGGGGGGTACTGTAAAGGGTTTGCCAGACGCAGGTTCTGTGTCGACGCCTGGAGTTAATCAGCCCTCATCAGCTCCAAGGTCTGCTAGAATGACGCGATCTGTTACCACTCAGGCTTGCAGGCTGAGGAGAGGCAGAACCTATCACACCCTGGCCTGATGGTTCTAGCTCCTGCCCTTGGTCTATTTATACCCTCACTTGCAGCTTCCTCCTTGCTGTGATTGTCTGGTTTCCTGGCTCTGCGATTACTGCTATTCACCCGATTGACCACTGTTACTTACTTGACCCTGACTTGCCTGACTATTCTCCCACTCTGATTTTGCTACTACGTACTCCCCTGGTTTGATTCTGCTCGTTCACCACTGCCTGTTGCTCACGGGTCTCCGTGGGCAACTGCCCCTACCCCCCTTGCTTCTGTGTGCCCTTGTCTTGTGTTGTCTGTCTTGCACTTACTGAGCGTAAGGAGTGTCGCCCAGTTGTACACCGTCACTTAGGACGGGCCGTGCAAGTAGGCAGGGACTGAGTTGCGTGTAGATTAGGGCTCACCTGTCCGTCTCCCTACCCCGATTCATTACAGGAAGTGAGCGTTGGCGTCTCCTAGGAAAGAGATGGGGACCAGAGCTCACGGATCCATGGCTGCGGGTGTCTGGAGGTCAGTAAACCTGACAGCCCGTGGCCATGGACGCTACATTAACAACTTTTGATCCAGAGTTTCTGCAGTGTTCAAAGCATCTTCAATGATTTCACCAGGATAATTTTGATCCCTGAAACTTTGTTCTAAAATTGCACTTTGATAAAATAGTCATCCAAAGTGCAGTTTCTTCTAATTCTTGAAATTTGGTTTATAGGGAAGTTATTTATTCAGGGGAAAAAAAATGACAATTATGATTCTCAATAAAACTATTTCTTTGTTTGAAATGTGTTCTCGTACACAACACACCCTCCTTATGAATATAGAGAGGTACAAAATGTTTTATTTCTGTTGTACCCATTTCCCATGACAACTTGACCTTCTAGTCATTGTCATTAACTTACATATAAAGGCCTCAAGTGCTTCTTGTCTTCCATCCCATAAGAGGAGGCAGTCATCAGTGTATCTCCACAACCCTTTCAACTCCTTGGGCCGATTTGTATAGATCCATTGCTCCTCCCAGACTACCATAAATAAACTAGCATAAAAGGGGCGAATTTCGCCCCCATCGCTGAACCTTTTGTCTGAAAGTAATACTGGCCCTCCAACCAGAAGTAGTTGTGAGCAGGGGCGTAGCTAAAGGCTCATGAGCCCCGATGCAAAGGTTCTTCTTGCCCACCCCCCAAAACTTCTCAGAGCCGATGGCTCGCAACTTTCAGTTGCATCGCTGGGTCTCCTAAGTGACCCAACAATGCAGCACTAGCTGCCAGGGGCGTCACTAAGGACTTAAAACATCAGGGGGAATAGCCCCAATACATATGTGCCCCCCCACAAAGAAAATGTGTGCGTGTATGAATATGTGTATATATATATATATATATATATATGAGACAGCATATCTATAGCATTACAACCCTAAAGCTATGGATAAGATTAGATACAGTGCCTTAGCAGACAGTATCACACATGATAGGATTAGATATACGGCCCAGCAGACAATACCACACATGATAGGATTAGATATAGGGCCCAGCAGACAGTATCACACATGATGGGAGTAGATACACAGCTCAGCAGACAGTATCACACATTATAGGATTAGATATAGGGCCCAACAGACTGTATCACACATGATAGGATTAGACACAGTGACTCAGCAGACAATATCACACATGATAAGATTAGATATAGTGCCCAGCAGACAGTATCACACATGATAGGCAGTGGCGTAACTACCGCTATAGCAGCCGTAGCGGCTGCTACGGGGCCCGCGGTATGAGGGGGCCCGTGTTGCCTGCCGGCACAGGCCCCCACCATGGCCGGAGGCTCCGCTAGCAGCCGCTATGGCTGCTACAGCGCGACGCCACTGAACACTACGTCAGAGCAGGGATGTATCTCCCCGCTCTGCCATTAAACAAAAGACATGTATCCCCTATTCACAGGATATCCACAGGATAGGGGATACATGTGTGATCGCTGGCAGCGATAGGGAGAATGGGGGACTGAAAGTTCCCTGAAGTTCTCCATCACAAACCTGGGACTTCCGGGGTCTGTGTCGGCAGCTCTGTAGAAATGAATGGAGCGCCGGTCGCGCTTGTGCGCATGCGTGACCAGCGCTCCTTTCATTTTTATTGAGCTGCGCAGACGCCAGAAGTCAGAGGTTAGTCATGGAGAACTTGGGGGACGTTCGGTCCCCCGTTCTCCTTATCGCTGCCAGCGATCACACATGTATCCCCTATCCTGTGGATAGGGGATACATGTCTTTTGTCTTTTCACACTGTAGGTCGCATTTTTTTGGGGGGTTGGGGACGCTGTATGGCATTCTCTACAGGGGGGGGTCTGTATGGCGTTCCCTACAGGGGGGGGTCTGTATGGTGTTCACTACAGGGGGGGAGTCTGTATGGCGTTCCCTACAGGGGTGGTCTGTATGGCGTTCCCTACACACCCCCCTGTAGGGAACACCATACAGACCCCCCTGTAGGGAACGCCATACAGACCCCCCCTGTAGGGAACGCCATACAGACCCCCCCTGTAGGGAACGCCATACAGACCCCCTGTAGATAACGCCATACAGACCCCCTGTAGATAACGCCATACAGACCCCCTGTAGATAACGCCATACAGACCCCCTCTAGATAACGCCATACAGACCCCCTCTAGATAACGCCATACAGACCCCCCTGTAGATAACGCCATACAGTCCCCCCTGTAGATAACGCCATACAGTCCCCCCTGTAGAGAACGCCATACAGCCCCCCCTGTAGAGAACGCCATACAGCCCCCCCTGTAGAGAACGCCATACAGCCCCCTCTGTAGAGAACGCCATACAGCCCCCTCTGTAGAGAACGCCATACAGCCCCCCTGTGGATAATGCCATACAGCCCCCCTGTAGATAGCGCCATACAGCCCCCTCTGTAGACAACGCCATACAGCCCCCCTGTAGATAGCACCATACAGCCCCCTCTGTAGATAACGCCATACAGCCCCCCTGTGGATAGCGCCATACAGTCCCCTCTGTAGATAGCGCCATACAGCCCCCTCTGTAGATAACGCCATACAGCCCCCTTTGTAGATAACACCATACAGCCCCCTTTGTAGATATCTACAGAGGGGGCTGTATGGTGCTATCTACAGAGGGGGGCTGTATGGCGTTATCTACAGGGAGGGCTGTAAAAAAGGCACTATCTACAAGGGGGGGTTGTGTGACATCCAGGGGAGGGGGGCCCCAGTCAAAAGTTTGCTATGGGGCCCAGTCTTTCCTAGTTACGCCCCGGATGATAGGATTAGATATAGGGTCCGGCAGACAGTATCACACATGATCGGATTAGATACAGTGGCTCAGCAGTCAGTATCACACATGATTGGATTAGATATAGGGCCCAGCTCGCTGACAATGCAGCTCCAGTGCTGGACCCAGGAAAGGTAAGAATAATAATTATTTTCCTTTTTGACGTGATGCTAATTATTTTTGTGTGTTTGTTTTTTTACAAGTTCGGTTTTTGGACTACTTCAGATTCGAGGACTACTTATATAACTGCGTCTTTTTTTTATTCTCAATAAAATGGATAACGAGGGTTGTGTAGAATTTTTATGTCTTTGTATTTGTTTAAACTTTATAACTACCGCCCTAGTAATTGTCGCTGGCTGATTCACAACGCCCATTACTAAGGGGTGGACTTAATGTTAGACATGAAGAGGTTAACACTAATCCCCATTATTACCCTGGTACCCAGTGCCACCAGGAAGAGCCGGGTATGATCTAGTGCCCGACCGTCTGTAGTGACAGAGGGTCACTGGGGCGGCCGCAGTCTGGTATTATTAGGCTGGGAAAGGCCAAAAACTGGGACACTTCCCACCTTGGCAATGCTAGGCTGCTGCTGCTATGTTGTATCTGGCTGATTATAAAAATGGGGGAACCCCACATCGTTCTGTCCAATTATTTATTAAAAAAAAATTACGTGGGGTCCCCCCCCATTTTTCAGGTAATAAGTAGGAAGAGACCCAGCAGGCTGGCGGGCATTGAAATACAAATAAATAAAATACAAATTTGCGGTTAAGCAAAGAGAAGTGCCTTTATTACCAGACAGGCTATAGTGATGTGTATATGTTAAAACATAACTTTTATTGGTTAGGGTTAAATATAGTTAGGACAAACAAGAATGGATTTAAAATTTAGCCAAAGTTCACTGACAGATATAAATTTTTCATCAGTCAGATGCAATCAGTATATGATGTAATCTGTCTATATGTGTCACCTGCGGCGTCTGCAGAACGCCGGGTAACACAGATGAGTAGCGTCTAGGTCAGTGAAAACTCTGAGGTTTAAAAATTATAATAACGAAGCCCCCCCGACATGTTTCGCTGCATCCGCAGCGTCTTCAGGGGTAAATGGGGCAACTGAACGGCGCGTGGAGGGTCCGTCCCTCTTAAGACCTCGGGCCGCCATGACAGTGGGCGTGGTTCATAAGGGACCAATCAGGAAGGCTGGTACAGTCCAGCTATGATACGTATGACGACCAGCTTGGTCAGCCATACAGAAACTAAGAGAGAAAGCACCAATCACGCAGGAGCGGGCGCGCCTGCGTGGTTGGTATTGAACTGCGGTAGGGTGAAATTAAACTAAGTGTGAGGGGGCATAGACTGCGCATGTCACCGTACTTTGAAAATCGGAGGTGAAAAAAGAGAGAGAGTAAGCAAATATTATCGGCAGTAAGCCTAAGAAAAACTGTATAGTGATGTGTATTGCCAGTGTCTCTGCACAATATATGGAAGAGACCATATAATAGTTTTGGATAGTGCTAGATATTAATGTAATGAGATTAGAATGATAATAATAGAAATAATAAAAATAAATATAAATAAATAGAAAAAAATAGAAAAAAAAAATAAAAAAAAAATACAATGGATATGAAAATAAAAAAGGAATGGATGTTGATGAATAGATATAATAATAGTGCATAAAAATTAATTAATAAGTAGATGAGCGATAAAATAGTGTTAAAGGACGCTCAAAATATGAAAAGAGTGTATATTAGGTCACTTCCAATAGATATAGGAATGTGAAAGAAATAAAGTGAAGTGAATTAGGAGGGAAAGGAAGGGGGGGGGCTTTGAGAGAGGGGGGGGAAGGGAAGGGGGGGAGGGGGGGGGGGGAAAAGGACCAAAGACCATGTAATTTAGTGTGATGCTAAGAAAAATAAATAAAACATAAATAAATAAAAATAGAAATAAAGATAAAATGTGATGCTAATGAGTGAAGATGATGACTAATCTGATAAAAAGGGTTATAATGTAAAAATTATATTAATTAATAAAAGAGAGGTATTGGGATGGATATCCTATATTATGAATATAAGGTCCTCAAAAAGAAGAGGTCCCATAGAATTATTATTGGCATGAACAAGAGAAAATTATAAATTTAAGAGTAAGGGTATGTTCACACGATGAGAGGCATTTACGTGTCAAAATACAGACTGTTAACAGCTGCCTCGTTTCACACGTAAATGCTCCTCCTCGCATTTTGCGGGCCGTCTGAGACGCTCGTAAATCTTGAGCTGTGCTTCATTGAGTTCAATGAAGAACAGCTCAAATTACGTGGCAAAGAAGTGCCCTGCACTTCTTTGCCGAGGCAGTCCATTTACGCGTCGTCGTTTGATAGCTGTCAAACGACGACGCGTAAATTACAGGTTGTCTGCACAGTACGTCGGCAAACCCATTCAAATGAATGGGCAGATGTTTGCCGACGTATTGCAGCCCTATTTTCAGGCGTAAAACGAGGCATAATACGCCTCGTTTACGTCTGAAAATAGGTCGTGTGAACCCAGCCTAATAGTAACAGAGGTTGAAAAGACGGACATTGTAGATAATCCATAAGGCTAGAGTAGCATATAGGATACGCCATATTAATAAAAGTTCTGGAATGATGTCCATATTGTCTGAGTATTAATAATCATTAGCTATAGAGTCACAGATATACGGAATTGTATATAAATGGCGATCTGAGGGCAATTTTTCCCAAAACGAAGGGGGAAAAAAAGAAGAAAGGTAAGGGTTAGATTAAGGATATAGTACCTATTAGAGAAAAGCTGTATAGTTGAAGCCTTCATTTAGACCAAGGGGGCTCAATGAGCTCAACCTGTGAATCCATCGGGCTTCTTCTTGAAGTAATTTCTTATCAAGGTTACCAGCTCTAGGTCCCAATTGTAATTGGGTAATTCCCCAAATTTGAAGGTTCTTTGTATTTCCATTATGTATGGATCTGATGTGTCTGGAGAGTGGAGTCTCCTCACCACTGACAACTGTGCTTAGATGTTTTGAAATCCGTCTTCGTAGTTGCTGTATGGTTTTACCTACATACAATTTGGGACAAGGGCATTGTATCGCATAAACAACTCCACTGCTTTGGCAGTTGATGAATTGTTTGATGGTATAAGATTTACCATCAACAGGATTAATGAAGGACTTAGTGGTTGGCATCAAGGGGCAGAACGAGCATCTGCCACAGGGATGAGAACCTTTGATGGGGGGAGGAAGCCAAGTACTTTTTGGAATGGATGGTTTGGAATAATGACTATGCACAAGATACTCTCTTAGATTTTTACCCCTACGAAACGTAATATTGGGTGTATTCGAAATAACATTAGCAAGATCAGGGTCAGCCTGAAGGTTCGGCCAAAGGTTTTGGAGTATCCTGAAAACCTGTGGGGAACCCACGTCAAAATTCCCTATGCATCTAATGGTGGATGTAGAGATATCTTTTTCTTTCCTCCTTCCATGGAGTAGCTCCTCCCTAGTGGTCGCTCGGGCCCTAGCATACGCCCTATGTAAAAATTTCTTGGGATATCCCCTCGCACGAAATTTGTGATAAAGCTTATCACATTCAGATTGAAATGATACCTCCTCAGAGCAATTGCGCTTTGCTCTGAGGTACTGTCCTATCGGTATGCCCCATTTTTCATAACCAGCCAGATACAACACAACAGCAGCAGGCTAGCATTACCAGGGTGGGAAGGGCCACTGTTTTTGGCCTTTCCCAGCCTAATAATACCAGCCTGCGGTCACCCCAGTGCCCGACCATTACTACAGATGGTCCGGTAATGGATCGTACCCGGCTCCTCCTGGTGGCGGTGGGTACCGGGGTAATAATGGGGGTTAGTGTTAGCCTTTTCACTGGCTAACACTAAGCCCCGCCTTAGTAATGGACGCTGTCAACCTGTCAGCGGCCATTAGTAAGTTGGCAGCGATAAAGTTGCAAATAAAACACTCCCACACAACCCACTTTAACCATTTTATTGCGAATAAAAAAGCTGTCATTGAAGTAGTCCTCGAATCCTACGTAGTCCAACAACCGAACCTGTAAAAAAACACAAAAAAAAAATTAGTAAGGGCCTGTTCACATCACCGCTGCCCTTCCATTGATGGGTTCCATCAGGTTAACCCCTCAACGGAAAGGCAAACTGAAACCTCCGCTTCAGTTTCCCTCACCATTGATCTCAATTGTGACGGAAACGTTGCTAAAGATTTCCGTTTGTCACCGTTGTGGCAGGGTTCCGTTGTTTTGCATTGTCGACTGCGCTAGTGATTCCGCCAAAACAACGGAACCCGTTCACAACGGTGACAAACGGAAACCATTAGCAAAGTTTCCATCACCATTGAGATCAATGGTGATGCAAACGGAAGCTAAGGTTTCCGTTTGCCTTTACGTTGAGGGGTTAACCAGACGGAACCCCTCAACGGAAGGGCAGCGGTGATTTGAACAGGGCCCATGTGCATGTGTGATTCTGTTTCTTGGACCCTGTAACTAAGCCCAATGTAGGCTTAGATACACGGTCCAGCAGACAGTATTCTTATCCTGTATCTAAGCCTAACACATGGTAGGCTTTAAAGATTGTCCAGTCCATAAACATTGATGGCCTATCTTCAGTATAGTCCATCAATAGCTGATGGGTTGGGGTCAGACACCCGGGACCCCCCCCCCCGCCAATCAGCTGTTTTGAAGGGGTTGAAGCCACTCGTACGAGTGCTGCTTCCCCTTTATTTCCCTCACTTACTCACACTGTGAATCGCTGACATCTCTGTGTCGGCGATTCAGTGTGAGAAAGTGACCGGAATGAAGGGGAAGTAGCGCTCGTACGAGCAGCTGCAACCCCTTTAAAACAGCTGATTGACGGGGGTCCCGGGTGTCTGACCCCAACCCATCAGCAAGACACTAAAATTAAACTTACCTCCTCTTCGGCCGCAGGTCCTCACTCCATCAAGTGTCGGGATGCTGTGCGCAGCGCATAGCATTGTGACGTTATGCGCTGCGCATAGTGCTGTGACGTCAGAACCTCTGATGCGCTCCAGGAAGAGGAGGGTAAGTACTGTCAGTTACTATAGTAACAGGGGCCCGTGTAGTTTATTACATAGGCCCCACTTTCTGAGTCCATCTCCTGCCCTTGTCTCTATTCGCCCTCTCTGTGAAAATCTTTTACTTCTTTTATCCTTCTATGGTAGAAACCAATTAGATATTTTTTAAACAGGTTGATAACTAGGTATATTTTTTAGAGTATTTTTACTAGATCATTTTGCGTTAGTTCAACCTGTTATGTGCACCCAATTTTAGCACTATACATGTAGAGTTGTTCCTTAATTGGTAATGATTCTGATTTATCCCTTTGTAATCATTTTGATTTATACGGTGGATTATTCATCTGTTTTTAGGAATAAATATAATACATTTTTGTTGACTGGGAAAGATGTTTATCTCTGAATATTTTGCTGTGGCCTTTGTCTATGGTTGCTTTACTGTAGCGGTTGCCCATAGCATCCAGGGTGATGACCAGGAGGCCCTCTTTGGTATATAGGTTGTATTTAGGCATTAATTTATATGAATAATGGTCTCACTGGTCATATTGTCCTTTCCTATTTACATTTTTTTTTTAGTTTCTTCTTTTTTTAATAATTTTTATTAATGTACTGTCATATAGACATCTGACATAAATTAGAGTTTTTAAAAAGTAATTAAAAGTAAGTCTCTACTGATACTAAACATTTATTTTTTTTAAATGTATTTGCAACATATCATTTTTATTTAGTAAAAGACAACAGTAAAAATTATATACATATTCGGTATACCTATACTCATATTGACCTTTACAATAAAGTTATGCAAATTTTTTTACATGAATGGAAAACTCCATAAACAAAAAAATAAAAAAAAAACAACAACACTGAACAAGGAATTGCTTTCTACCACCAATACGCCTTTTCACGGTGGTCACTTAGGGACCTTAGCCTCCTAATAGATTTACACTGATTTATAATAAGTTTACCAAAGCATCATAGCAGAGATCTAAAGATCGCATAGTAAAGTCCCCTAGTGGGACTAAAAAAATAAGTAATTAATGTGAAATCAAAATTATTAATAAAAATTACAGTAAAAAAATAAATAAAACAATTTTTCCATAAAAAGTGGTTTTATTTAGTAAACGTATAATAAATAAATAAAAGTACACATATATGGTATCACCGCAATCATAATGACAATAAAGTTAATATGTAATTTAAACGCAAAAAACAATGGCAAAATTGCTATTTTTTTCCATTGCCCTCCAAAAAAGTAATAATAAAAGTTAATCAATAAGTCCAATGGACCCCAAAACAGTACCAATCAAAACGACGTCTCGTCCCGCAAAAAAACAAGCCAAAAAAATCACTATGTTGACGGAAAAATAAAAAAATTCCGGCTCTTGGAAAGCGACGATGCAAAAATAAATAATTTTAGCTCAAAAGTGTTTTTATTGTGCAAAAGTCGTAAAACATAGAAAGACCTCTGCATATGTGGTATTGTCGTAATCAGACCGACCCATAGAATAAAGGTAATGTGTTATTTACGCCACACAGTGAACGGCATCAATTTAACACACATAGAACAATGGCAGAATTTCAGGGGTTTTTTCTATTCCCCCCCCAAAAAAAGTTAATAAAAGTTAATCAAAAAATTATATGTACCCCAAAATGGTGTCATTTAAAAGTAAAACTAATTCCGCAAAAAACAAGTCCTCATACATCGACGGAAAAATATGTAGACGGAAAAATAAAAAAGTTATAACTCTTTAAATGCGACTATAGAAAAACGAAAAGAATAAAAAAAATTGCATGGTCATTAGGGCCTAAAATAGGCTGGTCACTAAGGGGTTAAGCATTCCGACATTAAAACAAAATTCTTAAAAAATAGAAAACTTATGGCTGTCATGCGGAATGTATGGAAGCAAATACTAAAAAGATCCTTGGTTTTAAAAAAAGCTTTTGTGCGGGTCCCATCAGAAGACTACTAGGTGGCAGCTGAAAACTGACACCTGAGGGAATTTGGGAATCCTGGGCACCTGACAGCTTGTTATTTATGCAATCAAATTTGAACTGTGTCAGCCTCTGGATGGCCTTCTACGATGGGATGTCCACTACTCAGGGACAGATTGTCGTGGATTATTGGTGCGGTCGATGGACGTACCATATGTGCAGCTGTACAAAAGACCTGCAGGCAAGAAGGAACACCATTGTTTTTGTTTAACCCTTTCAGGACCAAGGATCATTGATGCCTCAATGCTCAGGCCAAATTTTGAATGTTTGGTATGCTTTGCTTTACACGCCAATATCTTTTTAATGGCTTTGCATACCTAAATAATTTTTACCATGTTTTTTTCAGGACATATAAGGCTTGAAATAAGTAGCCTTATTTGTTAAATAAACAAAATATGTTTTACGTTAAAAGCAGAATTTTCTTTATATATACTATTGTACATACACAGTGGCGTAACTACCGCCGTAGCAGCCGTAGCGACTGCTACGGGGCCCGTGGAATGAGGGGGCCCATGTTGCCCGCCGGCACGGGCTCCCACCATGGCCGCAGGCTCCGCTAGCAGCCGCTATGGCTGCTACAGCAGGACGCCACTGAACACAACTACGGCAGAGCAGGGAGTTATCTCCCCGCTCTGCCATTAAACAAAAGACATGTATCCCCTATCCACAGGATAGGGGATACATGTGTGATCGCTGGCAGCGATAGGGAGAACAGGGGACTGAAAGTCCCCTGAAGTTCTCCATCACAAACCTCTGGCTTCCGGGCTCTGTGTCGGCAGCTCAATAAAAATGAATGGAGCGCCGGTTAGTCATGCCGGTTAGTCATGCGATCACACATGTATCCCCTATCCTGTGGATAGGGGATGAATGTTATTTGTAGGACACACTATAGGTCGCATTTTTTTTGGGAGGGGGGCTGTATGGCGTTCCCTACAGGGGGGGCGCTGTATGGCATTCCCTGCAGGGGGGGGCTGTATGGCGTTCCCTGCAGGGGGGGGCGCTGTATGGCATTCCCTGCAGGGGGGGGTGCTGTATGGCGTTCCCTGCAGGGGGGGCGCTGTATGGCGTTCCCTGCAGGGGGGGGGGCGCTGTATGGCGTTCCCTGCAGGGGGGGGTGCTGTATGGCATTCCCTACAGGGGGGGCGCTGTATGGCGTTCCCTGCAGGGGGGGGCGCTGTATGGCGTTCCCTGCAGGGGGGGGCGCTGTATGGCGTTCCCTGCAGGGGGGGCGCTGTATGGCGTTCCCTACAGGGGGGGCTGTATGGCGTTCCCTACAGGGGGGGCTGTATGGCGTTCCCTACAGGGGGGGCTGTATGGCGTTCCCTACAGGGGGGGGGGCTGTATGGCGTTCCCTACAGGGGGGGCTGTATGGCGTTAGCGCCATACAGCCCCCTCTGTAGATAACGCCACACAGTCCCCCCTGTAGATAACGCCACACAGTCCCCCCCTGTAGATAACGCCACACAGTCCCCCTCTGTAGATAACGCCACACAGTCCCCCTCTGTAGATAACAGGGGGGACTGTATGGCGTTATCTACAGAGGGGGACTGTATGGCGTTATCTACAGGGGGGGGGGGCTGTAAAAAAGGCACTATCTACAAGGGGGGGGGGTTGTGTGACACCCAGGGGAGGGGGGGCCCCAGTCAAAAGTTTGCTATGGGGCCCAGTCTTTCCTAGTTACGCCCTTGTACATACATATATTAAAATCTGCTCATCTATTTCTTCTGATTACAGGGACCACTAATTTATATAGTTTAAAACAAAAAAAAACAAAAAAACTGGTATAATACAGTTCATATTCTGCATGTACATTTCAAGTTTACTCTATTTTTTGACCCCTTGGTGGCTTTGCAGTTGACCAGTGGTGGTAAAACATCTGAATCTGTCAAAAAAAATCCACCAACTACGAAAATAGACATGCCAGGGAATTTATTAAAATATATTGGAAAATACCGTATTATTCGGACCATAAGACGCACCTCACTATAAGACGCACCCAGGTTTTAGACAACAGAGAAAAGGGGAAAAAAAATCATATTTTACTACTTTTACAAAGAAAAAACTATTGGTAAAAAAAAAAAATTTGTTCGGTTTCACCACATTCTGAGAGCCATAAGGGTATGTTCACACGAGGTCATTACGTCCGTAATTGACGGACGTATTTCGGCCGCAAGTACCGGACCGAACACCGTGCAGGGAGCCGGGCTCCTAGCATCATAATTATGTACGACGCTAGGAGTCCCTGCCTCGCTGCCGGACAACTGTCTCGTACTGAAAATACAGTACCGAACAGTTGTCCGGCAGCGAGGCAGGGACTCCTAGCATCGTACATAACTATGATGCTAGGAGCCCGGCTCCCTGCACAGTGTTCGGTCCGGTACTTGCGGCCGAAATACGTCCGTCAATTACGGACGTAATGACCTCGTGTGAACATACCCTTACTGTGATATTTTTTCATCGTTTGAGGGGTGTGAGGGCTTATTTTTTGCGGGATGAGCAGTAGTTTTTATTAACAGTATTTTTGGGTACTTATGATTTTTTATCACTTTTTATTTCATTATTTTTAGCGCTATGGTGACAAAAAAACAACTTCTGGGGTTTTAATTTTTTTGTTTTTACACCATTCACTGTGCGAGTTAAATAATGCTGTATTGTAATCGTTCAGACTTTTACGGATGAAGTGATAACAATTTTTTTAATTTTTTTTAATTTTTTACATTGTGCTTGGGAAAAAAATGGGAAAAAGATTTTTTTTTTTTAACTTAATATGTTTTTACACTCCTGAAAATGTATCTTTTTTTTTTTTTTTTTTTTTTTTTTTTACACATTTTATTAGTTCGCCTAGGGAACTTGAACCAGCGATCATTAGATTGCTGGTACAATACATGGAATATTTATGGAAACCGCATAACTCGATGAGCTACGCTGCTTCCATAACTCCCGTAGTAGTGAATGGCAGTTACAGAAGCAGCATAGCATGCAACGCTGTTTCCGTACTACTATTCAGTTCTATGGGAGTTACGGAAACAGCGTAGTGCGAGTTACGCTGTTTCCGTAGCTCGACCATGTACGCTGTTTTGTAGCTGACGAATTCCGTAAATAGAATAGTTTGCGGTGCTACGCTGTTTCCGTAACTCCCATTCACTTCTATAGGAGTTATGGAAACAGCGTAGCTCAGAGAACACTGGGCTGTTTCCGTAACTCCCGACCACCTAACCAGGAAGCGGCCGGGAGACAGCAGAGCAGAGTAAGATAGAATGGTGTTTAGGGGGCCCCGTTCTAGAGATAGGTGCGGGTCCCAAAGGTGGGACCCGAATCTATCTAACATTTATGACATATCCTGTGGATATGTCATAAATGTCCTTCATGGGAAGACCCTTATAAATGCCACGGTCGCTATTGACTGTGGCATTTAACTCGTTAAACGGCCAGGAACAGTGCCATCGCTGTTCCTGGCCGTTAGAGCAGCGTGTCAGCTGTAAAACACAGCTGACACCTGTAGTGTATGGAGCAGGCTCAGTGCATAAGCCCGCTCCGCTCCAAACATCATCCCCTCCGCGCTCCATGATGTGCTGGCACATCATGGCTTGGGAAGGGGTTAAGTTAGAAGAGGTCAGGGGGCCCGGCGCTGCTGGATCCCGTGACTGATGACTATAAGACGCAGGGACTTTGTAGCAAGATTTATTCTTGCTAAAAACTGCGTCTTATGGTCCGAAAAATACGGTAATTGCTTTTTGGTTATTATCAATTTTTGTTAGAAGATGGTGAAAAAAATAACAAAAACAATTCTTTTCAATTTGGTGTTGTTTCACCTGTACTTTTTTTGTAGACGCTTTATGCTGCTTAGCGATATCAACCTAACATTTGTACAGCAACTTCTCCTGAGTAAAATGATACCCCACTTGTGCACATAACCCACGTCTAGGGTTTGTAATGGTGTCCAGAGGCAAAAGCACACATTTTCTTCTTCAATGTGAATTTTTTCATGGCTTATTTTATGGCCCCTTAGTGGCTTTGCAGTTGACCAGTGGTAGTAAAACATCTGAATCTGTCCAAAAAATCCACCAAAGAGGAAAATAGACATCCCAGGGTATTCATTGAGGTATATATTCGACAGTAAGTGCTTTTTGTTTGTTGTTTTTTTTTAAAATTGTTGGAAGATGATGGAAAAAGTATCAAAAATATGTTTTCAATTTGGTTTGTTTCACCTGTACCTTTTTTTTTGTACACGCTATATGCTGGCAGGTGATGTTTAAATTTATAACTAGGGCTAGGTGAGATGTGATGACCACTACTGGCAGTGAAAAACCAGCATAGATACTGCCATTCTCAGTGCCCCTTGTAGATGGTGCTCGACACTGCCCCCAGTAGATAGTGCCATACACTGCTCCCTGTAAATATTGCCACACACTGAGTCCTGTAGATAAGGCCACAGTGTCCCCTGTAGATAGTGCTACACAGTGCCCCTTGTAAATAGTGCCACACTGTCCTCTGCAGATAATGCCATAGTGCGCTCCGTAGATAATGCCACAGTGCCCTATGTTGATAGTACCTCACAGCTCCTTATAGATAGGGCCACACACAACCTGTAGATAATGCCACACACCACCTCTGCAGATTGTGCCACACCCCCTATAGATAGTGCCACAATGCCCTCTATAGATATTGCCACAGTGCCCTCTGTAGATAGTGCCACAGTGCCCTCTGTAGATAGTGCTACATCCCCTGTAGATAATGCACACAGCCCCCTGTAGATAGTGTCACACACATCCCCTGTAGATAGTGCCTATCTAGAGGGGGTGTAGCACTATCTACAAGGGAGTGTGTGGCACTATCTACAGGGAGGTCTGTGTGTGGCACTATCTACATGGGGGTGTCATTATATACAGGGGGTGTGTCACTGTCCATATATGGACAGGGACATCAGGCGTTCGCTCTAGAGGCGGAATCCCTGACCAGAGCGTCGGCAATGCTCCAGCTGGGGATTCCAGTCCAGAAGGAGCCCCTGACATCACTGGAGGGAGAGCAGAAGGGGGATGGGCAGGCAGGGGGAGCCCCTGATGTCACTGAAGGTGGAGCAGAAGGGAAGTGGTGCTGGCAGGGGGAGCAGCGTTCTACTGACTGCACTGTGATCATCATAAATAGTTAATTTATGATGGTAACTGTGGTGATAATGGAACCATTTTATTCCGTTATCACAGGGGAAGTCCCTAACCATACCCCTGAACCAGGGATCCGGCGATGAGTGCTCCCACATGGGTACACTCTGCATTTTGCTGACTGATTTTAATTAACATGGATGCAGCACGGGGTATCGGCTGCAACAACGTAAATAGCCAGATCAGCAATGTGTCGTGGTTAATTCCAGTATTACTTGCTACAAGTTGGCATGCCAATAACTTCACAATTTTTTTTCCATTTCACACTTGTGGTTTGTAGTACTTCATCAACATTAGTTAAGCCTCATGCACACGGCCGTAGCCGTGTGCACAGTCCATGATTACAGCACGGGCGGCCGCGGAGTGTCATCTGCGGGCCATCCGCAATTCACGGACCGTGCAAACATTGATTTCAATTATTTCCATTTTTTTGTGGTCCGGCTCCTGGCCAATGCACGGACCGTGGAAACCACACTCGTGTGCATGGGTCCATAGAAATTAATGGGTTCGCAATTCATTCACATTTTTGCAGATGAATCGCGGACGCAAGAACATGTTCGTGTGCATGAGGCCATAGGCCTCATGCATAGAGATGAGCGAACCGGGACAACCGAACCCGGTTTCGGTCCGAACTTCCGGTAAAGTTCGGTTCGCAGCGAATCCGAACTTCACCGGGTTCGGCCGAACCCGTTTTGACCGAACCCGGTCAAAAACATTATACAAATCGGCAGCCACTTATCTCTATCAATCACTGATAGAGAAAAGAGGCTGCTGATTAAAAATAAAATAAAAAGCATTTCATACGTACCCGGTCGTTGTCTTGTTGACGAGTCCCTCTTCTTCCTCCAGTCCGACCTTTTCTGACGCGGCAGCCTGTGATTGGCTGCAGAGGCCTCTGCAGCCTGTGATTGGCTGCAGAGGCCGCGGCAGCCTGTGATTGGCTGCAGCGCTCACAAGGCTGCATCGTCATCAAGGAATGTCGGGCCGGATGTCGAGAGGGACGCGTCACCAAGGCAACGGCCAGGAGACCGGACTGGAGAAAGCAGAAAGTTCTCGGTAAGTATGAACGTCTTTTTTTTTACAGGTACTGTGATCGGTAGTCACTGTCCATGGTACTGAAACAGTTACTGCCGATCAGTTAACTCTTTCAGCACCCTGAACAGTGACTATTTAGTGTATGTGCACACACACTAATTACGTCCGTAAATGACGGACGTATTTCGGCCGCAAGTACCGGACCGAACACAGTGCAGGGAGCCGGGCTCCTAGCATCATACTTATGTACGATGCTAGGAGTCCCTGCCTCTCTGCAGGACAACTGTCCCGTACTGTAATCATGTTTTCAGTAAGGGACAGTAGTTCCACGGAGAGGCAGGGACTCCTAGCATCGTACATAAATATGATGCTAGGAGCCCGGCTCCCTGCAGGGTGTTCGGTCCGGTACTTGCGGCCGAAATACGTCCGTCAATTACGGACGTAATTAGTGTGTGTGCACATACCCTTACTGACGTCGCCTAGCAACGCTGCCGTAATGACGGGTGCACACATGTAGCCACCCGTCATTACGGGGCCTCATGCACACGACCATAAAAACACCCGTTATCACGGGTCGTAATTACGACCCGAAATAGCGGGCCCATAGACTTCTGTTAGCCACGGGTACCTTCCCGTTTTCTCACGGGAAGGTGCCCGTGCCGTTAAAAAGATAGAACATGTTCTATTTTTTTTATTTTACGGGCCGTGCTCGTAATTACGACTCGTAATTACGAGCACGGCCGGCCGGCCACGGGCAGCCGGCCGCTTTTGCGAACCGTGCTGTCATTATAATTATAGCAGCACGGCCCGTAAAATAGAAAAATAGAACATGTTCTATTTTTTTAACGGCACGGGCACCTTCCCGTGAGAATACGGAAAGGTACCCGTGGGTAACAGAAGTCTATGAGCCCGTTATTGCGGGTCGTAATTACGACCCGCAATAACGGGTGTTTTTACGGTCGTGTGCATGATGGGAGCACGGCTCGGAAAAACGAACGGCTGCCCGTGCTCATCTCCTGAAATAATCTGTGCTGCCTTAAACTCTGTGGACAGGTCAGGATCCTGTTTCTTTTAAATGCTGCTAGGGAACCCGCTCGATCCACTATATAAGGCTACGCTACAGTGCAGCATTTAAAAGAAACAGGATCCTGACCTGTCCACAGAGTTTAAGGCAGCACAGAGTATTTCAGGAGATGAGCGTGCAGATTCAGTGCTGTTGTGAACTCTGCTCTTACCATTACGTAGCTCTCAGTCTGTTACCTCTCCTCCACTCCTGTCCTCCAGAACACCTTCACATGATTGGCAAGTCACCACGTAATGGTAAGAGCAGAGTTCACAGCAGCACAGAGTATTTCAGGAGATGAGCGTGCGGATCTTGTGCGTGGTGGTGACTTGCCAATCATGTGAACGTGTTATAGAGGACAGGAGTGGAGGAGATGTAACAGACTGAGCTACGTAATGGTAAGAACAGAGTTCACAGCAGCACAGAGTATTTCAGGAGAGGAGCGTGCAGATTCAGTGCTGCTGTGAACTCTGCTCTTACCATTACGTAGCTCAGTCTGTTACCTCTCCTCCACTCCTGTCCTCAATAACACCTTCACGTGATTGGCAAGTCACCACCCCGCACAAGATCCGCACGCTCATCTCCTGAAATACTCTGTGCTGCTGTGAACTCTGCTCTTACCATTACGTGGTGACTTGCCAATCATGTGAAGGTGTTCTGGAGGACAGGAGTGGAGGAGAGGTAACAGACTGAGAGCTACGTAATGGTAAGAGCAGAGTTCGCAGCAGCACTGAATCTGCACGCTCATCTCCTGAAATACTCTGTGCTGCCTTAAACTCTATGGACAGGTCAGGATCCTGTTTCTTTTAAATGCTGCACTGTAGCGCAGCCGTATATAGTGGATCGAGCGGGTTCCCCAGCAGCATTTAAAAGAAACCGTGTTTGTGTATGTGTGTGTTTGTGTATATATGTGTGTTTGGGTATGTGACTTTGTCTGTTTTTGTTTTTATATGTGTGTGTGTGTATATATGGGTGTGTTTGTGTATATGTGTTTTGTGTATATGTTTGTGTATATATGGGTGTATTTGTGTATATGTTTGTGTGTAGATGTTTGTGTGTGTTTTTGTATGTGTATATGGGTGTGTGTTTGTGTGTATATATGGGTGTGTTTGTGTATATGTGTTTGTGTATATGTGTCTTTGGGTATGTGTGTTTTTGTTTGTATATGTGTTTGTGTATATGTGTTCGTGTATGTGTGTATATCTGTGTGTGTGTGTGTTTGGATATGTGTGTTTTTGTTTGTATATGTGTGAGTTTGTGTATATGTGCGTGTTTGTCTGTTTATGTGTGTGTGTATATCTTGTTGTGTTTGTGTATATATGTGTGTGTCTGTGTATGGTTGTTTGTTTGTTTGTGTGTGCGTGTATATATGTGTGTAGGTGAGTAGAAGTATTGGTATTGTTCACATTGATAACTGTTTTTTTATGTTGTTGCAGATTTTGATGTACCGATTGGACTACATCTACGATTCGTTGGACTACTGCGTAGATCTGCGTTTTTTCAAATTTTAATAAAATGGTTAACGAGGGTTTTGTTGGGGATTTCTTATTTCAATAAAAAAGAATTGTCTTTGTGTTTTTTTTTTCAAACTTTATTAGTGCCTAGATAATGGCAGTTGGCTGATTGACAGCGTCCATTATTAAGGCGGTACTTAGTGTTAGCCGGTGCAGAGGCTAGCACTAACCACCCATTATTACCCCGGTACCCACCACCACCAGGGGTGCCGGGAAGAGCTTGGTACGATCCAGTACCCGACCATCTGTTGTGATGGTCGGGTACTGGGGCGGCCGTAGGCTGGTATTATGAGGCTGGGAAGGGCCAAAATCAGTGGACCTTCCCACCCTTGTAATGCTAGGCTGCTGCTGCTGCTGTGTTGTATCGGGCTGGTTATAAAAATGGGGGGGGACCCCCACGTCGTTTTTTTTTTGGAATTTAACAAATTTAGCAATAGACGGGTCCCCCACATTTTTAATAACCAGCCATATACAAGGCCGCAGCAGTCTGGCATTACATGGGTGGGAAGGGCCACTGGTTTTGTCCATTCCCAGGCTAATAACACTGTGTTGTATGTGGCTGGTTATGATAAATTGGGTGGAACCCCATGTCTTTTTTAAAAAAAAAATGTAAATAAATAAATAATTTAAAAAAATGACGTGGGGTCCCCCCCACTTTTATAACCAGCCAGATACAACACAGCAGCAGCAGCCTAGCATTACAAGGGTGGGAAGGTCCACTGTTTTTGGCCCTTCCCAGCCTCATAATACCAGCCTGCGGCCGCCCCAGGGCCCGACCATCACAACAGATGGTCGGGTACTGGATCGTACCTGGCTCTTCCCGGCACCCCTTGTGGTTTTGGGTACCGGGGTAATAATGGTGGTTAGTGTTAGCCTCTGCACCGGCTAACACTAAGCCTCGCATTAGTAATGGATGTTGTCACTCAGACAGCGGCCATTACTAAAGTGGTAATAATAAAATTTGAAAAGACAAAGATATAGATAAAATATTTTATTGAAATAAAGCACCCCCAACACAACCCTCATTAACCATTTTATTGTAGAAAAAAAACCGTCATCGAAGTAGTCCTCGAAACCGACGTAGTCCAAACACCAAACCTGTAAAAAAATAAAATAATGAAATAAAACATGTTGTAGGCTTAGATTCAGTTTAATGTGTGATACTGACTGTTATACCATGTATAGAAGCCTGCCGCAAAGTTGATTTAGATACAGGGCGCCAGCAGACAGTATCATACATGGCCATACATACATATATACAAATATACATACATATATACAAACATACATACATATATACAAGCATGCACATATATACATGCAAATATACATACATGCAAACATACACACATATATACATGCAAACTATCATACATACATGCATACACACACACACACACACATGAAAACATACATACATACAAACAAACATGCAAAGATACATATATACAAGCATGCACAAATATACATGCAAACATAAATACATGCAAACATAATTACATACATGCACATATATATAAACATACATGCAAACATACATGCAAAAATAAAAACATGCAAACATACATACATGCACATATATACATACATACATGACAACATACATACAAACATACATGACAACATACATACATGCAAACATACATACATGCAAACATACATACACACATGCAAACATATATACATGCAAATATACATACAAACATGCACATGTATACATACATGCCAACATACATGCAAACATACATGCACATATATACATACATACATGACAACATACATACATGCAAATATACATACATACACACATGCACATATATACATACATGCCAACATACATGCACATATATACATACATGACAACATACATACATATATATATATACACACATGCAAATATACATACATTCATGCAAACATACATGCAAACATACATACATACATACAAATATACATACACACATGCACATATATACATACATGACAACATACATACATACATGACAACATACATGCAAAAATACATACATGCAAACATACATACATGCAAACATATACATGCAAATATACATACAAACATGCACATATATACATACATGCCAACATACATGCAAACATACATGCACAGATATACATACATACATACATGCCAACATACATACATGCCAAAAAATAATAATAATACGTTCATACTTACTTTCCTCCTGTCCGGCCTCCAGCGATGACGTTTCATTCATGTCGCCGCTGCAGCCTGTGATTGGCTGCAGAGGCGGTCACGTGGGATGAAGCGTCATCCTGACGTGCGTGACCGCCACTACAGCCTGTGATTGGCTGCAGCGGCGAAAGGGATGAAACGTCATCGCTGGAGGCCGGACAGGAGGAAAGTAAGTACGAACGTATAATTTTTATTTTTTTATTACATTTAAATGGTATTTTCCGCGCGCCGAGCATGTACTGTGAAGGTTGCTGAAAGAGTTAGTGCAGCCCATTAACTCTATCAGCACCCTGGACAGTAGCATGCTCGGCGCACGTAAGTGACAGGTTCGGTCAGAACCGAACTTTTTTGTGAAATTCGGCGAACTAGCCGAACCGAACTTTTGATAAGTTCGCTCATCTCTACTCATGCACACTAATGTGTTTTTGCATCCACAAAAATGCAGATGAATTGTGAACCCATTCACTTCTATGAGCCCATGCACATGACCGTGGTTATTATAAGTTATTATATGGTCCGGATTTGCGGTCCGGGCTAATTGAAATCAATATGTACACGGTCTGTGAATTGTGGACGGCCCGCGGATGACACTCTGCGGCTGTCCGTGCCGTAATCACAGACCCTGCACACGGCTACGGGTCTGTGAGGCCTTAGGGTTTTACAGGACCCAACAGGGTGGTGATCGACAATGATTCAACAAATTTACTCTTTGCCAAAGTGCTATTAGACCCCATGCACACGAACGTGTTTTTGCGTCCGCAATTCATCCGCAAAAATGCGGCCGAATTGCGGACCCATTCATTTCTATGGGCTCATGCACACAAACGTGGTTTCCATTGGCCGGGAGCCCACGCACACATTGATTTCAATGTGCTGGACCGCTGTCTGGGCTCATTGAAATCAATGTGTGAACTGTCCGTGTATTGCGGACGGCCTGCGGATGACACTCCGCGGCCATCCTTGCCGTAATCACGGACTGTATACACGGATACGGTAGTGTGTATGAGGCCTTAGAGACCAAAGTGCTCATATACAGTTCTGCACAGGGGCTCTCTGTTGTCCACCTCTGCAGTACTTGTATACATGTGATATAGGTCTTTGCTAGAAGCACCAAAAGTTGAATGGGGGAGTGCTGGTCCTATACATGTTAAGTTTAAGATAGGCAAGGAATACACTGAAAATTGGAATTTCTTCTGCAGATAAAGAATACCATCGAACTGCTTTTTTTTGCCTTTTTGGAAGTTGCACATTGTAAACAAGTTCATGTACTGTTATACAACAACTAACTTTATATGGATCTTATTCAATGATATACACATTTGAGATAATCTTTGAGGGTTTATTTATGTAAATCCGACAAGTAAATTCAGTACTGTCCAAGCTGCAACATGTGTTAGGTTGGGTTCATACTGTGCATTTTGTTGCTTTTTTTGTTTTGTTTTGGTGGATAAACTCATATGTCTATCAATAGGAGTTCATCAATAATAAAAAAAAAAAAATAAAAAATTAAAAACCCGCAATAAAAACGCATAGTGTAAACCCAGCCTTATAAACTAAGACAAATCACACTACTGCTGGTTACTGTTGGAAACCGTTAAGAAGCTGGTTGAGAGATAGATCCCTCACAACTTAGGTGAAATCCTAAAATACAGTGGGGTGTTAGCTTTCCCTATATTGGATTACTAAACAACAACACAACACTAAGGCTGGGTTCACACGACCTATTTTCAGACGTAAACGCCTCGTTTTACGTCTGAAAATAGGGCTACAATACGTCGGCAAACATCTGCCCATTCATTTGAATGGGTTTGCCGACGTACTGTGCAGACGACCTGTAATTTACGCGTCGTCGTTTGACAGCTGTCAAACGATGACACGTAAATTGACTGCCTCGGCAAAAAAGTGCAGGACACTTCTTTGCTACGTAATTTGAGCCGTTCTTCATTGAAGTCAATGAAGAGCAGCTCAAGATTACAGGCGTCTCAGACGCCTCGCATAATACGAGGAGCAGCATTTAAGTCTGAAACGACGCAGCTGTTTTCTCCTGAAAACAGTCTGTCTTTTCAGACGTTTAAGCCTCTCATCGTGTGCACATACCCTAATTGATATTGAGTCAGCAAACAATGCCGGGAGACTCCAACTCTGAGGGTATGTGCACACGGTAGCAGGCTTTTGCGTCTGAAAAGACAGACTGTTTTCAGGAGAAAACAGCTGCCTCATTTCAGACGTAAATGCTCCTCCTCGCATTTTGCGAGGCTTCTCTGACAGCCGTAAATTTTGAGCTGTGCTTCATTGACTTCAATGAAGAACGGCTCAAATTACGTCTGAAAGAAGTGTCCTGCACTTCTTTTGACGAGGCTGTATTTTTACGCGTCGTCGTTTGACAGCTGTCAAACGACGACGCGTAAATGACAGGTTGTCTGCACAGTACGTCGGCAAACCCATTCAAATGAATGGGCAGATATTTGCCGACGTATTGTAGCCCTATTTTCAGACGTAAAACGAGGCATAATACGCCTCGTTTACGTCTGAAAATAGGTCGTGTGAACCCAGCCTGAAGCTTGCCTATTTGGGAATGCAGCTCTGGACCATACTAGAGGCTCAGAACAAGATACTGTATTAACTAATGTGCTGTATTAGGGTATGTACACACGCTTAACCAAAAACGTCTGAAAATAGGAAGCTGTTTTCAAGGGAAAACAGCCCCTAATTTTCAGACCTTTTGTTTAGCAACTCGCGTTTTTCACTGTGTTTTTTTACGGTCGTTTTTGGAGTCAATGAAAAAGGGCTTCAAAAACGGCTCAAGAAGTGACACTCACTTCTTTTTCGCAGGCGTTTTTTAACGCACCCGTCTTTAAAAACGGCCACCTACAGAATGCCATTTTTCCTGTTGAAATCAGTGGGCAGATGTTTGGAGGGGTTCTGCTTCCGAAATTTCTGGTGTTTTTCCGGCCTTTTCCGGCCCGAAAAACTTCAGAAAATGAGCCGTCTGAACATACCCTTTACATATTATGATGTGCAATAAAATATATTGCAGTATATATATATATATATATATATATTGCAGTATATATATTTTTGTCATTTTCTATTATGTCTGATATCCCTCATGCACTGGCGTAGCTATAGGGGTCGCAGCGGTCGCAATTGCGACCGGGCCCCGAAGCCAGGGGGCCCACGGCCCCCCGCACCACATCAATAAAAAGTTACTAAAGTAACTCGGGCCGCGGGCCCCTGTTACTATAGTAACATACTTTACTTACCTTCCTGGTTCCGGATCGCAGCGGAGGTCCTGACGTCAAGCGCTGTGCGCAGCGCATGACGTCACAGCGCGTTGCGCCGTGCACAGCATCGAGACGACAGAACTCCCGCCGCGGCCGAAGAGGAAGGTAAGGTTAAGACTCCCGGGACCCGCCAGTCAGCTGTTTTGAAGGGGCCGCAGCACTCGTACGAGAGCTGCTCTCCTTCATTCCTGTCACTTCATTCCGGTCACACTGTGAATCCGTGTCGGCGATTCACAGTGTGAGCGAGTAGTGAAATGAAGGGGAAGCAGCTCTCGTACGAGTGCTGCGGCCCCTTCAAAACAGCTGATTTGCGGGTCCCGAGAGACACATCAGCTATTGATGGCCTATCCTGAGGATAGGCCATCAATGTTTAGGGACTGTACAACCCCTAAGCCTACGATGTAGCAGGCTTAGGGGGCCCATGAGACAGGATCACAGATTGTGTGATCCTGTCTGCTGGGCCCTGTATCTAAGCCAATCACATGGTAGGCTTAGATACATGGCCCATGTGTGATCCTGTCTGATGGGCCCTGTATATAAGCCTACCACACTGTAGGTTTAGATACATGGTCCATGTGTGATCCTGTCTGATGGGCCCTGTATATAAGCCTGCCACACGGTAGGTTTAGATACAGGGCCCCAGAACACAGTAATCTTATACTGTATAAGATTACTGTCTGCTGGACCCTGTATCTAAGCCTACGTTGTGGTAGGCTTAGATACAGGGTCCCACAGACAGTATCACACATGGGCCCTGTATCTAAGCCAATCACTTGGTAGGCTTAGATACATGGCCCATGTGTGATCCTGTCTGATGGGCCCTGTATATAAGCCTACCACACTGTAGGTTTAGATACAGGGCCCCAGCACACAGTAATCTTATACTGTATAAGATTACTGTCTGCTGGACCATGTATCTAAGCCTACGTTGTGGTAGGCTTAGATACAGGGTCCCACAGACAGTATCACACATGGGCCCTGTATCTAAGCCTAACACACGTGTTACTAATCATTTTTTGTGTGTTTTCTTACAGGTTCGGTCGTTGGACTACGTCGGATTCCAGGACTACTTCGATGACGGCTTTTTTTTTATTATCAATAAAATGGTTAATGAGGGTTGTGCGCGGTTTTTTTTTTCATTTCAATAAAAAAAAAAATTCTATGTCTTTGTGTTTTTTTTTAAACTATATTACTACCGCCTTAGTATTGGCCGCCGGCTGATTGACAGCATCCATTGCTAAGGCGGGGCTTAGTGATAGCTGATGCAGAGGCTAACACTAACCCCCTTTATTACCCCGGTACCCACCGCCACCAGGGGTGCTGGGAAGAGCCGGGTACGATACAGTACCTGACGATCTGTAGTGATGGTCGGCCACTGGGGTGGCCGCAGGCTGGTATTATCAGGAGGGGAAAGGCCAAAAACAGTGGCCCTTCCTACCCTGGTAATGCTAGGCTGCTGCTGCTTTATTGTATCTGGCTGGTTATGAAAAATGAGGGGGACCCCACGTCATTTAAAAAAAAAAATAGATAATAATTGGAAAGAACGATGTGGGGTCCCCCCCAATTTTCATAACCAGCCAGATACAACACAGCAGCAGCAGGCAGCATTACAAGGGTGGGAAGGGCCACTGGTTTTGGCCTTCCCCAGCCTAATACTACAAGCCTGCGGCCACCCTGGTGCCTGCCCGTCACTACAGATGGTCGGGTACTGGTTCGTACCCGGCTCTTCCCAGTACTCCTGGTGGCGGTGGGTACCGGGGTAATAATGGGGGTTAGTGTAGCCTCTGCACCGGCTAACATTAAGCCCCGCCTTAGTAATGGATGTTGTCAATCAGCCAGCGGCCATTACTAAGGCGGTGATAATAAAGTTTAAAAAGATACAAGCACATAGAAAAAATATTTTATTGAAATAAAAAAAACACAACCCCCATTAACCATTTTATTGAGAATAAAAAAAACGCCGTCATTGAAGTCCTCGAATCCGAAGTCCAACAACCGAACCTGTAAAAAAAACACAAACACACAAAAATAATCAGTAACACATAAAGAAGCAAAATTATTATTCTTACCTTTCCTGGGTCCAGCGCTGGAGCCGCAATGTCAGCGGGCTGAGCCCTGTATCTAATCCTATCATGTGTGATACTGTCTGCTGAGCTGTGTATCTAATCCAAACATGTGTGATACTGTCTTCTGGGCCCTGTATCTAATCGTATCTTGTGTGATACTGTCTGCTGGGCCCTATATCTAATCCGATCATGTGTGATACTGTCTGCTGGGCCACGGTATCTAATCCTATCATGTGTGATACTGTCTGCTGAGCTGTGTATCTAATCCTATCATGTGTGGTACTGTCTGCTGAGCCACTGTATCTAATCCTATCATGTGTGATACTGTCTGCTGGGCCACTGTATATAATCCTGTCATGTGTGATACTGCCTTCTGAGCCACTGTATCTAATCCTATCATGTGTGATACTGTCTGCTGAGCCACTGTATCTAATCCTATCCATAGTTTATACGGTCGTAGTCCTATAGATATGCTATGCTGTCTCCTATACACACATTTATTTGGGCGGACACATATGTATTGGGGCTATTTCCCTGACATTTTAAGCCCTGAGGGTATGTTCACACGGCAGCGTCTGTTACGGCTGAAATTACGGTGCTGTTTTCAGGAGAAAACAGCACCGGAATTTCAGACGTAACGGACTATGCAGGCGTCTTTCGCTGCGTCCATTACGAACGTAATTGGAGCTGTTTTTCTATGGAGTCCATGGAAAACGGCTCCATTTACGTCTGAAGAAGTGACAGGCACTTCTTTGACGCGGGCGTCTTTTTTACGCGCCGCCTTTTGACAGCTGCGCGTAAAAAAAAATGACCGTCGGCACAGAACATCGTAAAACCCATTCAAATGGATGGGCAGATGTTTGCCAACGCTTTTGAACCGCATTTTCGGACGTAATTCAATGCTAAAACTCCCGAATTACGTCCGTAAATAGGGTGTGTGAACCCAGCCTTAGTGACGCTCCCGGCTGCTAGTGCTGCATTGTTGGGTCACTTAGGAGACCCAGCGATGCAGCTGAAAGTTGCGGACCGTCGGCCATGAGAAGTTTGCGGGGGGGGGGGGCCAGTAAGAATTTTTGCATCAGGGGGCCATGAGCCTTTAGCTACGCCCCTGCCCTCATGTCACCAAATGAATGTGTGCTATGGGTTTCTTTCCATAAACTTGTATAATACCGCATATCTTTTCACCTATACCATTATGTACTAGTTTCTATGTATAGGTGTGGCTGCCGCAAACCTGCGGATTAATTAACCTGTTTCTCAAAAGGGTGGTAGTGCCTTTCTGACCTGAAATGTTACAGGATTGGTTGATGTTGATTTTAAAACACATGTCCTAAGTGTGTTACGTTATGCTATGAGTAAGAACATTCTGTTCGAAACCCGTTCGCAGTAACACGTCCCACCTGTGTCTTATGGACTTTTACATTATGTTATATGAAATAAAGCTCTTTTTATATTTTTCTAAATGTGGATGTTCTGAGGATTTTCTTCTACAATTCTTCATTTCAATAAAATTTATAGTCTGTTTTGCCTAAGATATTTATTCCATTATGTAATATATTATTCATATTAATCCAGAAACATTTCTAACCTAATATAATTTTCCAATAAAAAAAACTGTATCCAGTATAACATTTTTACAAGATTTTGTTTTACGACCCGTTAGTTTTATTTTTATCGTCATTAAACGTTATCATTGTGGGAGATATGCATGTATTTATTTTAGGTTTGGAAGAGTATGTCATACAAACACCATCAGAATCAAGAACACTAAGCACACTGATAACTGGCACAATGACCAAACACAGTAATGTTCCTTAGGGCCGTCCTATCAGAGGAATGTCACTGGCCACTTAGTGATTAATGCAAGTCACACTGAAAGTGAAAGGTTACAGAGAAGATCTTTAGACTTGCAAATGAAATAGTAATCCTTGTGATTGCCAGACAAATTACTCCAATTGCCTAAACTTTGTAACAGACAGTCCATGCCACAAATATTCAATTGCAATTACGTAGAGAATATTACATAAGCATTATGCAGATTTGTTATCCCTTGACTTCAAAACAGGAATAGCCAGGAATTTTAGTAATGTGCAAAAACACAGTAACGTGTCCATAAACTGCGACAAGTGCTGCATATATTCAGTAGACGGATAGCAGCAGATCCCCATTGTTTGCAGAGAACAGGGTGTCATTTACAGCAGCCTGTATTCTGCCTATTCTGTCACAAACAAATGCTTACTTACCAGAGTGGTAGGCATCGGCAAGGGCCCATCTCTTCTTTTAAAGGAGGGGTGAAGAAAATAGAATGAAGATAACATAGAGCCCAAGGAAGGGAGGGGGGATAGAGAGAGAGAATGCAGAATCAAAACTTTAGTAATCATAACTGTCCATTGCTTGGACTCATTTTCTGCTGATCTTGACGGAAAGGGATTTCTTTGCAAGTTTGGTATGGGCTCTATGGTTTCTTTTTATTTCCCAAAATATAGAATTTCATACAAAAGCCTATATATGCTGACCGCCTCCATGGAAGCCACAGGAATTGTTTCCCCTGTTTCTTCACTGTTTATTATTTGATCTAATCTGAAGGGATCAATTGTGATAACAGAAGTATATGAGGCAATAGCTATACATGCAGTATCCTCATTTATATGTTTAGCTTAGCTTATTTATTTGCTCAACCATTTAAATTGATACTTTTAGTTGAAAGAGTCTAAAACTTATTGATTTCCTGTATATCATTTAATTTCTTCATCATTTTATTGTACTTTATATATGTGGTAAAGCTATATGTGTATAAGGCTGTGGTTCAGTGACTACTTTTTGTAGCCCGACATTTCGTGTTTAACTTTTGAGCTGCAGTTTAGAGGAGTATTTTAAGTTACATGCACTATGCACACTTCTTAGGGCTGTAGCTGTCACTGAATAGTCAAAATTCAACATGAGGACTTAGCCTAAGCCTGATTCACATGAGCGTATTTTACTTCCGTGTGACGGCTTTGACACGGACCTATGTAGTTCAATGGGGCCGTTCACATAGGCGTTGTTTCAACGGACCGTGTGAAGGGTCCATTGAAAGATAGAACATGTCCAATTATCTTCCGTTTTCACGGATCCCTCCATAGGCTCAAGTTTATGGGGATCTGTGAAAACGGGACCCACACGGGTGCACCTCGGACGTGAAAAACATCAAGTTTTTCACGTCTGAGTTTCCCCACGCTCGTGTGAATCTAGCCTAAGACAAAAATAATATGACAATGCCCTGTAACTGGCACATCACCATATTATATTGTACATTTGGGACATGACAACAAAGTCAGCTATTTTACACTATGGTAAGGTGCCAAAAGAGCAAATTTAACCTGTAACGCATATTTAGTCCATATTACTTAGTCCATCTCTGCAATATTATCAAACTCTGTAAGGATTTTCTGTGCTTCTGTCCAAATTACTTCTACTTATATTCCATTAGGAATATCTGGGCCCGATACATCCAAGGAGTCTGGGGCCTCCTCCATTACCAAAGGGTTGGGCAATGGAAAGTGGTGCGCTCACGTTTGTACATTATGTGTGTTAACTGATTTTGGTACTGATGTCAATTACAGTGAACGAAACCATGGGTCAGGCACATGATCGGTTAATGCCCTGATGTTTGTTCAATT
This sequence comes from Rhinoderma darwinii, assembly GCF_050947455.1. Lineage (NCBI taxonomy): Eukaryota > Metazoa > Chordata > Amphibia > Anura > Rhinodermatidae > Rhinoderma > Rhinoderma darwinii. The sequence goes on from NC_134690.1 coordinate 317,634,556, forward strand.
CAGACAAAACGTATCCCACTGTATGGCATACAGTGGGATACGTTGCCTGGGGAATGGCCCCATAACTGTACAGTGACGTTAGTAGCTGTCCCAGGGCTGGGGTCCCCGGAGCATCTACTAGCACTCTGCCCAGGGACTCTGGTGCTGTTCCTCATGTCCATAGTGTTGTCAGGAGTGGTATACTTTTTTTTTTTTTGTGCGGGGTCTCTCATGATGGAATAGCATACTCTACTATGCTATGCTATTCCATCCTTCAAAAAAGGTAAACCCTATTCACATGAGTTAGGCCTTATTCACACGAACGTGTTATACGTCTGTGCTACGCGCGTGATTTTCACGCACGTCGCACGGACCTATGTTAATGAATGGCGCTGTTCAGACTGTTAAATTTCACGCAGCATATGTGCGCTGCATGAAACTCATGACATGTCCTATTTTTGGCCGTGTTTCGCGCAGCACGCACCCATAGAAGTCAATGGGTGCGTGCAAATCTCGCTCGGCACACAGAAGCAATTCCAGGTGCCGCGCGCTACAGTAGGAAAATAAATGAATGAAAACAGAAAAGTATCACGTGCTTTTCTGTTTGTAAACATAAAGCCAGAGTGTCATCATGATGCTGGCTGCGCGAAAATCACGCAGCAGCGCACCATATGCTGATGACACACGGAACTTTTGCACGCGCAAAACACAATTTTTTGCGCGCGCAAAATGGACATGTCCGTGTGAATAAGGCCTTATATTGTAACTTGTAGTGAATTTTCAGTGCGCAAGTCATGTGCCCATTTAAAAGCAAATTGTTCTTCTATTAGGCCCTTAGATATCACAAAGAAGTAAAAAAGAAGCACCGTTTCTCAAATCCGTGTAAACAGGGTGCAATATTCCCGCTTGGACACGAGACCAGTGTCCCTAGATGCTTGGTCAAAAACTCCAAAATACGAAACAGCACTCCTCAGTTAGTGAAGAAAAAGGGTTTATTCACCACGTGCGACGTTTTAGCCTTACTCCATGGTGCCTCAAGCATAACAATCAGTGAGCAGTGCACATATAAATACACAGATTACAATAATCCATAATAAATTTAAAAATTATCTAAAATTCATATATCTTTTAGTGTCAACATTTTAACAAGTGTAATAGATAATCATGCGTTACATGTATATACAGACATTTTATTCCTTTAAACATATATCAAAAATTCTCTTCCATTTACTGTATATATTTTATAAAGTGCTAAGTGCTAATCAATAAAGTGCAGGTGTTTAACCCCTTTCCGCACCTTGACGTAACTGCACGTCAAGGTGAGCAGTAACTTTGCGCACCTTGATGTGCAGTTACGTCTGTACTTTGATAGTTAACCGCCGCGCGGCGCTACACCGCAGCGGCAGTTAACTGTGCAGGGTGTCTGCCCTGCATTCCCTGTTGTCGATGAGCGGCCCATTAGACTGATTTAGGCAGTTAACCCCTTAGATGCGGCGTTCGATTGTGATCGCCGCATTTAAGGTATTATTTATTATTATTACAATTTTTCCTGAGTTGCGTTTTTTGCAGCGGAATAGCTGCATTTTCCGCCGCAAAAAAAACACAACATCTGCTATTTGTTGCAAGTTTTACTTCCCCATTGAATTAAATGGGGAAACCCCGAAACAAATAAGCGCATTTACGCAAATACAATTAACATGCTGTGGACTAAAAAAAACGGACCGCAGGTCAATTACTGAGCCTTTTTCCCGCTCATCGTGTGGGTGAGATTTGTTCAAATCTCACCCACACTGTTGCTACTGCATTTGGGCTTGTCCACATGTAACGAAATTGCTGCTATTTAAATACGCAGCAAAATACAGTAGCAGCAAAGTGGGTGATACTTATCAAATCCCATCCACGCCCTGCGTAAAATTTCTGACCAGAAATTGACCTGCGGTACATATGTTTTGAACCGCAGCATGTCAATTCCTGCTGCGGAAAGTGACTGAATTGCTGCATTTTTCAGAGATGTCACCATCCCCCAGCCTTGTGAAAAACGCAGCAAAATCCTCACCATTTTATGCAGCAAAAAACGCAAGAAATGGTGCTGTTTTTCCACAGCAGAATTTCTGCTAGTTGCTGCAGAAATTTCCTGTAGCAATTCCAATACGTGTGGAGAAGCCCTTATACTGTGGATAGGGTTTGTCCACACACACAACAGAATTGCTGCAGCAATTCCATTGAAAGTCATAGGCACACATGAACATGTACACATCACAAACTATATATATACACACATGAACACATCACACACTATATATACACATCAACACATCACACACTATATATTCACATGTACACCTGCCCCACCTAGCTACGCCCCTGCATATGCCCCCCCACATTATAAACTGAAATACAAGTAAACCCCAAACAGAACTACTACCAAGCTAAATCTGTGCTCCAAAAGCCAAATGGCTCTCCCTCTCTTATGAGCCCAACAGCGTGCCCAAACAGTAGTTTACGTCCACAGATCTGGCATCACCATACCTGGGAGAACCCGATTAATATTTTATGAGGTATTTGTCTTCAGTGGTACCAACTTGGCACAACATATTGTTCACTAAAATGGCATATGAGTGGAAATTTGTCATTTTCACTCCGCACCACCATGCGCATTAACCCCTTGGTGCACCACAACTTGACAGCATGTCGTGGTGTGCGGGGGGGATGTATGGAGCGGTATTGCAGTGTATTGTCGCAGCGATCTAATGATCGCTAGTTTAAGTCCCCTAGGGGGACTAATAAAATGTGTAAATAAAAAATTAAATAAATACAAGTCCAAAAGAAAACCCTTTTCGCATTTTTTCGCTAAAGCAATGTAAAAAATAATTTAAAAAATACACAAAATTGGTATCCCTGCGTCCCTAAAAGTCTGAACTATTACAATATACCGTTATTTAACTCACACGGTGAACGCCGTAAATAATAAAGAATTTAAAACGCCAAAATCGCTGTTTTTTTTAGTCACCTTAGCTCTAAAAAAAATGTTAAGAAAAAGTGCTCAAAAAGTTGTATGTACCAAAAAATTGTACCAATAAAAACGACAGTAGGTCCCGGAAGAAATAAGCCCTCACATCACTCTATTGACGGAAAAATAAAAACCTTATGGCTCTTGGAAGGTGGGGAGCGGAAAAATAAAAAAGCAAAAAATGGATCAGTCCGGAAAGGGTCAAATGATTTTTGGCAAAAAAATATGAATTTTGTAAATTTAACCTCTACTTTGCTTTAATTTCTGAGAAACACCTATGGGGTTAAAACACTTTCTGAATGCTGTTTTGGATACTTTGAGGGGTGAAGTTTAAAAAAAAAAAAGGGTGATTATGGGGATTTCCTCATATATAAGGCCCTCAAAGCCCCTTCAGAACTGAACTGGTTTTCTTGAAAATGTGAGAAATGGCTGCTAAAGTTCTAAGCCTTGTAACATCCTTGAAAAAAAATAGAATGCTCAAAAAACTATGCAAACATAAAGTACACATATGGGATATATGAAATAGTAACTATTTTGTGTGTTAACCCTTTCAAGACCCAGCTCATTTTTACCTTCATGACCAGCCCCATTTTCTCAAATCTGACATGTGTCAATTTATGTGTTAATAACTCTGGAATGCTTTTGCCTAGCCAAGTGATTCTGAGATTGTTTTCTCGTGACATATTGTACTTTATGTTAGTGGAAAAATTTGGTCAATAAATTCATTGCTTATTTGTGAAAAACACCAACATTTTGAGAAAATTTGCAAAAATTATGATTTTTCTCATTTTAAATGTATCTGCTTGTAAAACAGATAGTAATACCACACAAAATAGTTACTATTTTACATATTTCATATGTCTACTTTATATTTGCATTGTTTTTTGAACATTATTTTATTTTTCTAGGACGTTACAAGGCTTAGAACTTTAGCAGCAATTTCTCACATTTTCAAGAAAATTTCAAAAGGCTATTTTTACAGGGACCAGTTCAGTTCTGAAGTGGCTTTGAGGGCCTTATGTACTAGATAGACCCCATAAATCACACCATATTAAAAACTGCACCCCTCAAAGTATTCAAAACAGCATTCAGAAAGTTTCTTAACCCTTTAGGCGCTTCACAGGAATTAAAACAAAGTAGAGGTGAAATTTTATGTTTTTTGCTGAAATTCAATTGTAATAAAAAAAATTCTGTAACACAGAAGGTTTTACCCGAGAAATGCAACCCAATATTTATTGCCCAGGTTCTGCAGTTTTTAGAAATATCCCACATGTGGCTCTAGTGTGATAATGGACTGAAACACCGGCCTCCGAAGCAAAGGAGCACCTAGTGGATTTTGGGGCCTCCTTTTTTTAGAATATATTTTAGGCACCATGTCAGGTTTGAAGCGGTCTTGTGGTGCCAAAACAGTGGAAATCCCCCAAAAGTGAGACGGTTTTGGCAACTACACACCTCAAGGAATTTATCTAGGGGTATAGTTAGCATCTTGACCCCACAGGTCTTTTGCTATATTTATTGGAGTTTGTCTGTGAAAGTGAAAATCTACTTTTTTTCTGAAATAATATAAAAAAAAATAATATCGGGTGTCATGTCGCATATGCAAAGCCCCTGAGGTACCAAAACAGTGGAAACCTCCCAAAAGTCCCTTTAGGGGACTGGAACGAGCGATCATTAGGTCGCTGGTACAATACACTGCAGTACTAATGTATTGCAGTATAATGTCATTTTACAGGCTCCTGTAACAGCGCGATCGCTGTTCCTGTCCGTTAGTCTCGGGTGTCAGCTGTAATACACAGCGGACACCTGCAGAATATGGAGCGGGCGCAGCACGTGAGCCCGCTCCATACTTAACCCTTCGCACCACGACATGCTATTAAGTCGTGGTGCGCGAAGGCGTTAATGCGCAGCGGATGGTGCAAAGTGAAAATTAAAATTTTCCACTGATATGCCATTTTAACGCACAATATATTGTGCCCAGTTTGTGCCACTGAAGACAAATACCTCATACAATGTTGAGCGGGTTCTCTCGGATATAAAATATCATATATGTGGACGTAAGCTGGTGCTTGGACACGCTGTGGGGCTCAGAAGGGAGGGAACGCCATTTGGCTTTTGGAGCGCAGATTTTGCTTGGAAACTGTTCTGTTTGGGGTTTTGCTGGTATTTCAGTTTATGATGTGGGGGTATGTGTAAACTGGGCAGAGTACATCAGGGCATAATAAGAGGGTATAATAATGCTGTAAATAAATAATAATCCGCAGATATGTGGCCGATGTCGCACTGAGAAATGGCGCCCGATCATATCCGCTTTGGAACACTCTGCACATTTTGCATCGCCATATTCTGAGAGACAGAACTTTTTAATTTTTTCTCCAACGGAGCTGTGTGAGGGCTTATTTGTTACGGGACAATCTGTACTTTTCATTAGTACCATTTTAGGGTACATGTGATTTTTTTTTATCACTTCTTTTTTTGGAAGCAAAGTGACAAAGAAACATAAATTCTGACAACGTTTTTTGTATTTTTTTTTTACAGTGTTCAACGTGCGGTATAAATGACATTTTACTTTATTCTGCGGGTCGGTACGATTACGGCGATACCATATGTATATAGGTTTTTTATGTTTTGTGGTGATTGCGCAATAAAATCACTTTTCGATAAAATTATTTATTTTTTGTGTCACCATATTCTGAAAGCCATAATTTATTATTTTTCCGTCCAAAAAGCGATGTAAGGGCTTGTTTTTTGCGGGACGGGTTGTAGTTTTTATTGGTACTATTTTGGGGTACATGGGACTTTTTGATCACTTTTTATTCTACTGTATATTTTGGGAGGGTTGATGACCAAAAAATAGTGATTCAGACATTGTTTTTTTAATAATTTTTTTTGCGGTGTTCACCGTGCGGGAAAAATAATATTATAGTTTTATAGTTTGGGTCGTTATGAACGCGGTGATACCAAATATGTGTACTTTTTTTTAACATTTTCATTTTTTTCCTATAATAAAAGACTTATAGGAAAAAAAGCATTTTTTGTTTTTACACTTTTATAAAACTTTTTTATTACTTTTTACTAGTTTTACTTTAAGACTGGCAGCACTGATCGCTGCTATAATACATTACACTACCTAGGTAGTGTAACGTATTATAAACGGTCAGTGTGACGCTGAGAGTCACACTGAGAGGAAGCTTATGAGGACCGGCCTCCGGCTGGTTCTCATAGGCTGCTGTGCATGGCAGACCTGGGGGCTGTTATATGGCCCCCTGATATACAAAAAAATGGGACATAGAATGTAATTAAAACCACAGAAAAGGCCATACTCACAGATTAGGTGGTGGGTAAAATACCCGTTCCAAACAGGACGCAACCAGGTCAGAGAATGCTGTTGATGGGAAGTGCCCAGGTGTGTTTAAATAATGATAGCCACTCCCACTAACCTTGAGGGGAGTGGTGTGTTGGGCATGGAAGTAAATGTGTAATAATAATAAATAAATAATAAAGTACTGTGTATAGTGCACATGTGAGGTATAGGGGACATGACTAAGTGTAGTGTGTAGAAATCAGGGCTGTGAGTGAAACAAAAAAAGTGAGTGTAGAGTGTAAAACATGGAGGCATAGTGTTTGGATAGTGAGGCACAGCATATATCGCCGAATAGCAGCCTATTTATAACGCCCATACTGTAAGAGAGCGGGCTGCCCTGCATGCAGTGCCAAACATCCGCACACCAGGCTATCCCAGCATCATAAGACCCGGGCGCGTCCTGAAAAAAAGTATGTACTATGTAAGTAACCATGAAAAAACATGGGGTATTAGTTGTTGTTTTGGCCAAAAAAACGCAAGCTCGCAATCCACGTCACGGATCCCCACACTTGCGAGTCCCTACCTAGAACTTTTCGTTCCAAAATCTAAGATATACAAAAAAATGGGACATAGAATGTAATTAAAACCACAGAAAAGGCCATACTCACAGATTAGGTGGTGGGTAAAATACCCGTTCCAAACAGGACGCAACCAGGTCAGAGAATGCTGTTGATGGGAAGTGCCCAGGTGTGTTTAAATAATGATAGCCACTCCCACTAACCTTGAGGGGAGTGGTGTGTTGGGCATGGAAGTAAATGTGTAATAATAATAAATAAATAATAAAGTACTGTGTATAGTGCACATGTGAGGTATAGGGGACATGACTAAGGTAGGGACTCGCAAGTGTGGGGATCCGTGACGTGGATTGCGAGCTTGCGTTTTTTTGGCCAAAACAACAACTAATACCCCATGTTTTTTCATGGTTACTTACATAGTACATACTTTTTTTCAGGACGCGCCCGGGTCTTATGATGCTGGGATAGCCTGGTGTGCGGATGTTTGGCACTGCATGCAGGGCAGCCCGCTCTCTTACAGTATGGGCGTTATAAATAGGCTGCTATTCGGCGATATATGCTGTGCCTCACTATCCAAACACTATGCCTCCATGTTTTACACTCTACACTCACTTTTTTTGTTTCACTCACAGCCCTGATTTCTACACACTACACTTAGTCATGTCCCCTATACCTCACATGTGCACTATACACAGTACTTTATTATTTATTTATTATTATTACACATTTACTTCCATGCCCAACACACCACTCCCCTCAAGGTTAGTGGGAGTGGCTATCATTATTTAAACACACCTGGGCACTTCCCATCAACAGCATTCTCTGACCTGGTTGCGTCCTGTTTGGAACGGGTATTTTACCCACCACCTAATCTGTGAGTATGGCCTTTTCTGTGGTTTTAATTACATTCTATGTCCCATTTTTTTGTATATCTTAGATTTTGGAACGAAAAGTTCTAGGTAGGGACTCGCAAGTGTGGGGATCCGTGACGTGGATTGCGAGCTTGCGTTTTTTTGGCCAAAACAACAACTAATACCCCATGTTTTTTCATGGTTACTTACATAGTACATACTTTTTTTCAGGACGCGCCCGGGTCTTATGATGCTGGGATAGCCTGGTGTGCGGATGTTTGGCACTGCATGCAGGGCAGCCCGCTCTCTTACAGTATGGGCGTTATAAATAGGCTGCTATTCGGCGATATATGCTGTGCCTCACTATCCAAACACTATGCCTCCATGTTTTACACTCTACACTCACTTTTTTTGTTTCACTCACAGCCCTGATTTCTACACACTACACTTAGTCATGTCCCCTATACCTCACATGTGCACTATACACAGTACTTTATTATTTATTTATTATTATTACACATTTACTTCCATGCCCAACACACCACTCCCCTCAAGGTTAGTGGGAGTGGCTATCATTATTTAAACACACCTGGGCACTTCCCATCAACAGCATTCTCTGACCTGGTTGCGTCCTGTTTGGAACGGGTATTTTACCCACCACCTAATCTGTGAGTATGGCCTTTTCTGTGGTTTTAATTACATTCTATGTCCCATTTTTTTGTATATCTTAGATTTTGGAACGTAAAGTTCTAGGTAGGGACTCGCAAGTGTGGGGATCCGTGACGTGGATTGCGAGCTTGCGTTTTTTTGGCCAAAACAACAACTAATACCCCATGTTTTTTCATGGTTACTTACATAGTACATACTTTTTTTCAGGACGCGCCCGGGTCTTATGATGCTGGGATAGCCTGGTGTGCGGATGTTTGGCACTGCATGCAGGGCAGCCCGCTCTCTTACAGTATGGGCGTTATAAATAGGCTGCTATTCGGCGATATATGCTGTGCCTCACTATCCAAACACTATGCCTCCATGTTTTACACTCTACACTCACTTTTTTTGTTTCACTCACAGCCCTGATTTCTACACACTACACTTAGTCATGTCCCCTATACCTCACATGTGCACTATACACAGTACTTTATTATTTATTTATTATTATTACACATTTACTTCCATGCCCAACACACCACTCCCCTCAAGGTTAGTGGGAGTGGCTATCATTATTTAAACACACCTGGGCACTTCCCATCAACAGCATTCTCTGACCTGGTTGCGTCCTGTTTGGAACGGGTATTTTACCCACCACCTAATCTGTGAGTATGGCCTTTTCTGTGGTTTTAATTACATTCTATGTCCCATTTTTTTGTATATCTTAGATTTTGGAACGAAAAGTTCTAGGTAGGGACTCGCAAGTGTGGGGATCCGTGACGTGGATTGCGAGCTTGCGTTTTTTTGGCCAAAACAACAACTAATACCCCATGTTTTTTCATGGTTACTTACATAGTACATACTTTTTTTCAGGACGCGCCCGGGTCTTATGATGCTGGGATAGCCTGGTGTGCGGATGTTTGGCACTGCATGCAGGGCAGCCCGCTCTCTTACAGTATGGGCGTTATAAATAGGCTGCTATTCGGCGATATATGCTGTGCCTCACTATCCAAACACTATGCCTCCATGTTTTACACTCTACACTCACTTTTTTTGTTTCACTCACAGCCCTGATTTCTACACACTACACTTAGTCATGTCCCCTATACCTCACATGTGCACTATACACAGTACTTTATTATTTATTTATTATTATTACACATTTACTTCCATGCCCAACACACCACTCCCCTCAAGGTTAGTGGGAGTGGCTATCATTATTTAAACACACCTGGGCACTTCCCATCAACAGCATTCTCTGACCTGGTTGCGTCCTGTTTGGAACGGGTATTTTACCCACCACCTAATCTGTGAGTATGGCCTTTTCTGTGGTTTTAATTACATTCTATGTCCCATTTTTTTGTATATCTTAGATTTTGGAACGAAAAGTTCTAGGTAGGGACTCGCAAGTGTGGGGATCCGTGACGTGGATTGCGAGCTTGCGTTTTTTTGGCCAAAACAACAACTAATACCCCATGTTTTTTCATGGTTACTTACATAGTACATACTTTTTTTCAGGACGCGCCCGGGTCTTATGATGCTGGGATAGCCTGGTGTGCGGATGTTTGGCACTGCATGCAGGGCAGCCCGCTCTCTTACAGTATGGGCGTTATAAATAGGCTGCTATTCGGCGATATATGCTGTGCCTCACTATCCAAACACTATGCCTCCATGTTTTACACTCTACACTCACTTTTTTTGTTTCACTCACAGCCCTGATTTCTACACACTACACTTAGTCATGTCCCCTATACCTCACATGTGCACTATACACAGTACTTTATTATTTATTTATTATTATTACACATTTACTTCCATGCCCAACACACCACTCCCCTCAAGGTTAGTGGGAGTGGCTATCATTATTTAAACACACCTGGGCACTTCCCATCAACAGCATTCTCTGACCTGGTTGCGTCCTGTTTGGAACGGGTATTTTACCCACCACCTAATCTGTGAGTATGGCCTTTTCTGTGGTTTTAGTTATATGGCCCCCGGTTCTGCCTTATAACCGACTGCAGCACCAGCAATCGGTCCCCGGAAAAGTTTGTTGTAGCAACAAACTTTCTAGTTTGTTATAGCAACAAACTTTCCAGTTCGTTGCTACAACACACTTTCTCTGCGATCACATGACCGGGACCTGAACTAATCAGGTCCCGATCATATCTCCGGGACCAGAGGCAGGTGATAACAGCGCGATCTGGGTGTCAGCGCTACTCTGACACACCCGGATTGCGCTTTTAACACCCACTGTGAATTCACGTCGGCACTGCACAGAGCCCAGCAAGTGCCGACGTGAATATACAGTGGGCGGTCGGGAAGCGGTTAATACAGTCTGTCATACAAGCAGATACATACAATTTCTAGAAAAATGCAAATTTTGGTGTTTTTCACACAAAAATATTGAATTTATCGTCCAAATTCTTTTACTAACAATATGTCAAGAGAAAACAATCTCAGAATCACTTGGACAGGTAAAAGCATTCCCAAGTTATTACTACATAAGTTAACACGTCAGATTTTAAAAAATCGGCTTCTTCCTCAAGGCCAAAACAGACTCAGTCCTGAAGGGGTTAAGGTTATAATCATAATTATATTTATGTCCAAACAGACTCACCAATTTCGGATACCCTCACAGACTTTACATGTTGTATTAATCCTCAGCGTCTCTTAGTCTTTAAAACGCATGAACGGGCTCGGAAATTCCGCGCATGTCTATCTTAACCACTGTGTAGCTGAGTCGTGGAACGCACGTCGTGACCGGCAAATCCATCAAATCAATGTTCATCAGGCGCATGCTCAGCTGAGCATTTCTACGGCCATACAAACCTGGCTAACTGTATTGGATATCTGAGGGATTTTAACCCTTCACTGCTGTTATTACTGGTATTTACCATTACTATTAAAACAAATATCATACTGTATCTAAAATAGGGATGACACAAAACAAGGGTTTATACTCTAGTACATACTAAAAAAATACCGGCGTATGCATATGTGTGTGTATGTAGACCCCCAGAGTTAGAAAATAGAACTAACTATCGCGGTCGTCTCAAAAGTAAACTGAGGCATTCCGCCTAAACCGGAGACAGTAGAGTCTCACGATCTGGTTTAACCGACCGTGTACTCATCATCCTGCCACAGGACTTAAAAGAAAACTGTTACGAGGGGCGCATCAACAGTTCACTGCAGCGCTTACAGTACACAACAGATTGCAAATCCATATTTATAATAACCTTATTTTGTCTAGTTCAATATTGTGCCACTTGATTGAATACACTCCTATACAATAACCATATCCGACTCAGGTGCACATCTGGAGGGGATATACATATACGGAACGTGTATCGGCCGTATTTCCCAGGCCGACCACAATTCTTGGAGCCGGACTAGCATCACAGTTATTAATGCTGCTAGGAGTCCCTGCCTCTCCTGCTATCAGTACGGGACCGAGGACAGTATTCCCACGGGAAGGGACAGACTCCCATGATTATAGATAACTGTGATGCTAGAAACCAGGCTCCCTGAACTGTGGTCGGTCCGGGAAATATGGCCGATACACGGCCCGAATATCACAGACCAAACATGGACGTCTGAATAAGGCCACTTGACTCCTGTTTTTGGTGCAGATTGCGCACTGAAAATTCACTACAAATTACAATATAAGGCTATATTCAGACGAACATGTGTGAAATCAGCCGTGAAGAACGGACGTTTTTCACGGCCGATTAGCACCCTTGCGGGACCCGTTTTCACAGATCCCTCATAGACTTGAGTCTATTGAGAGATCCGTGAAAATGCACAAAAATAGGACATGTCCAATTTTTTTAAAGTCCCTTCACACGGTCCGTTAAAACAACGACCATGTTAATAAACCAATAGAAATACATGCAGCCGTGTGATGGCCATTAACCCCTTCACGCCATTTCACGTACAGTTACGTGATGGGAGATGACCTTTTCCCGCATCTCCACGTAACTGTACGTGATGGAGATGAAGCTGGCTCAGGAGCTGAGCCAGCGACATCACCGCCGGGTGACAGCTGAATGTTACAGCTGGCACCCTGAGGTATCGGCCAGGACCAGAGCTAGCCTCCGATCCGACCGATTAACCCCTCACCTGCTGCGTTCAATAGAGATCGCAGCATGTGAGGAGTTTATAGCCATCGGCACCCCAGCAACGTGATAGCTGGGTTTGCCGGTGGCTGCAAAGGCGATCGGAGGGCTAATGCTTACCTCCCGGTCCGCCAGTAACGGAATCCTCCTATGCCCCGTCGTCGGCGGGGCCCAGGAGGCTTCCGGTACCATTGGCAAGATGGCGCCGGCTCAGCTTCCGGCTCAGAAGCTGAGCCGGCGTCATCAGCAGTGGGTGTCGCTGTATGTTACAGCGGACACCCCGATCTATCGCCAGGAACCGGAGCTAGCTCCGATTCCTGGCATTAACCCCTTCAATGCAGCAATTCAATGCAATCGCTGCATCAAAGTGGTTTGTATGCAATCGGCAGCCTTGCCATGCGATAGCAAGGCTGGCGACTGCTACTATGGCAACAGGATGCCTAACAATGGCTTCCTGATCGGCTTGCTGTCAGTGAACAACTGACAGTTCTAATACATTGCACTACATAGGTAGTGCAATGTATTAGAACATCAAACAAACAGTTGGACCTTCAAGTCATCTAGTGGGACTAAAGAAAAGTGTAAAAAAAAAAGTGTAAAAAAAGTAAAAATAAAAGTTGTAAAAAATACAATAAAAGTTTCAAATAATAACACAAAACACAATCGCCCTTTTTCCCTTATCAAGTCATTTATTATTGAAAAAAATAATAAAGCCATACATATTTGGTATCGCTGCGACCGTAACGACCTTAACTATAAAAATATTATGTTATTTATTCCACACAGTGAACGCCGTAAAAAAAATAACTAAAAAATACTGACATAATTGCTATTTTTTGGTCACTTTGTCTTTCAAAAATTGAAATAAAAAGTGATCAAAAAGTCGCATGTACCTAAAAATAGTACCTATAAAAACTATAACTCATCTAGCTAAAAACAAGCCCTCATACAGCTCCGTCGACGAAAAAAAAAAAAAAAAAAAGTTGTAAAACATAAAAAGTGCTATAAATTAGGTATCACCGGAATCGGACTGACCCGCAGAATAAAGGTAACATGTAATTTATAACGCATGGTGAACGCTGTATAAAAAGAACTAAAAAAATATGCCAGAATTGCTGTTTTTTGGTCACCTTGCCTCCCAAAAAAAAAAAGGATAACAAGTGATAAAAAAGTCTTATGTACTCCAAAATGGTACCAATAAAAACTACAGCTCGTCACACAAAAAAAAACAGCCCTCATACGTCTATGAAAAAATAAAATTAGTCAAGGCACCAATAAGCCAGGAAATAAAAATATGCAGTTGTGCCGGCCCGAGGGAAACGTTTCTTCTGTTTCAAGTGGCGTATTATCAAGGCCCCTAAAATTAGGGAACCAGGAAGGGGAGGGCCCAAACATATCTGCTGGAAGTGAGGGTGCCCGTATTATACCAGGACAACACTTTCCAAGCAAAATTCCCCAAACTTCAAAGGTGCGGAGTATGGACCAAAAGGGGGATAAGTAAGGACCATTTATTAGTGCGACACCGGCCTGTGCAGAAAGGATTGTGTCACAGCATAACACACATCTATGGATTATTTTATTGTTTTTTTTTACCCCACTATACCACCTGACTATGCCCCTTATATACTCCGCCCGCCTTACATGTACCCCCACATTATAAACGGAAACACCAGTAAGACTCAAAACAAAACTACTACAAGCAAAATCCACGCTCCAAAAGTCAAATGGCGCTACCTCCCTTCTGAACCCTACAGTGTTCCCAAACAGCAGTTTACGTCCACATATATGGCATCGCCATACCCGGGAGAACCCTTTTAACAATTTTTGGGGTGTGTGTCTCCAGTGGCACAAGCTGGGTGCCACATATTGGCATATCTATTGAAAAACCATTTTCACTCTGCAACATCGCGTGAACACCAATTTCTGCCAATCACCTGTGGGGTTAATATGCTCACTACACCCCTAGGTGAATACCTTGAGGGGTGTAGTTTCCAAAATGGGGTCACTTCTGGGGGGGATCCACTGTTTTGGTCCCACAGGGACTTTGCAAATGCAACATAGCGACCAGAAACCAATCCAGCAAAATCTGTACTCCAAAAGTCAAATGGCGCTCCTTCCCTTCTGAGCCCTACTCTGTGCCTAAACAGCAGTTTATGACCACATATGTGGTATTGCCGTACACAGGAGAAGTTGCTTTACAAGTGTTGGGGTGCTCTTTTTCATTTATTTGTTGAGAATATGAAACATTTTCAGCTAAAACGACGTCTTATTGAAGAAAAAGGATTTTTTTTATTTTCACTGCCCAATTCTAATAAAATCTATGAAACACCTGTGGGGTCAAAATGCTCACTACACCCCTAGATGAATTCCTCAAGGGGTGTAGTTTAGTGAATCGAGTCACTTTTGGGGAGTTTCCACTGTACTGGTACCTTAGGAGCTTTGCAATAGTGACATGGTGTCAAGAAACCAATCCAGCAAAATCTGTGCTCCAAAAGCCAAACGGCACTCCTTCTCTTCTGATCCTTGCCGTGTGCCCAAACAGTAGTTTATGACCACAAATGGGGTATTGCCGTACTCCAGAGAAGTTGCTTTACAAATGTTGGGGTTCTTTTATTCCTTTATTTGTTGAGAAAATGAAAAATGTTGAGCTAAAGCTACGTCTTATTGGAAAAAAAAAGGATTTTTTTTATCTTCACTGCCCAATTCTAATAAAATCTATGAAACCCCTGTGGGTTCAAAATGCTCACTACACCCCTAGATGGATTCTTCAAGGGGTGTAGTTTCCTAAATGGAGTAATTTTTTTGGTGTTTTCACTGTTTTGGCCCCTCAGGGGCTTTGCAAATGCGACGTGGTTTCCGCAAACCATTCCTGCTAAATTTGAGCTCCAAAAGCCAAATGGCGCTCTTTCCCTTCTAAGCTCCGCCGTGTGTACAAACAGCCGTTTATGACCACATGCGGGGTATTTTTTTACTCGGGAGAAATTGCTTTACAAAAGTAGTGGTGCATTTTCTCCTTTTAGTCCTTGTGGAAATTAGAAAAAATTAGCTAAACCTACATTTTCTTTGAAAGAATGTAGATTTTCATTTTCACGGCCTACTTCCAATAATTTCTGCAAAAAACCTGCGGGGTCAAAATGCTCACTATACCCCTAGATAATTTCCTCAAGGGGTATAGTTTCTAAAATGGTGTCACTTTTGGGGGATTTCCACTGTTTTGGTGCCGCAAGAGCCTTTCAAACCCGACATGGAGCCTAAAATATTTTCTAATAAAAAGGAGGCCCCAAAATCCTCTAGGTGCTCCTTTGCTTCTGAGGCCTGTGCTTCAGTCAATAAGTGCACCAGGGCCACATGTGGGGTATTTCTAAAAACTGCAGAATCTGGGCAATAGATAATGAGTTGCATTTCTCTGGTAAAACTTTCTGTGTTACAAAAAAAATAGATGAATATTTAATTTCTGCAAAAAAAATAAATAAATTTGAACATTTCACATCTACTTTGCCTTAATTCCTGTGAAACATCTAAAGGGTTAAGAAACTTTCTAAATGCTGTTTTGAATACTTTGAGGGGTGAAGTTTTTAAAATGGGGTGACTTATCGAGGGTTTCTAATATAAGGCCCTAAAATCCACTTCACAACTGAACTGGCCCCTGTAAAAATAGCCTTTTGAAATTTTCTTGAAAATGTGAGAAATTGCTGCTAAAGTTCTAAGCCTTGTGATGTCATAGAAAAATAAAAGGATGTTCAAAAAACGATGCCAATCTAAAGTAGACATATGGGTGATGTTAATTAGCAACAATTTTGTGTGGTAATACTATCTGTCTTACAAGCTGATACATATAAATTTAGAAAAATGCAAATTTTTGCAATTTTTCGCTAAATTTTGGTGTTTTTCACAATTAAATACTTAATGTATCGAGCAAATTTTGCCAGTAACAAAGTCCAATGTGTCACGAGAAAACATTCTCAGAATCGCTTGGATAGGTAAAAGCATTCCGGAGTTATTACCACATAAAGTAAAACATGTCAGATTTGAAAAAGTTGGCTGTGTCCTGAAGGCCAAAACAGGCTGTCTTGAAGGGGTTAACAATACTGAAGTGTTTAGACAGTGAATAGACATTCCACGGGATGTCTATTCACAATCTCTGCACTTCGTTACTCTGTCTGTGGTAGTTACAGCAGAGGAAGCGTGATCTCGCGAGATTACGCGGTAAATGACAGGTTACAACGAGATCACGCTTCCTCGGCTGTAACTACCATAGAAACAGTAACGAAGTGCAGAGATTGTGAATAGACATCCCGTGGAATGTCTATTCACTGTCTAAACACTTCAGTATTGTTAATACCTATGACATTCCCTATGCGATGTGTAAATGAATGGAGAGGAGTGCATGATGCTGATTGGTCAGCGTCATACACTCCCCTGTACAACGCCCACTTGGTCTAAAGTAAAAATAAGCCCAGTTGGGCATTAAGCAACTCATTAGCATAAATCTAAAAACGCAAATAAAGTGGTAAAAATAGATTGTTTATTTAAATAAAAAGCACTGCTGTCACCTACATTATAGCGCCGATCTCCTTATGTACGAGATAGGGCACCTATAATGTGGTGACAGAGCCTCTTTAAATGCCATGTTTGGGATTGACCGCGGAATTTAAAGTGTTAGAATTAGGGGGGCGCCCCCTTAAGCAAGCCATCGAAAAACGCCCACGGCATGATCGGCTGTTAACAGCGGTTGTTATAACAGCCATGGGGCCTAATGAAAGCCCCCAGGTCTTCCATCTTTGTGCTCCTTTGAAGCAGGGCTTCAAATGAGGCTGTCAGAATCACGATATACTGCAATACATTAGTATTGCAGTACAGGGTGGGCCATTTATATGGATACACCTAAATAAAATGGGAATGGTTGGTAATATTAACTTCCTGTTTGTGGCACATTAGTATATGGGAGGGGGGAAACTTTTCAAGCTGGGTGTTGACCATGGCGACCATTTTGAAGTCGGCCATTTTGTATCCAACTTTAGTTTTTTCAATGGGAAGAGGGTTATGTGACACATCAAACTTATTGAGAATTTCACAAGAAAAACAATGGTGTGCTTGGTTTTAACGTTACTTTATTCTTTCATGAGTTATTTACAAGTTTCTGACCACTTATAAAATGTGTTCAAAGTGCTGCCCATTGTGTTGGATTGTCAATGCAACCCTCTTCTCCCACTCTTCACACGCTGATAGCAACACCGCAGAAGAAATGCTAGCACAGGCTTCCAGTATCCATAGTTTCAGTTGCTGCACATCTCGTATCTTCACAGCATAGACAATTGCCTTCAGATGACCCCAAAGATAAAAGTCTAAGGGGGTCAGATCGGGAGGCATTTCTTCTGCGGTGTTGCTATCAGTGTGTGAAGAGTTAAATAAAGTTTTTTTTTATGTTCCAAAGTATTAAAAGTTTAAAAAAAAAAAACATTTTCCAATTTTTTGCCTAAATCAATGTTAAAAAAAATAAAGGTGAACATAACTGGTATCGCTGCGTCCTTAAAAGTCCGAACTATCATAATATAGCATTGTTAAATGCGCTGGGTGAATGCCGTAAAAAAAAAAAAAAAAATATATATATATATATGTGTGTGTATATATATATATATATATATATATATATATATATATATATATATATATAAAACACGCAAATTGCTGGTTTTTGTTCGCCTTAGCGCTCCAAAAAAGTGATCGAAAAGCCGCATATACCCTAAAATGGTATTGGTGAAAACTACAGCTCGCCCTTCAAAAGTTAAGCACTCACATCGCTAAATTGATGGAAAAATTAAAAAGTTATGGCTCTCAGAATATGGCAATACAAATTTTTTTTTTAATTTAGCAAATAGTTTTATTTTTTAAAAGTGGTAAAACATAAAACAAAACATATCAATTTGGTATCGCCGGAATCGTACCAACCTGTAGAATAAGGTGAATATGTAATTTTTACCGCCTGATGGATGCCATAAAAACAAAACCCCCAAAAATATGGCGTAATCGCTGTTATTTGCCCATTTCACCCCATAAATTATTTTTTTCAGTTTCCCAGTACATTATGCAGTACAATAAATGGTGCCATGAAAAACTACAACTTGTCCCGCGAAAAACAAGCCCTCCTATGGCTATATAGATGGAAAAATTAAAAAATTATAGCTTTTGGAATGTGGGGAGGAAAAAACAAAAGTGAAAATCCGAGCAGGGGTTAAATCAGCTGCATGTCTATTAAAGAGGCTCTGTCACCAGATTTTGCAACCCCTATCTCCTATTGCAGCAGATCGGCGCTGCAATGTAGATAAGAGTAACGTTTTTTTTGTTTTTTTTTAAACGAGCATTTTTGGCCAAGTTATGACCATTTTTATATTTATGCAAATGAGGCTTTCTAAAGTACAACTGGGCGTGTTTAAAGTTAAAGTACAACTGGGCGTGTATTATGTGCGTACATCTGGGCGTTTTTACTTCTTTTACTTGCTGGGCGTTGTGAATAGAAGTGTATGATGCTGACGAATCAGCATCATCCACTTCTCTTCGTTACCACCCAGCTTCTGGCAGTGCACAGACACACAGCGTGTTCTCGAGAGATCACGCTGTGATGTCACTTCCTGCCCCAGGTCCTGCATCGTGTCGGACGAGCGAGGACACATCGGCACCAGAGGCTACATTTGATTCTGCAGCAGCATCGGCGTTTGCAGGTAAGTCGATGTAGCTACTTAGCTGCAAACGCTGATGCTGCTGCAGAATCAAGGACCTGTCGGTGACGTCACGCTGTGTGTCTGCAGTGAAAGAAGCTGGGTGGGAACGATGAGGTCACCCACAGGTCCTTCAACCTTGAAGACTGGGCGTTGGTAAAAACACAATACACGCCCAGTTGGTAAAACGAGAAAACACGCCCAGTTGTCCATTGAAAAGCTCATTTTCATAAATATAAAATTGCTCATAACTTGGGCAAAAATTATCGTTTTTCAAAAAAACAAAAACTTTGCTGTTATCTACATTGCAGCGCCGATCACATTCAATAGGAGATAGGGATTTGATAATCTGGTGACAGAGCCTCTTTAAGTTGCAGAATTGTAACGTATTTCATCCTTTACACTGTAAAGGGTTAATTTGCTGTAAATCCGTAGCAAATTCTGTAACGCACACATTGAGGAATCTGGTGCACAAAATCCGCTTCAAAACCGCAGGTAATTCTGCAGGTAAAATCTGCACCTAATAGTGCATTTTTTGATACGTTTATAGGTGTTTTTTACATTTTGATGTGGAAATAGGTGCAGGTTTTATGCTGCAGATTTATTTTTTATTTTTTTTATAAATTAGTCAGAAACTATTTGCAAGCGGAAACGCAAGATAAATTGACATGTAGCATGCTTTCAAATACACACCGCAGGTCAATTTTTGTGCAGAAAATGCGACATGTAGATGAGATTTCTTGATCTCATTTACTTTGCTGGTACTGTATTACACTGCGGATTTGTCACACAAAAATATCCATGACAAATTTGCACGTAATAAGTATCGTGTGCATTTGGCCCAACAGAGGTTTTTTTTAACTCACCCTAAGGCCCCGTTCACACATGTTGGATTTGATACGGATTCCGATGACATGCCGATGATTCTGCAACCCATCATATGAGGTTTTTGCAACCCAGTTCACATGCTACGAAAAAATTTCCACGTGTATTTTTGTCCGCACCATGAAAAGAAATCCACCACAGCAATAAGTAGCATGCTAATTATTTTGCGTGGAAAAGCCGAGGATAAGCAACTTTGAATGACAATGGGACTTAGGACTTGTTCACACAGTATTTTGCAGGCAGAAAAATCTGCCTCGAAATTCCTTCAGGCTTTCTTGATGTCAATGGGAGGTCAGAAACGGAAATGTTCGAAGAAAGGGCATGTTGCTTCTCTTTCTCACAAGGGTTTTTTTTACCGCTCGCAGGAAAAAAACACCTTTGCCTCCCTTTGAAATCAATAGGAGGCGATTTCGGCTATTTTTTGCCCCAGTTTCCAACGCGGTTTCCGCTGCAAAAAATGCGACAAAGAAACTCTGCGTGAACAGGGCCTTATTCTCGTGCGAATCAGGTACACGCTTGTGGCACATCTGCGTCAGAAATCAAAGGGTAAGCCTCAGATTATTGCTGTGGAAAAACACATTGAACTTTAATGGCAACATAAGAACGGAGCATTAGGGTATGTTCACAAGCACTGTTTTCAGACGTAATTCGGGCGTTTTACGCCTCGAATTACGCCTGGAAAAAATGGCTCCATTACGCCTACAAACATCTGCCCATTGCTTTCAATGGGTTTTACGATGTTCTGTTACCATGAGGTGTAATTTTACGCGTCGCTGTCAAAAGACACCCGCGAAAATGAAGTGCATGTCACTTTTTGGGACATTTTTGGAGCCGTTTTTCATTCACTCCATTGAAAAACAGCTCCAATAATGTCCAAAAAATACGCCGCGACAAAGGCGAGTAGTTACAAAAACGTCTGAAAATCAGGAGCTGTTTTAGCCTGAAAACAGCTCCGTATTTTCAGACATATTTTGCTAAACCATGTGAACATACCCTAAGGCTGGGTTCACACGACCTATTTTCAGACGTAAACGAGGCGTATTATGCCTCGTTTTACGTCTGAAAATAGGGCTACAATACGTCGGCAAACATCTGCCCATTCATTTGAATGGGTTTGCCGACGTACTGTGCAGACAACCTGTCATTTACGCATCGTCGTTTGACAGCTGTCAAACGACGACGCGTAAAAATACAGCCTCGTCAAAAGAAGTGCAGGACACTTCTTTGGACGTTTTTGGAGCTGTTTTCTCATAGACTCCAATGAAAACAGCTCCAAAAACAGACGTAAAAAACGCAGCGAAAACGCAGCGAAAAACGGCGCGAAAAACGTGAGTTGCTCAAAAAAACGTCTGAAAATCAGGGGCTGTTTTGCCTTGAAAACAGCTCTGTATTTTCAGACGTTTTTAGTCACTACGTGTGCACATACCCTTAGTGCTCCTTACATCCTCACAAACGCTTCCCCCTCCCTTAAGGCCCCCTTCACATCATGTTGTTGACCTAAGTTTATCGTGTATTTCAGGAAATCTCCTAATGTACACTATAAACAACATAGACGATAATTCACAGGCCTCCATTATGTCCTTTTAGCCTACATCGGGCTGGTAGACGTCGGTATATCTTATTTTCGAAGGATGGAATAGCAGAGTAGACTTTGTTATTCCAGAGTCCCCAGGCAGAGCATCACACAAGTGCTCTACCTGTGGACTTTGTCCCTGGGAAAGCTCCTGACGTTACTGTCCATCAGTGGCGGATTAAGTAGACTATAGGCCTGGGCTGTTACCCAAACTTGGGCCCCCCTTCCACACAGCAGCCCTGCCGTGCCGTAACTATTTTTAACACTACTTTTTTGGGCAAGCATTAACAAATGGTCCCTACATACTGGCAGTATCACACTGTGCAGGGACACATCCTCCTGACAAGGGGAATTGTCTATCAGTCCTGGACTTCAGAAAGACTTTTTGTGAAATACAAGGATTTCCTATAATAAACATGTCAGGAGAGGTGACAGATTCTCTATAAATCTAGTGACTCACAGGTGACGACGTCTCAGATTCTAGTAGTTTTTTTTCCTCTTTCCTTCTCCATCTGGTCCAGAGCTCATGACGACTTCTCCCGGCCATGACCCATTTCTGCAGAATTTGCAGAATGTCAGCTGTCTTCGGCTCCTCAGTTTTCCAACATTTCCACACCTATAAACGAAAATAAAATTATCATGGCGCCACATACTGTTCCCCTAAATATAATAGCACCAAGCACTGCGCGCCTGAATATAATAATACCATACACTGTAAAATACCACATACACACAGCCCCCTGTACATAGTGCCACACACAGCCCCCTGTATATATCACACATCCCCCTATAGCTAGCACCACACACATCCCCCCGTGGAGAGCGTTACACACAGCCCCCTATAGATAGCGCCATACAGCCTTCCCCCTCTTGTAAATAGCGCCACAGAGCCGCCTGTAAAGAGCACAACACACATACCGCTGTGCTACACAGCCCTCCCCCTTTGTACAGTGTCACACAGCGCCCCCCCTTGTATATAGTGTCACACAGCGCTCCCCTTTGTATATAGGATGACACAGTGCTCCCCCTTGCATATAAGACCACTTAGCACTCCCCCTTGTATATAGGGCCACATAGCGCTCCCCCTTGTATCTGGTGCACACTGCTCCTCCTTTGTATATAGTGCCACACAGCGCTCCCCTCCCCCTTGTATATAGGGTCACAAAGAACTTTCCCCCCTTTATTTAGGGCTACACAGCGCTTCCCCCCTTGTATATAGGGCCACATAGCGCTCCCCCTTGTATATAGGGCCACATAGTGCTCCCCCTTGTATATAGTGCACACAGCAATCCCCTTTTGTATATAGTGCACACAGCCCTCCCCCTTTGTATATAGTGCACACAGCGCTCCTTGTATATAGTGCACACAGCGCTCCCCTTTGTATATAGTGCACACAGCGCTCCCCACTTTGTATATAGTGCACACTGCGCTCCCAACTTTGTATAGTGCACACAGCGCTCCCTGCTTTGTATATAGTGCACACAGCGCTCCCCCTTTGTATATAGTGCACACAGCGCTCTCCCTTTGTATAGTGCACACAGCGCTCCCCGCTTTGCATAGTGCACACAGCGCTCCCCGCTTTGCATATAGTGCACACAGCGCTCCCCCTTTGTATATAGTGCACACAGCGCTCCCCCTTTGTATAGTGCACACAGCACTCCCTGCTTTGTATATACTGCACACATCGCTCCCCGCTTTGTATATAGTGCACACAGCGCTCCCCCTTTGTGTATAGTGCACACAGCGCTCCCCCTTTTTATAGTGCACACAGCGCTCCCCGCTTTGTATATAGTGCACACAGTGCTACCCCTTTGTATATAGTGCACGCAGCTCTCCCCCTTTGTATATAGTGCACACAGCGCTCCCCCTTTGTATAGTGCACACAGCGCTTCCCGCTTTGTATAGTGCACACAGCACTCCCCACTTTGTATATAGTGCACGCAGCACTTCCACTTTGATTATAGTGCACACAGCGCTCCCCGCTTTGTATATAGTGCACACAGCGCTCCCCGCTTTGTAAATAGTGCACACAGCGCTCCCCCTTTGTAAAGTGCACACAGCGCTCCCCGCTTTGTATATACTGCACGCAGTGCTACCCCTTTGTATATAGTGCACACAGCGCTCCCTCTTTGTATATAGTGCACACAGCGCTCCCCGCTTTGTATATAGTGCACACAGCGCTCCCCCTTTGTATATAATATGAAACATACAAAATACGGGGTACAATTAACACAATGTATATGGAAAAATAAAAACTTTATTGAGAATACAAAAATAGTTAAAAGATAAGTCATGCAAAGCATGAAAAAGACGTCTGTCTATGCAGAACCTGTACATCAACAATAATGTAACAAATGTATGAAAAAATATATGAAAAAATATGCAGCACAGTATCAATAAGACGTAAATGGATATATCTAGATGAAACTGCATAATAGGGGTGTAGGATAGTAAAACATACCCATGATGGTTCTTTCTGCAGAGAGAGAGACGTCAGACCCGACGCGCGTTTCGGCGGAATGCCTTCGTCCGGGTGTGGCGTCTCTCCAGAGGAAGCCTCCATTTAAGGGTATGTGTGTTAGGGATCTGCCAGGTACTATGTCTAGGTATACTCCTGGGATTAATCAATCCACACCTGAGGCTAGACCTGTTAGACTGACACCGTCTCCCACCAACCAGGGTGGCAGGCTCAGGAGTGGGAGAGCCTATCGCGGCCTGGTCAGTCGGAGTTAGCTCCGCCCCCTGTCCTTTATTACCTGCCGTGTTCTCTTCCTCAGTGCTTGTAATTCTTCTGGATTCCTGGCCCCACTGCTGCTTGCTCCAGCCTTCTTCTGCCGTGCTTCTGCCTTGCTGCAGTTCCGCTTAACCTGCTTCGCTTTGCCCCTGGCTTGCTTCCTTCTCCGTGCTCACGTAGGTATACCCCACTTCATCCTGGTCCTGACTACTCATTCACCGCTCCGTTTCCTCGCGGCGTTCCGTGGGCTACTGCCCCTTCCCTTGCGTGTTCCCTGTTTGTTCTCCCGTGCACTTAGACAGCGTAGGGACCGCCGCCCAGTTGTACCCCGTCGCCTAGGGCGGGTCGTTGCAAGTAGGCAGGGACAGGGCGGTGGGTAGATTAGGGCTCACTTTCCCTTCTCCTCCTTCCTGCCATTACATAGTGCACACGATGAGAGGCTTTTACGTCTGAAAAGACAGACAGTTTTCAGGAGAAAACTGCTGCCTCGTTTCAGACGTAAAAGCTCCTCCTCGTAATATGCGAGGCGTCTGTGACGCTCGTAAATCTTGAGCTGCTCTTCATTGACTTCAATGAAGAATGGCTCAAATTACATTGCAAAGAAGTGCCCTGCACTTCTTTGCCGAGGCAGTCAATTTACGCGTCGTCATTTGACAGCTGTCAAACGACGACGCGTAAATTACAGGTCGTCTGCACAGTACGTCGGCAAACCCATTCAAATGAATGGGCATATGTTTGCCGACGTACTGTAGCCCTATTTTCAGGCGCAAATCGAGGCATAATACGCCTCGTTTACGCCTGAAAATAGGTCGTGTGAACCCAGCCTAAGGTTAGTTCATCCAATCAGATGCATGGAAGATAATGATATCACACTTGCCTGTGTTGGTGTCTTGTGCCAGGTGTAAAGATGGCCGATGACACACTTCCGGTCCTGCATCATCATGATGGGCGCAAAACCACTCCCACCACGATAAAGACACACAGACCTCAAGGTGGCCCAGCCACTCCCCCCGACATAAGCACACGGCATAGTATAAAAGGTACCTAACTCCTTCCAGATGTGCACACATATTCCAAGGCAGTTCTAGTGGCTGCTGGAGAGGATGTGGTTCCCTGGGTTCCACGTTGCATATGTGGTGGTCCTGCCCTAGGGTGGGGGTACTGTGGAGGGAGGTATTTCGCCTCATTCTTGAAATTATAGGAGAACCTATGAGGTTCTGCCCAGAATTGGCTATTTTAGACATTGGCTTGGAAGACATAATGGCGGAGCATCGGGTACTGATACACCATGTTTTCATTGCTGCTAGAATGGCAATAGCTAAGTCATGGAAATCAACTATCTCCCCTTCTTTATCGGAGGTGATAGGCAGGGTAAATATAGCATGTCATCATGAATCCATGCTTTTACAATCTCCCTCTGGGTATGCGAAGAATTCACGGTATTGGGAGCTTTGGGTAAATTCGAAGTATTACACTTAAGTGCAGAAAGATCGCTGGCAATATGACATATTTAATATTAACATTGGTTTGAAAATGGCATAGTAAAGTTCTTACGTTCTTTTGTTGTTGTTTTCTGGTTATGATTATGTATATCCTTCAATGACATATCACATGTATGTATTATTGTACGCAGGTCCATGTTCTGGGACCAAGGATGGTTTTCTTTATTGTTTGAAAAAAAGTTGTAAAAATTTTTTCAATAAAAATTTATTGATTTAAAAAGGTAAACAAACCCCTGACTGGGTTAACGCACCATGGAGAGAACATAAAGAAGAAGCGGAGAAGATGGACATGAATACATAAGATAGCAATGAAATTTAAATGTAAATGTACTGAATTACTCACAAGAGATAATCCAGAAACAATGCGATCATTGTCATGTGTGATGTAGAGTTAAAGATAAAATAGAAAATATATGTGTGAGGAGAAAATACAAAATGTGTAAAGAGTGAGTAAATCATATGTGTGGGGAATAAATAATATGGGATGTGTTACAGTCTGAATAATAAATAAGTGAATGAGTGAATATATGGTGTGAAAAAATATATATGTATATGTGTGTATGTACCAGCCCAAAACTAGCGCTGGATAAATAAATATATGTATAGATATTACGAGAACAGGGATGTGTATACACCACAATCAAAAAAGTGCAAAAAAGTGAAGCTAAATTTAAACAATACAAAAATACAAAGAAGTATCAGTGCCAGGTGGATACATATCCGTATTCATTTAATGAACAAATATTAGAGTAAAAGTATTCATATTAGTGAATAAACATAGGTGCAACCAAAATACAGTACACATATATCACAAATAGATAAATAACGATCGCCATTGATGGTATTTTCGTTATCAGGTGTATCAACTGTGTTTTTCTCGACATTCCCACGTCCATCCTCTCCACATAAAATAGAACCAACATCATCTATAATATAAATGGAGGCCATTAGAGATAATTATCATCAAATAAATCAAATAACCAATTTAAAAAACTTAAAATAAATAAAAACGACCCACTCGAGGTCAATGGTCAAAGAAATGGAGCAAAATTTGTATATAGGGCACACAGCACTCCCCCTTTGTATATAGTGCACACAGCGATCCCCCTTTGTATAGTGCACACAGCGCTCCACGCTTTGTATATAGTGCACACAGCGCTCCCCCTTTGAATATAGTGCATACAGCGCTCCCCCTTGTATATAGTGTCACAGAACACTCCTCCCCTTTGTATATAGTGTCACACAGGGCTCCCCTCCCCCTTGTATATAGGCCCACACAGCGCTACCCTCCCCCTTGTATATAGGGCCACCCAGCACTCTCTCCTTGTATATAGTGTAACGGAGAACTCCTCCCCCTCCTTGAATATATACACAGCACTACCCCAACTAAAAAATATATATATATTACTTACCTTGCCCCGTGGCGGCCGCTCCAGCTGGACGCATGTGAATCCTCCGGACTAGACGCATTGCCAGACCGCGTGATGCAGTACCTCATCACGCCGGCCTGAGCATGGAGGCTTCCCAGCGCCTATAATATTCATTTGTATCTGAGCCCTGAGGTCTCAGATACAAATGAATGTGGCTGCCGCTAGCACCGGGGCCCCCTCCGGTGCTAGCGACGCCAAAGGGCATCAGGGGGTCCGTGCGGTTTGGTCGGCCATGGGCCGCCCGAACTGCCCTAATGATGATCCGCCACTGCTGTCCATATATGTAAAGTGACGTCAGGGGATTCTCCAGGGCCGGATTCCCTGGCCAGAGCGTTGCCGATGCTCCAGCCATGTACACAGGCTTTGCAAATCTTTGGATGTCACTTTACGTATATGGACATCAGGAACAGCGCCATAGTCCCTGGGCAGAGCGCTAGTAAAAGGCTCCTGCCCTGTTCATGAATAGTGACTTCAGGAATTTCCCCTGGGCCATTCCCCGGGTGACGTATCTCACTGTATGCCATGCAGTCGGATACGTTTTGGCTAAATAGATCAAAATCCAGAGCATTAACCGGTCACTGCCTCCTCCATGGTTTCATTCACTGTAATTGACATCAGCACCAAAATCAGTTAATGCGTATAACGTCCAAATGTGAGTGCCACACTTTCCGTTGCCCACCCCCGGTAATGAAGGGGGGCCCAGACATCTTGGCTGTATGGAGCCCAGAAATTCCTGATGGTGGCCCTGTCATCGGTGCTGGGCAAACCGTCTCCTATCCAATACCCTTCAAGTTGAAATCGACATTTGAGCCATGAGGACGTAATGTATTCAATTTGAAGATCCATTCTAACTCCCGTCTCTTCAGTTGAGCTACTCTGTAGCCCCCACACCTAGGTTTTACAATATGGTCAATGATCGTAAACCGCATATCCTTTTCTGTGTGATTAGCCTCAGTGAAATGTTTTGAAACTTGCAGATCTAATCTTTTGTTGCGGATTGTGAATCTATGATTATTTTTCCGTGTTTTGAAGTTGAGTGTTGTCTCCCCTATGTATAGCAAATTGCATGGGCATTGTAGTAAGTAAATTACATAATCTGATGTACAGGTCAGATAATGTTTGATCCAAAACTCTTTTCCCGTAAATGGGTGAGTGAACATCTCCCCCTTCAACATATACGTACAGTTAATATCATTTAAGCAAGGGAAGCAACCTAACTTCTTTGTTCCAAAGAATGTCTGTCTAATCTTCCTAGTACTTCCAACATCTGCTCGTACCAACTTGTCCTTTAGATTATGTCATCGTTTGTATGACATTAACGGTGGTAGATCAAATTCTGGGACATGTTTAAGATTACTCTTTAATATTGGCTAGTGTTTACGGATTATCCTGACTATGTCATTACTCGTTTCTGATTATCTGGATAGAAATGGTATCTGTTAGGGATCTGCCAGGTACTTCATCTAGGTATACTCCTGGGATTAATCAATCCACACCTGAGGCCAGACCTGTTCGACTGACACCATCTCCCACCAACCAGGGTGGCAGGCTCAGGAGTGGGAGAGCCTATCGCGGCCTGGTCTGTCGGAGTTAGCTCCGCCCCCTGTCCTTTATTACCTGCCCTGTTCTCTCCCTCAGTGCTTGTAATTCTTTTGTATTCCTGGCCCCACTGCTGCTTGCTCCAGCCTGCTTCTGCCGTGCTTCTGCCTTGCTGCAGTTCTGCTTGACCTGCTTTTCTTGCCCCTGGCTTGCTTCTGTCTCCTTGCCCGCTTGGGTGTACTCACTTCGTCCTGGTCCTGACTGTCCGTTCGCCGCTCCGTTTCCTCGTGGCGTTCCGTGGCTACTGCCCCTTCCCTTGCATGTTCCCTGTTTGTTTTCCTGTGCACTTAGACAGCGTAGGGACCGCCGCCCAGTTGTACCTCGTCGCCTAGGGCGGGTCGTTGCAAGTAGGCAGGGACAGGGCGGTGGGTAGATTAGGGCTCACTTTCCCTTCACCTCCTTCCTGCCATTACAGTATCTTTCTACATACATCGTTTTTAGAGTCACACTCTCTTCTGGAGGAGACCTCTCTGTCGGATCTCATCACTCTATCCCTATGTTGTTGAACAAGCTTTTTTGGATAGCCCCTGGAAATTAATTTCTCACCCATCTCATCCAATCTATTCTCGGTTTTTCCTTCGCTCTCCACTATTCGTCTCACGCTCAACAGCTGGCTATACTGGAGTGCCGTTACCAGTGGTCTTGGATGACTACTCTCGAATTTCAACAGGTTATTTTTGTCTGTGGGTTTAATATAAATGTAAGTTGTCAATCTTGTACCAAGTTTTATTATGGTGGTATCCAGAAATTGTATAGATGTGGCCGACTGTGCCAACATAAATTGGATGTCCATATCTATATTATTAATAAACTCATGGAGCATATCCAATTCCTCCGTGGTGCCTAGCCAAATGAAAAAGATTTCATCTATGTATCTCCACCACCTCAGAACATGTCAGAACATGTCAGATAGACTGACCCACTATCCAATGTCGCCATATATATATTGGCATATGTGGGTGCCACATTGGCACCCATCGCCGTCCCTCTCCGCTGTATAGAATTGATCTCTGAATAGAAATTAATTCTGCCTCAAAACAGCCTCCAATTGTGAAAGGAGAAATTCAATACACTCAGGTGTGTATTCGCTAGTAGATAGGACTTTGTGAATTGCAGACAGTCCCCTGTATACAGTACCTTTAATTTTAGACAGAAAATCTGAGGTGTCCTGTACATATGAGGGCATAGGAGGGCACCTCCATCGCGTACTGGCAGAGTATCCTGTCCAAAAAATAGAACTGTTGCAAAATATGTACCCAATGCTGGACACTATTGGTCTCGCTGGTGGTTTAATAAGGGACTTGTGTATTTTCAGAAGTATGTATATGATGGGTGTTATAAGGTGTTGTACACAAGGATTTCTTCAGGCTTTCATCAATGATGTTATTTGCAAATGCTCTATCGAGTAATCTATCAATGTGCTTCCCTATATAAGAAGGAGGGTCAGCTGTTAGCAAACCGTAGACGTGTTGATATTGGAGCTGTTTCATAATCTCCTGTTTGTTATCGCTTGTATCCATCACTACAACCGCGCCCCCTTTATCTGCCGGTTTAATGGTAATATTTATATTCTCTCTCAGTTGTATAAGTGGCTCTATCTCTGTTACAGTTATATTAGGGTGTTTAAACTTGGCTGTTGTAGATTCCTCCTTAAAGATATTAACATCTAGCCTAACAGCTAAATGTTTCAATAGCTACCACATTACCAAAGGGGACAAAATCACTTTTCAATCAGAGGTCAAAATAACTAAGTTTGAACTCTCCAGGCAACTCAACCCTAGGTTCATGGTTTTGTTCTGCGAAAAAGGTTTTTAACTTAATGGTACAAAAAAATCTATGTAAATCCAATTCTAGATTAAACCAATCCATTTTACTTGTTGGACAAAATGACAGCCCCATATCAAGTACAGATTGTTGTGCTTCTGTAAGTATAACTGAAGAAATATTTACCACGAGTGTTTTGGATGAAAGTACATCTTGCGAAGGTATTGAGCCTGTGTCATTACTTGCTTGGGTGTCCTGGGTTGCCTGACATTTACGTTGCCTGCAGTGTCTCCTGCCTCCGTGTCTGGTTCTCTGTTGATGGCATGTAACTGAGATTGTCCCATTTCCTCCGATGCTGCACCTCCATTGGCTGTAGATTGGTCCATGCCTCTAATATCCTGTCCGCCACCATTTCTTCTACGTCTATTTTGGGGGCGATCTTTTCCGACATAGCTACAATAAATTCTCTGCTCCAATTGCCAATTATAAATATTCCCATTCATATAGTCGTCTAAATCTGTCTGTCATTTTTAGCGTTTGGTTTCTTCTAGACAGAGCGGAATTTATCCAGATGACTATTCAGTTTTGTCATATAATCATCATAGTCTTGAGTAGACAAAGTTATTTTTCATGTAGTCTCGATATTCACCACTTTTTCTTCTACGATATGTAAATCTGTTTGCAAAAACTCAATGTTGAGTAGCAAAACATCCATTGCATGCTTGTTTGAGATTTTAATAAATTTTGTACAAAAGTAATTGATCTGAAAAAAAAATTTGGTCTCACCTTCGATCTCATGCCTCTGGGGATGTGATTTTAAGTACTCACTCAGAGTGGTTAGATCAGGGGTCTCAAACTCGGCCGAGTAAGTTGGCCACATATAGACAAAAATGTGAAGTTGACGCATTACTTTCAAATTTGATACAATACAAAATTATTGTTAATCAATCAGTTATTTGAACTACTATAACACTATATTACTATAATAATAATACTACATTACTATAATAATACCACTAGGTTTAAAATTTGAGAGAAATCTCCACGTGCTTATTTCAACAATCCAGTTTTACAGTTTAAGTGACGCTAAATGTAGTCCTTAGGCTCACTTGGCAGCGTTTGGCAGACACACATGTCAAGATTGGGCAGCCCCTTTTTAGATAGTGCCACAGTGCCCTCTGTAGATAATGCCACAGTGCTCTTTGTAGATAATGCCACAGTGCCCTCTGTAGATACTGCCACACACCCACTTGTAGATAATGCCACAGTGTCCTCTGTAGATACTGCCACACACCCACCATTAGATAATGCCACAGTGCCCTCTGTAGATGCTGCCGCAGTGCCCTCTGTAGATTCTGCCACAGTGCACTCTGTAGATGCTGCCACAGTGTCCTCTGTAGATGCTACCACAGTGCCCTCTGTAGATGCTACCACAGTGCCCTCTGTAGATGCTACCACAGTGCCCTCCGTAAATGCTGCCACAGTGCCCTCCATAGATGCTGCCACAGTGCCCTCCGCAGATGCTGCCACATTGCCCACTGCAGATGCTGTCACAGTGCCCTCTGCAGATGCTGTTACAGTGCCCTCTGCAGATGCTGTCACAGTGCCCTCTGCAGCTAATGCCCCACACACACCCCAAGTAGATAGCTCCATTGGGGCTCCCTCTAGGAGTGGAATCCCCAGCCAGAGCATTGCCGACGCTTTGGCTGGGGATTCCTCTGCTGTTGGAGCCCCTGACATCACTGTCCATACACTGTGACATCAGGGGATCCTCCTGGACGGGAATGTGATATCAGGTGCAACCCCAGAGCCGGTGTCCCAGAGCAGAGCACTAGTATAGGCCTGTACTGGCAGATGACTGCCCCAGGGGCCGCATACGTTTCCAGGGGCAGTTTCTCAAATCCGTGTAATTAGGGTGCAATATTCCCATTTGGACACGTGACCAGTGTTCCTAGATGCTTAGTCAGAAACTGCAAAATATGAAACAGCACTCCTGAGTTAGTGAAAAAAGTGGGTTTATTCACCACATGTGATGTTTCAGCCTTACTCCATGGTGCCTTTCTCAAGCATAACAATCAGTGAGCAGTGCACATATAAATACACAGATTACAACAATCCATAATAAATTAAATAAGTATCAAAAATTCATATAACATTCAGTGTCAACATTTTAACAAAGTGTAATAGATAATCATGCGTTACATGATTATACAGAAATTATATTCCTTTAGGCCCCATGCACACAAACGTGCTTTTGCGGCCGCAATTCCCCCAAAAATCCAAGAGAGAATTGCGGCCCCATCCATTTCTATGGCCCCATGCACATGATCGTGGTTTCAACGGTCCGTGCATGGCCCAGGAGCCGGGACCGCAGAAAGAACGGACATGTCTTATTACGGCCGTGTTCTGTGGTCCTGGCTCATAGAAAATAATGGATGCGGCCATGTGCACGGCACGTGATTTGCGGGCGGCTCGCGGGTGACACTCCGTGGCCAGCCGACCCTAAAAATCACGGCCGTGCACATGGCTACGGTTGTGTACATGAGGCCTAAGACAGATATCAAAAATGTTCTTCCATTTACTGTATATATTTTATAAAGTGCAGGTGTTTAAGGTTATAATCATAATTATATTTATGTCCAAACAGATTCACCAATTTCGGATCCTCTCACAGACTTTAAATGTTGTATTAATCCTCAGCGTCTTTAAAGTGCATGATTGGGCTCGGAAGTTCCGCGCATGTCTATCTTAACTCCACTGTGCAGCTGAGTCGTGGAACGCACGTCGTGACCCGCATGTCTATCAAATCAATGTTCATCAGGCGCATGCTTAGCTGAGTATTTCTACGGCCATACGAACCTGGCTAACTGTATTGGATATCTGAGGGATTTTAACCCTTTACTGCTGTTATTGCTGGTATTTACCATTAGTATTAGGACAAATATCGTAGGGTATCTAAAATAGGGATGACACAAAACAGGGGTTAATACTTTAGTACATACTAAATAAATAACGAAGTATGCATATGTGTGTGTGTATGTGGACGCCAAGAGTTAGAAAATAGTCCTAACTATCACGGTCATCTCCAAAGTAAATGGAGGCATTCTGCCTAAGCCGGGGACAGTAGAGTCTCACGGTCTTGTTTAACCGACCGTGTACTCAGATAGATAGAGAGAGATAGATAGATAGATAGATAGATAGATAGATAGATAGATAGATAATATTCAAAAAATAGGCAGCACTCCGCAGTAAATGTGAAAATAGGGTACTTTTATTGCCCCCTGTGCACAGGGGGCAATAAAAGTACCCTATTTTCACATTTACTGCGGAGTGCTGCCTATTTTTTGAATATTATCAAGTTTGGAGCGTGGTCTGTTCCTGAGGATTTGCACCCACCATACACCGGTGCTGCTAGATATATTTGTTTATCTAGATAGATAGATAGATATTAGAGAAAAAGAAAATGTGTTTTATTATTACTATTACTGTTTTCCGTCTCCTGACAGCCTGCCAGGAGAGGGAGAAGTTACAGCACGTCGACGAGAGGGGGCCGCGAGGTGGGGCTTGCGAGGAGGATGCGGGGGAGCCCCATGAGGGAGGGGGGCACCAGTCAGATGGGCACATTTTTTTCATGCATGTGCCTGGCCCCTGACGGCAGTACTACTAGTACTGCCCTGATCTTTCATTCCACAAAGGTTTTCCTTGATTCTAATCCTTATCCAATTTGTAAATGAGCTCTTATATGGAGTTGGAGCCTAGGGGATGCTAGCGCAAATTTTCAGCCAAAACTGAGTTTTTAAGTTTTTGGCTTGAGATTGATTTTTCTAAATATGGCCCTATCCATAGTCTCATTCTAGTCAGTGATTGTAATTGCCCTATATTTGAAATGCATACTTTTCTCAAGTCTTTCTGTTTTCCTTTCCGTTAAGCCAGTACATTGTAATTGACTAATATTACTTCACAGTTACAGTTGAAAGAGGTTTTTCACTGGTATTTTCTGATACAATTAAATTGAAAAATTCTTCTGACATTGTTCAGTTCTAACTGAACTGAATTGAACTTGTTCTCTCCCATTAACCAGGCCACAGCAAATCCATTTTAAAAGTTTGTTTGATCTTGATGAAGAAAGTCTGGCTGGGAAGAAAGGTTAGCCAAAGAACAGATGAAAGGCTAATACACTTCGAAATGGAAAATAATTTAAAAGGTAGAACAAAACTGGAACAAAGTCTTTTTAAACTTGGTTTACGCTCGATTCACACTCAGCATTTTGCTGCAGCTTTCGTTGGCGTTTCTTCAATGCATTTTTTTGGGTCAAAAACGTTGCTGCCAGATGTTACTTTGAAGTGTATAGGGAATTACTGTGAAAGTCTACATACACAGCATTTTGATTTCTGTCTTTTTTTTTCAAAACGCAGCATGCTCTTGGTATGCCATTTTTTTTTTCATGTACTAAATAAAAACTGATACCACAAAGATGTAAAAACACCATAAAAACGCATGTTACATTTAAAAAAGCTGCATTTTTTTTCATGCAGTTTGAAATGCCTGACAAAAACCCTGTGTGAAGGAGGCCTAACAATTGAAGGTGTAAGGCCATGTTCACACTGGTTTGCAGTGGACCTTTAACATATATGCTGTGAAAGCTCCCGGCATTTACGTTAAACGTATCTATACCATTCACCCAAGGGAGGCCAAAATTTTGGTTTCCTTTAGGCTGGCATACGTCAGTATACCTTTTTTTTTTCTGGATGAATCGGTTGATTATGCTATTCTATCCAGAAGCATCCAGTAAAAAAATATATAGCGCGCAGTATACCGTTTTTTTTAACATTGGAGCCCATATGCCACTGTATGGAGACCATAAACGCAGTGTGAACATAGCTTTAGGGGTAAGTAGTTAACTAGGTTTTCAGGTCGCTAAAAATAAAGGTCTATGTGGGGAATCCAAAAACAATAAGCTTACCAGTAATTATTACCTCAGTTGTTGCATTAAATGTAATGTCTCTTTAGGTCTTCCACCAGTCCTATCTCCATTGCTGTATGCTGTTGTGTCATCTATGTTGGCAGTGCATCACCTAGTGTACTAGTAGGGGACCCCAAAAAAGGATGAAAGAAAAGGAATAAACACCTCAAATAAATGCATGCAAATATGAATAAAACTAGCATCTTAAAGAATATATGTAAGTGGATGCTTAAACTGAAAATGTGTTAGTCTAATTGGTGCAGCCATGCCGTTTTAGAATCTAATGATTGAATTCATTAGAAAGAACAAAAATGTCAGTGGAAATGCATATACATTTATGCTTGAATGACATTGACAAGCAATCTCTATTAATATATAGGCTTCATGCATGTCAGCTTACATCTATGCTAACTAATAAAACATTGATGTAATCGTTGAGCTCTTTCCAATAGGATGATCATAGCCACTTTTCCTAATATATAAAAGTATTGTTAACACTTCGCTTTCCTACTTTTTAATAATTTTGGTCTGTTTGCAGAGATGGGCAAAAAAAAATCACCAATTTCTCGATTCACTGCAAATTTAGTATGTTCACTGGATTTACTGAACCCCAAATACCTTCTAATTCACAGAAGTGCAGGACCTTTATTCCTAGAATATAGATCCATAATATTGATTTTCGTTCTCCCCTCAAAAGTCAGTAGAGTATGAATTATGGATCCGTATCTTAGAATCAGAAGCAGAGCCTGCGCCATCAGCCGCGGGTGTCAGCTGTAGAGATTCACGATGCATCGAAACTTTGATACTGTTTCGATACCGTGTACCCTCAAATAGTTTTATACCATTAATTCATGCATTTCGATGTGATGCGGCCGGCGCTGCACTAATGATTTCAGGCACTGAAGAAAGAACAGGCAGGCGCATGGCAAAACACCCCCTTGTTCTGTCTTCAGTGTTGGCACCGCTGCTCATTAGTTGCACGGCCGGCCGCATCACTTCATGCTGACCGTGTGCGCGCACTTATTGTCAGGAGCGGGGCAAAGGCTGTATTACACAGCCGCAGTCCCGCTGTAACGGCGGAGATCAGAGAAACCTCTCATCTCCGCCGCTATTCCCATGAATTCTGCGATCAAAGCTGACCAAAGCAATTCAAGGGGTAAATGAGAAGGGGGATACTCTTTGGATCGAGTCACAGGGAATCACTGTGACGGATCGAGGGCCATACCATATATGGGCAGACAGCCCAGGCTCCATTGAAGGACCCCAGGGCTGTCTGACCATATTTTCTGTTGTTAGGGCATACTTAGGTATGTCCTAACAACTGCCTGTGTACAATCAGTACACAGGCTAATGTACTGACATAAAAATATATGCCAGTACATTAAAGTTTAAAAATAAAAAGTAAAAAAAATAAAGCAATGTTAAATTTAAAAAAACACACAATTTTTTTTACAATAAACATAAAAATAAGTCTCAATACATAAAATATACACATATTCGTTATCATCGCGACCGTAATAAATTTATAGCGTCATTTACGTTTACGCTGTTATAAAATAAAATGAAAACTGCTTTCTTTCACTTATTAATGTGAGGCACAAGGTATTATGAATTTTGAACCTCCATGTGCCTCACATTAATAGTCATTAACCCCATCATGTACCTCACACATTAACCCAATGTTGTCCATTATGACTGAGGAACATGATGGGGTTAGTAACTATTAATGTGAGGCACATGGAGGTTCAATATAAATAATACCACAGGCCTCACCTCAGAAAATGGAAGATCTTTCCTTTATTATTGTTGGCAAAAGTATAATTTTGGTATTGAGTATCGCAATACTACACGAAGTATCAAATTCTGGTATCGTGACAACCCTAGTCAGCTGTTTGCCACAGCTGACACCCTGCTCTAATGGCCAGGACCGGAGCTAGTCTCTGATCTGGCCGATTAACCCCTTAGATGTAGTGCCGATGCAGGGGTGCCGATGGTTGCAACAGCAACCAGCTGTTGCAACCCGTGATCTTGATCCGTGATCTTGTGAATCAGGTCCACTACTGTAGACCAGAATGTGTGTATTAATGGGCATCCCCACCAAATATGCAACATAGTGCTACCTGCTCTGCTGCACCACCAACATTCATCTGGTACCTCTGGATAAAAGGAATGGAGCAACGCCGGGACCCTATACCACCTAGATAAGATCTTATAGTTAGTTTCCTGGGCTTTACAAGAGATAGAGAATTTATGACACAAGGCAAACGCTCTCAACCGGCCGGCCGGCGACGGGGACGAGGCAAGATCCCTCTTCCACCCCTTCACAAGGGACGGAGGTGTGTCGTTACTTAAATCCTGCAGAAAGTTGTAAATGAGAGAGATAGTTTTAACTGGAGGAATAGAAGCAACACACAACTGCTCCAGTGGTGTCAGGTCCCGGTGCAGACGCAGCTTAGTTTTATTAGCATTATAGAAGTGTTGTAACTGCAGAAAGTCCCACCGTCTAATTAGTGATCTCTCCATTTCCTGGAACAATACTTCAAATGACCTAAGACCCTGAGTCGTTAACACATGTTGGAAAGTCAGCGGCAAAGGTCTAGAGGAGTAAGAGAGAAAATTGAGATGCAGCCCAGGGGGAAAATCAGCATTGTGGGATATTGACACCATCAGACCATCTGAAGATATCACTACCGCTAAGCCCCGGAACCGTTTATATGTAAGAACTACCTGTCCTGCTACAAAAGAGAGGAGAATGTTATATCTAGCTGTGTAGTACCTCTATCTAAGCCTCGGAAGTGCAGTTAGGGGAACCAGCGCCACAAAGTCCTCCAACCTCACCCATAACTTAGAGTGTTTATAATGGAACCAGTCCAAAATACAAAGTAGTAGCCCAAATCACCCATAACGCTTTCTCTTAATGAGGATTTCACAATCCTAGGTGGTCTAGATCGCCAAATGAACCTGGTCAAGGCTTTATTCAATAAAAGGAAAAACTGTCTAGGAAGTGTACACGGAACCATCTGAAATAGATACATCAACCGAGGCAGGACATTCATTTTTACAGGATTAATTCTTCCCAACCAAGAAAAATCCTTGGTATCCCATTTGGCCAGATCAGATCTAAGAGCTTGGAGAATAGGCAGGAAATTTAGAGAGTTTGAATCTGCAAGATCCACCAGTATCTTTACCCCCAGATACTTCAGAGAGCCAGCCTTCCATGAAAAATAATAATTACTGCGCAACTGACCAGCCTCAGAAGCCGGTAAAGAGATGTTCATGGCTTCACTCTTAGAGATGTTCATCTTATAATTACTAAAATAACTATATGTTTGTATCACTTTCATTAGAGACGGCAAAGATAAATGTGGTTGTGTAATATAAAACAATAAATCGTCCGCAAACGCAGACACCTTAAATTGCATATCCCCCACCTGCATACCCCGTATTTCATTATTGTTCCTCACTACCAAGAGATGCTCCATAACCACGAAAAATAACAAGGGAGAAAGTGGGCATCCCTGTCTAGTGCCATTCCCAATCCTAAATGGAGCAGACAGTGAACCATTTATCCAAAATCTCGCCTGAGGACTATTATACAGAGACAGTATACGCATCAGCATTAACTGACCCAACCCCATCTGACTTAAAGAGGCTCTGTCACCAGATTTTGCAACCCCTATCTGCTATTGCAGCAGATAGGCGCTGCAATGTAGATTACAGTAACGTTTTTATTTTTAAAAAACGAGCATTTTTGGCCAAGTTATGACCATTTTTGTAGTTATGCAAATGAGGCTTGCAAAAGTCCAAGTGGGTGTGTTTAAAAGTAAAAGTCCAAGTGGGCGTGTATTATGTGCGTACATCGGGGCGTTTTTAATACTTTTACTAGCTGGGCGTTCTGATGAGAAGTATCATCCACTTCTCTTCAGAACGCCCAGCTTCTGGCAGTGCACAGACACAGCGTGTTCTCGAGAGATCACGCTGTGACGTCACTCACTTCCTGCCCCAGGTCCTGCATCGTGTCAGACGAGCGAGGACACCGGCACCAGAGGCTACAGTTGATTCTGCAGCAGCATCAGCGTTTGCAGGTAAGTAGCTACATCGACTTACCTGCTAACGCCGATGCTGCTGCAGAATCAACTGAAGCCTCTGGTGCCGATGTGTCCTCGCTCGTCTGACACGATGCAGGACCTGTGAGTGACGACACAGCGTGATCTCTCGAGAACACGGCTGTGTCTGCACTGCCAGAAGCTGGGCGTTCTGAAGAGAAGTGGATGATACTTCTCATCAGAACGCCCAGCTAGTAAAAGTATTAAAAACACCCCGATGTACGCACATAATACACGCCCACTTGGACTTTTACTTTTAAACACACCCACTTGGACTTTTGCAAGCCTCATTTGCATAACTACAAAAATGGTCATAACTTGGCCAAAAATGCTCGTTTTTTAAAAATAAAAACATTACTGTAATCTACATTGCAGCGCCTATCTGCTGCAATAGCAGATAGGGGTTGCAAAATCTGGTGACAGAGCCTCTTTAAAACCGCCTCCAGGAACCCCCAGTTCACCCGATCAAAGACCTTCTCCGCATCCAAAGACAGGAGCTTACACAGAATGTTATGCTGCTTCACGTGATTAATCAAGGAGAAGGTCTTTAGCGTATTATCTCTGGCTTCGCGCCGTGGAACAAAACCCACTTGATCCGGGTGAACCAGCGAGCCCAAGAACCCGGCCAGTCTATTTGCTATCAGCTTAGAATACAGCTTAGCATCCGTATTGATGAGGGAGATCGGTCTATAACTAGCACAATGTTGCGGATTCCTACCCTCTTTTGGTATGACCGTGATGTGAGCCTGCAGAAATGAATCTGGAAATTTAGCACGATCAGAGATCCATCACGACTCCAGCAATGACGGCACCAATTCCTCTACTAATGACTTGTAGAAGCCCGCCATATACCCATCCGGCTGGTAAAGATTTAATAGCCTGTACTATCTCCTCCTTAGTGAACGGCAGATCCAGACTTAGAGCCTCATCTCGCGTCAATGTAGGCAACGCAGTATCCTCAATATACTCCAACAGAGAGAGCAATGGCTCGGGAGGAATATTACCAGAAGTTGGTGGTGGCAAATTGTAAAGCGAGGAATAGTACGCACAAAAGGACGATGCTATATCCTCCGTCTTATACGCCAACTCACATGACTCCGTTCTTATAGAGGGTATAAAAGAAAGAGCCGCACGATCCCGCATTGCTCTAGCCATTGCCTTCCCTGCCTTATTACCCCATTCATAGTAAACGCGAGAGCATACCTGACGAAGCCAAGCACTATTTTTATCCAAGAGAAGCTGAATGTCATGGCGTGTTCTAGTAAGTTCCCTAAGTGTACGCACTTGCAACGTCTGTTTATGTTGGGATTCCAAAGCCTGCAACTGGGCTAAAAGCATGTTAAGCTGCGCCACCCGCTCCCTCTTGAGACGAGAACCATGCTTAATAAGGACCCCCCTAAGAACACATTTGAGGGCCTCCCACTTCACGGCAGAAGCAGTAGCATCCCGTGAATGATCCTCATGAAAATTCTCCACTGTCCTTTTCAACTCCAACATACACAAGGAATATTTCAATAAAGATTAGTTGAGACGCCAGGTAAATTTTCTGCGCCGCTGTGGTGAAAAGCGTAAAACACAAGACAACAGAGCGTGATCAGAGATAAACACATTGCCTATGGAGGTATCCACCACGAAGGATAATAAACTATGATGAACCAAGATATAATCTATTCTGCTATAGGAGTTATGAGCAAAAAAAAAAGGAGAAATCCCTATCATCTGGATGAGCTAATCTCCACGCATCACAAAGTTGCATATCTCTAAGCCTCTTCCTCAATTGATTCAATTTATTATATGCCAATGAAGTCCGCCCGGAAGATGTATCAATTAAGGGGTTAATGGACAAATTAAAATCCCCAAACAAAATAGGAGTGCCTGATGAAAAGGATCCCAAAGCATCATACATTTTAAGGAAAACAGGGAC
This sequence comes from Rhinoderma darwinii, assembly GCF_050947455.1. Taxonomy (NCBI): domain Eukaryota; kingdom Metazoa; phylum Chordata; class Amphibia; order Anura; family Rhinodermatidae; genus Rhinoderma; species Rhinoderma darwinii. The sequence continues at coordinate 317,676,231 of NC_134690.1, forward strand.
TTGGTTAGTGTAAGGAGGTTAAACATTAACCACAATGACGGTGCGATCACCCAATTCACATTTCAGGAAGATAAACCGTGCCTCAGAATCCATGAAGGAATCCACCACCCTACCATGGAAGGATTTGTGCAGGAAGACAGAAACACCTCTAGTGTTACCATTCAAGTTACTACACCCTATCGGGTAATATTTATTTTTGATCATTGGAACATGATCCGTCTGAAAATGTGTTTCTTGTAAACAAAGAACCTGGGTCCTCCGTTTGTGCGAGGAATACAAGATGTGCGACCTCTTCTCTGGAACATTAAATTCCTTCACGTTCAGGGATGATATAGTAAAATCAGCCATTACCAAGAACGCCAGGAGACCCCTGATGCTCTGTCGCCGTGGTGCCCACAAACGTATCAATGACGTTAATTATATCCCGAACACTCCATGTATACAGTGCACTTATATAGAACAGCATGACAAAAGAAATAATACAGAAAACATATAGACAAGAAAAACATCCTGTCAAGAAGAAACTACTATTTCATGCTACTAAGCACCTGTATCACTACAGAGAACCGACCAATTCTCAGTGAGTTCCTATGTGGGAACAAGGAAGACTATTGTCAAACAGAGAAACTCTATCAATTACAGTAAAACGTGTGTATAAATCGACACTCCACATCCTATGTAATCACCTCACTCTGAAAAAGAGATATACAAAACTATTTTAGGGACAGACCTACATTACATTGCGATTAACTAAATAGGGGGAACATATGAGCCTAGCAAATGCCCTCATCAGACCTCCACACACACTTAATGAAGAGACCAACAGTAAGTACGAACAGGGACCATACTCAAACCCAGCATGAACCAGCAAGTGACCCTGTTACAAACTTCTTGGAACTAAAAAACAAAGTCCCCGTCTTCACGAGTACCTGCAACATGAAAGGATTAAGAGGGAAGAAAAATTAATCAACGCTCCTGATGTCCAAATGGGGAGGGTCTTTGTCTCCAACGCGGTCTCTGCGGCAACGGCGATCTGGATCTCCCCCTTCTTCCAGATCTGGGCACTGCGACGGAAGCAGTGCCCTGCCCCGGTAGACGATCCACTTGGAAGGTGCCCCAGTCCGGCAAGGAGATGGCGGGCAAACCTAGGGCCCGCAAAATACCTGGAAGATCAGCATGCGTATACAAGGAAACCGCCTTGTCCTCCACTCGCACATGTAGGGCAAACGGAAAGCCCCATCTATAAGGTATTCCACACTGTTGCAAAACGGACAAGAGAGGTCACATCAATGCATGCTGCCGCAGCGTACGTCTCGCTAAATCTGGAAACAGGATCTCGTTCTGAAATCTCACTTTCTGCATAATCTTCTCCTTTAAGCCATACTAATGGATACGACAGATGACGTCACGTGGTCTCGTGGAATCAGTGCTCTTCGGCCGCAATGCCCTGTGGGCTCTATCAATCTCAATATTAGTATCCACTGGTCGATTAAGCAAAGTGTTAAAGATACCTGTCAAGGTGGGAATCAGATCTGAGGTACGCGTCGCTTCCGGTAAACCTCTGAGACGTATATTATTCCGTCTGTTCCTGTTTTCTATGTCATCCAATTGCACTTGAAGTTGACGCTGCTGTGTAGAAGATACACTCTGCACTTCTTTAAGTTGTTGAATGGAAGCAGACATAGACTCTTGCAAGGATTCCAGTTTCCCCACTTTTGATCGTAGGGTCGACACCTCAGACTGTACAACATGTAGATCACGTCGCCATGCCATTTTTAGGTCAGAAGCTAGTATATCCATGTCCCTTTTGGATGGTAAAAGTGCCAGCAAGGCCTGTAGCTCCGGGTGACTTCGGAGCGTTTGGGCCGCAAGTTCTGGAGGAGGCAGGTCCCTCATAGGATTCTCCTGGAAAGGGAATAATGGAGAGGATACCCCCCTATATCTCCACGAATCGGTGTCAAAGTCCAAATTCTGTTATCATGACAACCCTAGTAGGTAGTGCCATACATTCCCCTTGTAGACAGTACTACACAGCCCCCTGTAGACAGTGTTATTGTAATGGTGGGGGGGGGTAGGGAAACGGACAAGTGAGCCCTAATCTACCCGCCACTCTGTCCCTGCCTACTTGCAACGACCCGCCCTAGACGACGGGGTACAACTGGGCGGCGGTCCCTGCGCTCAGTAAGTGCATGACAAACACGACAAACAAACAAGGGAACACAAGCAAGGGAAATGGGCAGTTGCTCGCGGAAACACCGTGAGCAACAGAGTAGTGAACGAGCCGAGTCAAGCCAGGAGAGTGCGAGGTACAAAGCGAAAAGCAGAAGAGTAGTCGGTAAGCCAGGGTCTGTATGGAGCAGGATCAAAAAGTAGCAGGAGCTGTAGCTGGGCCAGGAAACCTCAAGGAAAGAATTCACAAGCACAGATGGACAGGAAGAGCAGGCTTAAATAGACCGAGGGCGGGAGCTAGCTGAGTCTGGCCAGGTTGCGATAGGCTCTCCCACTCCTAAGCCTGCCAGCCTGAGTGGAGGAAGCTGGTGTCTGTCTCAGGGATGTACACTCAGGTGTTGACTGATTAATTCTGGGAGTTAACCCTGAAGCAGTGCCTGGCAGATCCTTTACAGTACCCCCCCTTTTATGAGGGGCCACCGGACCCTTTCTAAGTGGACCTGGCTTACTGGGGAAACGCAGGTGGAACCTCCTGACCAATACCCCAGCGTGAACATCCCGGGCGGGTACCCAAGTCCTCTCCTCGGGCCCATATCCTCTCCAATGGACCAGGTACTGGAGGGAGCCTTGGACCATCTTGCTGTCCACGATCCTGGCCACCTCAAATTCCACCCCCTCAGGGGTGAGGACGGGAACAGGAGGTTTCCTCGAGGGGGCCAAGGACGGGGAGCAGCGTTTCAGGAGGGAGGCATGAAACACGTTGTGTATACGAAAAGACGGGGGTAACTCCAGCCGGAAAGAGACAGGACTGAGGACCTCAATGACCTTATACGGCCCAATAAACCGGGGAGCAAACTTTTTGGACGGAACCTTGAGACGCAAGTTCCTGGATGACAACCACACCAGATCCCCGACCACAAACAGGGGGTTAGCAGAACGTCTTCTATCGGCCTGAGCCTTCTGTATGCTCTGGGACGCCTCTAGGTTCTTCTGAACCTGGGCCCAGACTGTGCACAGATCCCGATGAACGACCTCCACCTCGGGATTGTTGGAACAACCAGGTGAAACGGAGGAGAACCGTGGATTAAACCCAAAATTACAGAAAAAGGGAGAGACCCCTGACGAGTTACTGACCCGGTTATTAAGGGAAAATTCGGCGAGGGGAATGAAAGAAACCCAATCAAATTGACAGTCAGAGACAAAACATCTTAAGTATTGTTCTAGAGACTGATTAGTCCTCTCCGTTTGGCCATTGGTTTCAGGATGGAAGGCAGAGGAGAAGGACAGATCAATCCCCAACTTATTACAGAAGGCTCTCCAAAACAATGAAACAAATTGTACCCCTCTGTCAGAAACAATATTGACGGGGACCCCATGGAGACGCAGGATGTGTTTGATAAACAAGGTAGCCAACGTCTTGGCGTTGGGTAGTTTCTTGAGGGGCACAAAGTGGCACATTTTACTGAAGCGGTCTACCACCACCCACACCACCGACTTGCCTTGGGATGGAGGCAAATCGGTGATAAAATCCATGGAGATATGTGTCCAAGGTCTCTGGGGAATGGGCAACGAACGCAGTAAGCCCGCTGGTCGGGACCTGGGAGTCTTGGACCTGGCACAAACCTCACAGGCGGCGACGTAGGCCTTAACGTCTTTAGGCAAACCAGGCCACCAATAATTTCTGGTAATGAGGTGTTTGGTACCCAGGATGCCTGGATGGCCAGATAGTGCGGAGTCGTGATTTTCCCTAAGTACCCTTAGCCGGAATTGCAGGGGAACAAACAGCTTGTTCTCAGGAAGGTTCCCAGGAGCTGAACCTTGATCAGCAGCAATTTCAGAGACTAAATCGGACTCGATAGAGGAAATGACTATACCTGGAGGCAAAATACAAACAGGATCTTCCTCCGAAGGAGGGCTGGCCATGAAGCTACGCGACAGTGCATCCGCCTTAATATTTTTAGACCCGGCCCTATAGGTAACCAAAAAATTGAATCTGGTAAAAAACAACGCCCATCGAGCTTGTCTCGGGTTTAGCCTCCGGGCAGATTCTAGGAAAACCAGATTCTTGTGGTCGGTAAGGACCGTTACCTGGTGCCTAGCCCCCTCCAGGAAGTGGCGCCACTCTTCAAATGCCCATTTAATGGCTAAAAGTTCGCGGTTGCCAATATCATAGTTACACTCCGTGGGCGAAAACTTCCTAGAAAAGTAAGCACAGGGGCGGAGATGGGTGAGGGAGCTGGTACCCTGGGACAAGACGGCCCCCACTCCCACCTCGGACGCGTCAACCTCCACAATAAATGGCTCCCTTTGGTTGGGCTGAACCAGCACGGGGGCCGAGATAAAGCACTTCTTGAGGGTCTCAAAAGCCTGGACGGCCTCAGGGGGCCAATGGAGGACATCAGCACCCTTGCGAGTGAGGTCCGTAAGAGGCTTAGCGACGACCGAGAAGTTAGCAATAAATCTCCTGTAATAGTTAGCGAACCCCAAAAAACACTGTAGCGCTTTCAGGGAGGCAGGTTGGACCCATTCAGCCACAGCCTGAACCTTGGCAGGGTCCATGCGGAATTCATGAGGAGTGAGGATTTGACCTAAAAATGGTATCTCCTGTACCCCAAATACACATTTTTCGATTTTGGCAAACAGTTTGTTTTCTCGAAGGACCTGGAGCACTTTCCTGACATGCTCTATGTGGGAGGACCAGTCCCTGGAAAACACCAATATGTCATCAAGGTACACTATAAGAAATATCCCCAGGTAATTTCTCAAAATCTCATTTATGAAGTTCTGGAAGACCGCAGGGGCATTGCACAACCCAAAGGGCATGACGAGGTATTCGAAATGGCCTTCGGGCGTGTTAAACGCAGTCTTCCACTCATCCCCCTCTTTGATGCGAATAAGGTTATACGCCCCCCCGTAGATCCAATTTAGAGAACCATTGGGCCCCCTGAACCTGATTAAAGAGATCAGGAATCAAAGGAAGGGGATACTGGTTCCTTACCGTGACCTTATTCAGGCCACGGTAGTCAATGCATGGCCTAAGACCCCCATCCTTCTTCCCTACGAAGAAGAAGCCAGCACCTACCGGAGAAGAAGAGGGACGAATGTAACCCTTGGCCAGGGATTCCTGGATATACTCCCTCATGGCTTCACGTTCGGGACAGGAAAGGTTAAATATTCTACCCTTAGGAAGCTTAGCTCCTGGTACCAATTCGATAGCGCAATCGTATTCTCTATGAGGCGGTAATACTTCGGAGGCCTCTTTAGAGAAAACATCAGCGAAGTCCTGAACAAACTCGGGTAGCGTATTCACCTCCTTAGGGGGAGAAATAGAATTAACAGAAAAACATGACGTACAACATTCATTACCCCATTTGGTTAGCTCCCCAGTATTCCAGTCAAACGTGGGATTATGCAACTGCAACCAGGGAAGACCTAGAACCAAATCGTACGATAATCCCTGCATCAATAGTACAGAGCACTGCTCCAAATGCATGGAGCCAACAAGGAGTTCAAAAACAGGGGTATGCTGTGTAAAATAACCATTAGCAAGAGGAGTGGAGTCGATACCCACTACCGGAACAGGTTTAGGCAAATCAATCAGAGGCATAGCAAGAGACATAGCAAATTCCACAGACATGATATTAGTAGATGACCCTGAATCCACGAAGGCACTGCCGGTAGCAGACCTACCACCAAACGAGACCTGAAAGGGAAGCAATATCTTAGTACGTTTCATATTTACGGGAAATACCTGTGCGCCCAAGTGACCTCCCCGATGATCACTTAGACGCGGGAGCTCTCTGGCAGCATTCTTACGCTTGGGACAGTTGTTTACTTGATGCTTGACATCCCCACAGTAGAAGCAGAGACCATTCTTCCTGCGGAATTCTCTACGTTGTTGAGGGGACACGGAGGCCCCGAGTTGCATAGGTATTTCTGAGTCTTTAGGGGACAAACGAAGCAACGGGACTTCGGGAGGCATCATGGGGGAGTCGGAGGAAAAAACACATAAACGTTCACGTTGTCGTTCCCTGAGACGTCGGTCAAGTCGTACCACTAAAGCCATAACCTGGTCTAGGGAGTCAGAAGAGGGATAGCTAACTAGCAGGTCTTTCAGGGCGTTCGACAGACCCAACCTAAACTGGCACCTTAAGGCAGGGTCATTCCACCGAGAAGCTACGCACCACTTCCGAAAGTCAGAGCAATACTCCTCAACAGGTCTCTTACCCTGACGTAAGGTCACCAGCTGACTCTCGGCAAAGGCAGTTCTGTCAGTCTCGTCATAAATAAGTCCGAGGGCAGAAAAGAAACAATCAACGGAGGAAAGTTCAGGGGCGCCAGGAGCCAAGGAGAAGGCCCACTCTTGGGGCCCTTCCTGGAGCCGGGACATAATTATACCCACCCGCTGGCTCTCAGAACCTGAGGAGTGAGGCTTTAAGCGAAAGTAAAGCTTACAACTCTCCCGAAAGGAGAGAAAAGCCCTCCGGTCACCTGAGAACCGGTCGGGCAACTTGAGGTGGGGTTCAAGGGGTGCGGTGAGGGGAACTACCAAGGTAGCATCAGGCTGGTTGACCCTCTGAGCCAGGGCCTGGACCTGTAGGGAGAGACCCTGCATTTGCTGAGCCAGGGTTTCACGGGGTTCCATAATGGTGTCAGGGACCAGGGTAGACTAGGTATAAGGCTTGTGAATTTGTAATGGTGGGGGGGGTAGGGAAACGGACAAGTGAGCCCTAATCTACCCGCCACTCTGTCCCTGCCTACTTGCAACGACCCGCCCTAGACGACGGGGTACAACTGGGCGGCGGTCCCTGCGCTCAGTAAGTGCATGACAAACACGACAAACAAACAAGGGAACACAAGCAAGGGAAATGGGCAGTTGCTCGCGGAAACACCGTGAGCAACAGAGTAGTGAACGAGCCGAGTCAAGCCAGGAGAGTGCGAGGTACAAAGCGAAAAGCAGAAGAGTAGTCGGTAAGCCAGGGTCTGTATGGAGCAGGATCAAAAAGTAGCAGGAGCTGTAGCTGGGCCAGGAAACCTCAAGGAAAGAATTCACAAGCACAGATGGACAGGAAGAGCAGGCTTAAATAGACCGAGGGCGGGAGCTAGCTGAGTCTGGCCAGGTTGCGATAGGCTCTCCCACTCCTAAGCCTGCCAGCCTGAGTGGAGGAAGCTGGTGTCTGTCTCAGGGATGTACACTCAGGTGTTGACTGATTAATTCTGGGAGTTAACCCTGAAGCAGTGCCTGGCAGATCCTTTACAGTTATACAGCCCATCTGTAGACAGTGTTATACAGCCCCTATGTAGACAGTGCTATACAGGCCCTCTGTAAACATTGCTGTACAGCCCCCCTGTAGACAGTGCTATACAGCCCCCCTGTGGACAGGGCTATACAGCCCTCCAGTACAGTGCTATACAGCCACCCCTGTAGACTGTGATAAACAACCCTCCCTGTAGACAGTGTTATACAGGCCCCCCTTTAGACAGTGCTATACAGCCCCCTTTAGATTCTGCTATACAGCCCCCCTGCAGATTCTGCTATACAACCCCCCCTGTAGACAGTGCTATACAGCCGCCCTGAAGACAGTGCCATACAGCCGACCTGTAGACAGTGCTATAAAGCCTCCTGTAGACAGTGCTATACAGCCCCCCTGTAGACAGTGCTATACAACCCCCCATACAGTGCTATACAGCCTCCCTGTAAACTGTGCTATACAGCCCTACCTTGTAGATATCACCACCACCTCTCTTGTATATAGTGCAATATATCGCACCCCCAAACTATTATACTCACCTGGGCCACATTCCCCCAATGAACAGAGCAGCTCCTCAACGCCAACAGGATCCTTGTGTGGGCCAGTGTGATCCAGTGACGTCAGTCTGCGCAGGGATCCTGACCGTGCACCTGGTAGGCTGCAGACCGAATGTGGCCTGTAGCCTATGGCGGAGCAGGGAGGTACCTCCGTGCTCTGTCATAGTGTTCAATAGTATCTGCGTTCCTCCAGATACTATTAAATGTGGCCATAGCAGCTGCCAGCAAAGCCTCCAGGCATAGAGGGACCATGCCGGCGGGCGGCACGGGCCCCCTCATGATGCGGTCCCCGTAGCAGCCACCATGGGCATAGCTAAAGGCTCATGGGCCCCGGTGCAAGAATTCAGCTTGGGCCCCCTACCCCTCCACAACACCGGACCCCTACGCACGCCTATGCCCAGCTGCCTTGCCCGACAGACCCCATGAATGCCCCCACAGTATCATGCCCCCATAGTTGCCCCCACAGTATAATGCCACCACACAGTATAATGCCCCAAATAGCTGCCCACACGGTATAATGCCCCTATAGCTTCCCCCACAGTATATTGCCACCCATAGCTGCCCCATACAGCATAATGCTCCCATACAGTATAATGCCCCCCATACAGTATAATGCCCTCCATTGCTACCCCATACAGTATAATGCCCCCATAGCTGCCCCATACAGTATAATGCCCCGCATACAGTATAATGCCCCCATAGCTGACCACCACAGTATAATGCTCCCCATAGCTGCCCCCACACAATATAATTCCCCCCATAGGTGACCAACACAGTATAATGCCCTCATAGCTGCCCCCAAAGTATAATGCCCCTATAGCTGCCCCCACAGTATAATGCCCCTATAGCTGTCCCCACAGCATATTGCCACCCATAGCTGCCCCATACAGTATAATGCCCCCATACCATATAATGCCCCCCATAGGGTATAATGTCCCCCATAGCTGTCCCATACAGTATAATGCCCCAATTAGCTGCCCCATACACTATAATGCCCCATACAGTATAATGCCCCTATAACTGCCCCATATAGTATAATGCCCCTCATACAGTGTAATGCTCCCATAGCTGCCTCATACAGTATAATGCTATAAATTGGCTGCCCATACACTATAATGCCCCATACAGTATAATGCCCCATAGCTGCCCCATATAGTATAATGACCCTCATACAGTGTAATGTCCTCCATAGCTGCCACATACAGTATAATGCCCCCATAGTTGCCCCATACAGTATAATGCCGTCCATAGCTGCCACATACAGTATAATGCCCCCATAGTTGCTCCATACAGTATAATGCCCTACATAGCTGCCACATACAGTATAATGCCCCACGCAGTATAATGCCCCCCATAGCTGCTCCATACAGTATAATGCCCTATACAGCATAATGCTCCCCATAACTGTGCCATACGGTATAATGCCCATCATACAGTATAATGCCCTCCATAGCTGCCATATACAGTATATTGCCCTCCAATAGCTGCCCCATACAGTATAATGAACCCCATACAGTATAATGCCCCCTCAGCAGCTACCATATGCACCTAATAGAAAAATAATAACAAAATTACTTACCTATCCCCGTTCCCACGATGGGTGGAGGAAATCCTTCTCCTCCTCTGCACTGTGCTGTGAGTGACTCGGCACAAACAGGGACGATGACGTCACTACATTGCACCTGCCTGCGTTGAGCCGCTCGCAGCACAGTGAATACTAGAGCAAGGCTCCAGCATTGAACGCAACTGAATGTGCGTCCTGCAAGCGCAGATTCAGTTGGTAGCGCTGTGTGGCAACGGGCCCCCCAGGCTTAGGGGCCCGGTCGCAGTTGTGACCGTTGCTACCCCTATAGCTACGCCACTGGCAGCCGCTATGGATGCTACAGTGATACGCCACTGTCAGGGTATCTGCAATTGCGACATGGCGTCCAAATACCAATCAAGCAAAATCTGCATGCCAAGTAGCGTTTCTGCCATTCTGAGCCCTGAAGTGTGTCCAAACAGCAGTTTATGATCACATATTGCTGTACTCGGGAGAAATTGCTTTACAAGTGTTGAGGTACTTTTCTTCCTTTATTCCTTGTGAAAATGAAAAAATTCAACATTTTAGTGGAAAAAATTTAGATTTTCATTTTCACTGCCTAATTCCAATAAATTAAGCAAAAAAATAGTGAGGTTAAAATTCTCACTATACCACTAGATAAATTCATTGAGAGGTGTAGTTTCCCAAATGGGGTAACTTTTGGGGGGTTTCCACTGTTTTGGCTCCTCAGGGACTTTGCAAAGGCGACATGGCACCCAAAAAAACAATTTAGCAATACTTGAACTCCAAAAGCCAAGTGGCACGCCTTCCCTTTTGAGTTCTGCAGAGTGTCCAAACAGCAGTTTATTATTATATTTGGGGTGTTGCCATGATTGGGAGTAATTGCTTTTCAAATATTGGTGTGATTTTTCTCCCTTATTCCTTGTAAAAATTGAAAATTCCACTAAATTTAGCAAAAAACTTGTGGGGTCAAAATGCTCCTTATACCCCTCGATAAATTCTTTGAGGGGTGTAGTTTGCCAAATGGTGTATTTTTGGGGATGTTTTCACTGTTTTAAGACAACAAGATCTCTTCAAACCTGACATGGTGCCTAAAATATATTCTAATAAAAAGCAGGCCCCAAAATCCATAAGTTGCTCCTTTGCTTCTGAGGCCAGTCCTTCAGTACATTAGCACACTAGGGCCACATGTGGGATATTTCTAAAAACTGCAGAATCTGGAAAATAAATATTGAGTTGCATTTCTGTGGCAAAACCTTCTGTGTCACAGAAAAAAACTGGTTTAAAATGAAATTTCTGACAAAAAATAATAATTTAGTAAACGCCCAAAGGGTTAAGAAACTTTCCAAATGCTGTTTTGAATACATTGTTGGTGCAGTTTTTAAAATGGGGGTGATTTGGGGGCGTTTCTGATATATGGCTCCTCAAAGCCACTCCACTTAACTAGTCCCTAAAAAAATTGGTTTTGGAAATGTTCTTTAAAATGGGAGAAATTGCTGCTAAAGTTATAAGTAACATCCAAGAAAAATAAAAGGACTTTTAAAATACGACATAAAGTAGACATATGGTAAATGTTATCTAGTAACTGTGTGGTATTACTATCGGTCTTACAAGCAAATACATTTAAATTTAGAAGAATTATAATTTTTTGCAAATTTTCTCTGAATTTTGGTAATTTTTTTTTTACAAATGAATGTATCAACCAAATTTTACCACTAACATAAAGTACAATGTGTCACGAGAAAAAAAATCTCAGAATCGCTTGGATAAATAAAAGCATTCCAAAAGTTATTACCACATAAATTGACACATGTCAGATTTGAAAAATGGATTAGCAGAAGGGAACGTGGCTTAAAGTGCACCAAAAAGACTGCCACAAAATTCTGGTGCGAAATAATCCATCAAAGCTGATATGCTAAAGAGAAAATAACAGGTCATGCAAGAGCACCAAAATTATCATGCAATATGCACCACTGTGATAAATTTGGCACATTTCGTGACTGCCTGGTTTTTAGTTTAACCCCTTAAGGACGCAGCCTAGTTTTGGCCTTAAGGCTCAGAGCCCATTTTTCAAATCTGACATATTTCACTTTATGTGGTAATAACGTCGGAATGCTTAAACCTATCCAAGCGATTCTGAGACTGTTTTCTCGTGACACATTGGGCTTCATGTTCGTGGTAAAATTTGGTATATATATTAGAGAAAATTTGGAAAAAATAGCATTTTTCAGAATTTTAATGCATCTGCTTGTAAAACAGACGGTTATACCACCCAAAATAGTTACTAGTTCACACTTCCCATATGTCTACTTTAGATTGGCATCGTTTTTTGAACATTCTTTTCTTTTTCTTGGACGTTACAAGGCTTAGAACCTAAACCGCAATTTCTCATATTTTTAAGAAAATGTCAAAAGCCTTTTTTTTAAGGTACTTCTTCAGTTCTGAAGAGGCTTTGAGGGGCCTATGTATTAGAAACCCTGATAAAACACCCCATTTTAAAAACTAGACCCCTCAAAGTATTCAAAACAGCATTTAGAAAGTTTTTTAACCCTTCAGGCATTTCACAAGAATTAAAGCAAAGTGGAGGTGAAATTTGCAAATTTCATTTTTCTTGCTGAATTTCAAATTTATTCATTTTTTTTCTGTAACACAGAAGGTTTTACCAGAGAAACACTACTAAATATGTATTGTCCAGTTTCTGCAGTTTTTAGAAATGTCCCACATGTGGCTCTACTGCGCTCATGGACTAAAACACAAGCCCTAGAAGCAAAGAAGCACCTAGTGCATTTTGAGTCCTCTTTTTTATTAGAATATATTTTAGGCAGCATGCCAGGTTTGAAGAGGTGTTGAGGTGCCAAAACAGTAGGAATCCCCAAATAGTGACCCCATTTTGGAAACTACACCCCTCAAGGAATTCATTTATGGTTGTTGTTACCATTTTGACCACATAGTTTTTTCACAGCACCTATTTGAATTGGGCTGTGAAATTAAAAAAATGTAATTTTTTCCAATAAGATGTCATTTGTGATCAAAATTTATTATTTTCACAGGGAACAAAATACCCCATTTTGTTGTCCAATTTGTCCTTAGTGCGGCAATACCCCATTTGTGGTGATAAACTGCCGTTTGGGCCCATGGGAGGGCTCAGAATGAAAGGAATGCTATGTGTTTGTTGGAGTCCAGATTTTGCTGGATTGGTTTTCGGGTGCCATGTTGCATTTGCAGAGCCCCAGAGGTATCAAAGCAATGGAAACCCACAGAAGTGACCCCATTTTGGAAACTACACCCCTCAAGGAATTCAAATATGGTTGTTGTTACAATTTTGACCGCACAGTTTTTTCACAGCACCTATTTGAATTGGGCTGTGAAATGAAAAAAATTAAATTTTTTCCAATAAGATGTCATTTTTTATCAAAATTTCTTATTTTCACAGAGAACAAAAAAACGCCATTTTGTTGCCAAATTTCTCCTGAGTGCAGCAATACCCCATTTGTGGCGATAAACTGCAGTTTGGGCCCATGGGAGGCCTCAGAAGTGAAGTAGCGCTGTGTGTTCTTTGGAGTGCAGATTTTGCTGGTTTGGTTTTCGGGTGCCATCTCGCATTTGCAGAGCCCCAGAGGTATCAAAGCAATGGAAACCCACCAGAACTGACCCCATTTTGGAAACTACACCCCTCAAGGAATTCATTTATGGGTGTTGTGACCATTTAGACCCCATAGTTTCTTCACAGAACTTATTTGAATTGGGCTGGGAATTAAAAAAAATAATATTTTTTCCAATAATATGTCGTTTTAGCTCCAAAATTCTTATTTTCACAAGAAATATAATACTACATTTTGTTGCCCAATTTGTCCTGAGTGCGGCAATACCCCATTTGTGATGATAAACTGCTGTTTGGGCCCATGGGAGGGCTCAGGACGAAAGGAGCGCTATGTGTTTGTTGGAGTACAGATTTTGCTGGTTTGGTTTTCGGGTGCCATGTCGCATTTGCAGAGCCCCAGAGGTATCAAAGCAATGGAAACCCACCAGAAGTGACCCCATTTTGGAAACTACACCCCTCAAGGAATTCATTTATGGGTGTTGTGACCATTTTGACCCCATGGTTTTTTCACAGAACTTATTTGAATTGGGCTTGGAATTAAAACAAAATAAATTTTTTCCAATAATATGTAGTTTTGGCTGAAAATTTCTTATTTTCACAAGAAATAAAATACCCCATTCTGTTGCGCAATTTGTCCTGAGTGCAGCAATACACCATTTGCGGTGATAAACTGCCGTTTGGGCCCATGGGAGGGCTCAGAACGAAAGGACCACCATTTGGCCTACTGGGGATTTTCTCGTGCAAAGTCATGTGTGCAGAAGCCCCTGAGGTACCAGTACAGTTGAAACCCGCAAGAAGTGACCCCGTTTTAAAAACTACACCCTTAAGGCATTCATCTAGAGGTGTAGTGAGCATTTTGACCGGTGAGATACACCCCATAAACTGTAATGTGGGTTCTCACGGGTATGGCAATACCCTCAATGTGGTTATCAGCTGCTTGGGCACACAGCAGGGCTCAGAAGGGAAAGATAAGGGGGGATAAGCTGTGCAGAGTACATCAGGATAAGTAGAATTGGGGTAAATTATAAAACAAGGGATGTATGATAAATTTTAAAACACTCTTTCATACAGAGCTCTGGTTTTTCGGGACACGCGTTACATTGATATATTGTGTCCTCCCTTATACCCCTCTTATAGCAGACTTTGCACCTCTTTTGACTTTTTCCCTTCTTGCCAGTTTGGGGAACTTCTCCTGGAAAGTGTTGCCCTGGTACGATGCGTGTGGCCTCGCTTCCAGAAGTACTGGGTGCCCCCCTGTTCCTGGTCCCTAAAGATTAGGTTCTTGATAATCACCTCTTGAAATTCCAGGAAAGTTCCCCTCTGGCCTGTACATCGACGTAGCACGTACACATTGTACAATGCCATCTGTATGATGTGCCCGGCCAGCTTCTTATACCACACCGCATGGCGCTGTAGGGCTTCAGGACTTGATCTGACAAGTCCACCCCTCCCATGTACCTATTGTAGTCCAGGATGCAGTCTGGTTTAGGGGTCTCTGTACTGGTACCTCGTACAGGTACATGGGTACTGGTGTGACATCTCTCTTGTCCTTGTACTTGACACACAATATGTTGCTGCTAGAATGTGCCCTGCGCTCACCCCTTCTTGTTTGCCCTGCAGAGTCTTAGGGATTTCTTCTAGCAGTGCCGCATGCCACAGGACTGGAAGAAGCGAGGCAGTTGAAGAGTGGGACGCCGGTATAAAAATTATCCAGGTAGAGGTGGTAACCCTGGTCCAGCAGTGGGTGCACCAAATCCCACACAATTTTTGCATTAACTCATAGAAATACACTTCTTGGGGGTGTATGCTTGGGAAAACCGGGCACTGAAACGGTCTAATAGGGGTCTCCGTTTATACAAACGGTCAAAACTGGGGTCATCTCGGGGTGGGCACGGCTCATTATCAGTATGATGTAAGAAGCCAAGTATTGCCTGATTTTTTTTTTTTTTTTAGGTTACAGTTCAGTTCTGAAGTTGCTTTGATGGACCTATATATTAGAAACCCCTATCAAACACCCCATTTTAGAAACTAGACCCCTCAAAGTATTCACAACAGCATTTAGAAAGTTTATGAACCCTTTAGGTGTTTCACAGGAATTTAGAGCAAAGTAGAGGTGAAATGAAAAAAAATTTTTTGTCAGAAAATCCTCTTTATACCCTTTTTTTTATAACACAAAAGGTTTTACCAGAGAAATGCAACTTATTACTTATTGCCCAGATTCTGCAGTTTTGTGAAATATCCCACATGTGGCCCTAGTGCGGTAATGGACTGAAGCACCGGCCCCTGAAGCAAAGGAGCGCCTAGTGGATTTTGAGGCCTCCTTTTTATTAGGCACCATGTCCGGTTTGAAGAGGTCTTGTGGTGCCAAAACAGTGGAAAACCCCCAAAAGTGACCCCATTTTGAAAACTAGACCCCTTGAGGAATCCATTGTAGTTTTCTTGGGGTGCATGCGGCTTTTTGATCAGTTTTTATTCTATTTTTAGGTGGCGTGGTGACTAAAAAACAGCAATTCTACTATTGTTTTTTTAATCTATTTTTTTTACAGCGTTCACCGTGCGCTATAAATGACACATTCACTTTATTCTGCGTGGCGATACGATTACGATGATACCATATGTTTATAGTTTTTTTTTATATCTTATGGCGTTTGCACAATAAAATACTTTTTATAATAAATCATTCACTTTTTGTGTTACCTTATTCTAAGAGCCATAACGTTTTTATTTTTCCATCAATAAAGCCGTGCGAGGACTTTTTTTTTGCGTAACGAACTGTAGTTTCGATCAGGACCATTTTTAGGTACATGCGACTTTTTGATCTCTTTTTATTCAATTTTTTGGGAGGTGAAGTGACCAAACAATTGTGCTTCTGGTACGGTTTATTATTATTTTCTTTTACGGCGTTCACCGTGCGGGATAAATAACGAAATAATTTTGTATTTCAGGCCGTTACGGACGCGGCGATACCAATTGTGTATAGTTTATTTGTTTGTTTATATATTTTTATTAATAATAAAGGACTGATAAGGGAAAAGGGGGGCTTTTTACTTTTAATACTTTTAAAACTTTTATTTTCTTATTTTTACACATCTTTTTTTTACTTTTTTTTAACTTTATTACTTTGTCCCATTAGGGGACTTGAGGGCAGGAGGCCCCGATCGCTATTCTAATACACTGCACTACATGCGTAGTGCAGTGTATTAGGGTATGTTCACACGGCCAAATTTCAGACGTATACGAGGCGTATTATGCCTCGTTTTACGTCTGAAAATATGGCTACAATACGTCGGCAAACATCTGCCCATTCATTTGAATGGGTTTGCCGACATACTGTGCAGACGACCTGTTATTTACGCGTCGTCGTTTGACAGCTGTCAAACGACGACTCGTAAAAATACAGCCTCGTCAAAAGAAGTGCAGGACACTTCTTTCAGACGTTTTTGGAGCTGTTTTCTCATAGACTCCAATGAAAACAGCTCCAAAAACGAGTTGGTAAAAAAATGAGTTGGTAAAAATGCGAGTTGGTAAAAAACGTCTGAAAAGCAGGGTCTGTTTTCCCTTGAAAACAGCTCTGGATTTTCAGACGTTTTGGTTGACTACGTGTGAACATACCCTTAGAACTGTCATCTACTCACTGACAGCAAGTATAGTGGGTCCTGACTTCGTCAGGACCCACTAGGCTTCCGTCGATGGCAGAGCCGGACGCCATTGTTTGGTGTCCGGTTGCCATAGCCACCATCGCCAGCCGCTATCGCGTAGCAGGCTGGCGATTGTAGCTTAACCCTTAAAAAGCCGTGATCACTATTGAACACGGCTTTTAAGGGGTTAATCAGCGGGGACACAGCGATCGGTCCCCGCTGTAGGAGCTGTGACAGCTGCTGTACGAGACAGCAGCTGTCACAGCTCCTGCATGTGTCGGGAGGACGGCCGAAATGGCCGTTATCCCCGCGACGTAATAATCCATCGCTGAGCGCTAACGATACAGTTAGCGCGACGGATTATTACGTCGCTGAGCGCGAAGGGGTTAAGCTGTATAACTATTAGACAGCATGAGTAAATGTGGGCCAATATGTAATCTGTAATTTCCCTTAGAAGACAATAGAATCTAAAATTATGGATCTATAGAAGTCAATGAAGTTGTATTTCAGATCCGTATTTGTAAACTTCACTGACTTGTATGGGGAGAATATGAAGCCATAGTTTTCAATAATTATCTCATGTCTATTTTCAACCCTTCTGCAGTACTGACTCAGTAAACCAAATGCAAACCTGATTTATTATTTCATAATAGTATTTATTCTTCCCTATAAATGTCTTGATTCTGAAATGCTCAAGCAAATATTATAGATGATATGTCTTATTTACAACAGGGCTGTTGCTAGAGTATTAAAAGGTCAGGGGCATATGAACCGAATCTCCCCCATGCCAAAGACACATTTTACATGATAGGCCTAGATACACTAGCTCAGCCGTATACTGTCCCTAGATGGATATTACTTTTTAAATTAAATTCAGCACTTCAGACCGTAAAAGAGAATAAAGTTCTGATGCAGTTATAGGCAGAATACATGACGAATCCAGTGACTTACATTTTGCATCTTAGAATATGTTGGTGCTATATAAGTAACAGAAATAATAATAATCTGACTGTAATCTTTAACTATCCCTTTTCCTCTCTTTCTGGACCACACTGTCATAAAGTCTTCTTCCAGCCATGACTCGTTTCTGCAAAGTTTGCTTACCAGACATCTTTGGCTTCTCATTCTTCCAACATCTTCCCCACCTAAGTGGGCTGTAGCCTATGAAGGTAAATACTGGGGAAGAGAGCCGATAGCTCCCAAGCTGCAGTTTTCAACTTCATCTGCGTGCTGAAGTTGAAAGTAGAGCACTAGGCAAAAAAATTTAGGGCATGAACCCTTATGTTGGTGTTAACTATACCAATAATATAAAGCAAGTCATTAACCCCTTCCCAACATTTGCCGTATGGGCAGGGGTGAACCTAGCCCGTCTGCCGCCTGAGGAGAACTATAAAAAGGTGCCCCCCCCCCAAATCTATCGGAGTTTTCTCATTCCTAGCTTTACACATCAAACACGCAATATATTAATTTTTTAAATAGGAAAACATTTGATGTTTATTTGTTAGGCCCTGTTTACACTGAGTATTTTGACGAGTTTTTGGGCGCGGAAACCGCTCCGCAAAACTCGTCAAAAACCGTCCGAAAATGCCTCCCGAGAAAGAAGGGACATGCCCTATCTTCGCGCGTTTACGACTCTGACCTCCTATTGACATCAATGGGAGGCAGAGAAAGGGTATTTCGCTGAGTTTTTTGCCCGTAGCACTCAATGGCCGCGAGCGAAAAACGCGGTGAAAATCGCGGCAAACGACGTGCAGGAAGGACAAAATCTGCCTCAAAATCCCAAACAGAATTTTGAGGCAGAATTTTCCTCCTGCAAAAAAACTCAGTGTGAACATAGCTTTAGCTTTAAAGTGCTGTTTGAAGTATGGAAAATATTGAAAGAATTATTCTTACTGCCAATCAGTGCAGTGCAAATAGTACAGTCTGCACTGCACTGCCCCATATCTTTCCTCGGCAGCCAGTCTGATTTGCGGCGTCACACTCTGGAATTACATTCAGGCCAGTCCAGGACGGATCGCGCTTAGCGCTGTTTTAAAGCGGCACGTCCTGGGCTGGTTTCTTTGCTCTACCTGCTATATTGTTGTGGTCTGCCTGTGCTGGCTTGATGCAAGTGGCGGATTAATATGATCTTAGGCCCTGGGCTGTACACAAGTTATGGGCCCACATCCCACACGTAATTATCACCTACATGTCAAAGTACATCACATGCCACTCTGCAGACTGTCTCTTAGCCTGATCATCTGCTGCCACACTCACACTTCCCCACAGCCCACACCACAGTAATGTACATAGATTGTAAGACCAACATTACAAATAATACTGCCATACTGTTACTGAATAATACCCCCATACTGTTACTAATACCCCATACTGTTACTGAATAATACCCCCATACTGTTACTGAATAATACCCCCATACTGTTACTGAATAATACCTCCATACTTATACTGAATAATACTCCCATACTATTACTGAATAATACCCCCATACTGTTACTGAATAATACCCCCGTACTGTTATTGAATAATACCCCATACTGTTACTGAATAATACCCTATACTGTTACTGAATAATACCCCCATACTGTTACTAAATAATACCCCCATACTGTTACTGAATAATACCCACATATTGTTATTGAATAATACCCCATACTGTTACTGAATAATACCACATACTGTTAATGAATAATACCCCCATACTGTTATTGAATAATACTCCCATACTGTTACTAAATAATACCCCCATACTGTTACTGAATAATACCCCCATACTGTTACTGAATAATACCCCCATACTGTTATTGAATAATACCCCATACTGTTACTGAATAATACCCCATACTGTTACTGAATAATACCCCCATACTGTTATTGAATAATACTCCCATACTGTTACTAAATAATACCCCCATACTGTAACTGAATAATACCCACATACTGTTACTGAATAATACCCCCATACTGTTACTGAATAATACCCCATACTGTTACTGAATAATATCCCCATACTGTTACTGAATAATACCCCCATACTGTTACTGAATAATACCTCCATACTGTTACTGAATAATACCTCCATACTGTTACTGAATAATACCACCATACTGGTACTGAATAATACCCTCATACTGTTACTGAATAATACCCCCATACTGTTATTGAATAATACCCCATACTGTTACTGAATAATACCCCCATACTGTTACTGAATAATACCCACATATTGTTATTGAATAATACCCCATACTGTTACTGAATAATACCACATACTGTTAATGAATAATACCCCCATACTGTTATTGAATAATACTCCCATACTGTTACTAAATAATACCCCCATACTGTTACTGAATAATACCTCCATACTGTTACTGAATAATACCTCCATACTGTTACTGAATAATACCACCATACTGGTACTGAATAATACCCTCATACTGTTACTGAATAATACCCCCATACTGTTATTGAATAATACCCCATACTGTTACTGAATAATACCCCCATACTGTTACTGAATAATACCCACATATTGTTATTGAATAATACCCCATACTGTTACTGAATAATACCACATACTGTTAATGAATAATACCCCCATACTGTTATTGAATAATACTCCCATACTGTTACTAAATAATACCCCCATACTGTTACTGAATAATACCCCCATACTGTTACTGAATAATACCCCCATACTGTTATTGAATAATACCCCATACTGTTACTGAATAATACCCAATACTGTTACTGAATAATACCCCCATACTGTTATTGAATAATACTCCCATACTGTTACTAAATAATACCCCCATACTGTAACTGAATAATACCCCCATACTGTTACTGAATAATACCCCCATACTGTTACTGAATAATACCCCATACTGTTACTGAATAATATCCCCATACTGTTACTAAATAATATCCCCATACTGTTACTGAATAATACCCCCATACTGTTACTGAATAATACCTCCATACTGTTACTGAATAATACCTCCATACTGTTACTGAATAATACCCTCATACTGTTACTGAATAATACCCCCATACTGTTATTGAATAATACCGCTCTACAGTTACTGAATAATACCCCCATACTGTTACTGAATAATACCCCCATACGGTTACTGAATAATACATCTATACTGTTACTGAATAACACCACCATACTGTTACTGAATAATACCCCCATAATGTTACTGAATAATACCCCCATACTGTTACTGAATAATACCTCCATACTGTTACCGAATAATACCTCCATACGGTTACCGAATAATACCTCCATACGGTTACTGAATAAAACTACCAAACCATGATCACATATTACTGCAACATAGTGTCAGAAAAAACCCAAGATACTCTTAGTGAATAAATCACACTATATATAGACCAATATTACCACCATATAGT
The DNA here is from genome assembly GCF_050947455.1 of Rhinoderma darwinii. Lineage (NCBI taxonomy): Eukaryota > Metazoa > Chordata > Amphibia > Anura > Rhinodermatidae > Rhinoderma > Rhinoderma darwinii. The sequence goes on from NC_134690.1 coordinate 317,697,413, forward strand.
GACCTTATAGAGGTAGTTGCCAGTTATACACAAGATATCTGCAGACCATATAAGTGATTACAGTATAGTTATATCGAGTGACTATTGTGAAAATTTACGTTTTTTAAATTTTTATACTGCTTTTTTTTGGTAGGTTCCGCTGGAGCATTTGGACTACGTCGTAGATTCATTGGACTACTCCGATGATCTACTTTAAAAAAAAAAAAAAAATGGTGAAAGAGGGTTGCATGGGGGAGTTTAGATTTCAATAAAAGTTTTTCTTATGTCTGTTTTTTTTAATACTTTATTATGGCCTTAGTAATGGCTGCTGTCTGATTGAGAGCGTCCATTACTAAGAAGGGGCTTAGTGTTAGCCAGTAAAAAGGCTATAACTAACCCCTATTATTACCCCGGCTCTCACTGCCGCGAGTGGAGTACGATCCAGTACCCAACCATCTGAAGCGACGGTAAGGCAGCAGGGCGGCCACATGCTGGTTTTACCAGGCTGGGAAGGGATAAAAAAAATGTGGCCCTTCCCACACTGGTGATGCTAGGCTGCAGCTGCTTTATTGTATCTGGCTGGTTGTGAAAAATAGCGGGAACCCCACGTCTTTTTAAAAAATAAATAATAGAAACAAAATTACGTGAGATCCCCTCCATTTTTCATAACCGGCCAGATACAATAAAGCAGCAGCAGCCTAGCATTACCAGGGTGAGAAGGGCCATGGTTTTTGGCCATTCGGAGCCTGATAGTACCAGCCTGCAGCCAGCCCAGTACCCGCCCTTCTCTTCAGACGGTCGGGTGCTGGATCGTACCCAGCTCTTCCCGGTACTCCTGGTGGCGGTGGGTACCGGGGTAATAATAGGGGTTAGTGCTAGCCTTATTACTGGCTAACACTAAGCCCCTTCTTAGTAATGGATGCTCTCAATCAGACAGCTGCCATTACTAAGGCGGTAATGAAGTATTAAAAAACAGAGACAAAGAAATTTATTTTATTGAAATGACAACTCTTCCACACAATCCACTTTAACCATTTTATAAAAAAAAAAGAAATGAAGCTTAAATCAGCGAAGAGGTCCAACAAATCTACGACGTAGTCCAAATGGTCCAGCGGAACCTGCAAAACAAAAATTAGCAGTATGAAAAATAAAAATAACGTTGGCTGCCCCCACCCACAGACGTACAAACATATGAATAAATAGCTACCTTCGGAAACATATTAAAATAATTAGGCCCATAAAATAAAACATATCAAATAAAAAATAAAAAAATTATAACACCTTTCTTTTAAAGAGAACCTTTCACCTCCCCATACATGTGCAGCTGAGTGCAGCGTGTAATGGGGAGGGCTGCACAAACTCTGGTGCACTTTACATTTTTTTCCTAGCCTCCTTCGTTATTTAGATATTGGTGCTGTAATATTTGGCGCCCGATATTTAAATAACCCCATGGACTGTCAATGGGGAGGTAATTGGCAAAGGGGCTTGTAACATCGCTGTGACACTGTCCAATCAGCTACGGTCAGCGTTACAGCAAGAGCTGGAGAGCGCGTGCGCGCAGCTCCGCCACCGCTAAGGAACACAAGAGGAGAAGAAGAGTGTGAATTCTTCTTCTTCTGTTCCATGGCATCGGAGCTGTGCGCGCACGCACGCTCTCACTCTTTAGCTCTCGGCAGACAAGGACGACAAGACTGATCTCTCACTTGAGATCACAGTCTTGTACTTGCTTGCCGAGAGCTGAAGAGTGAGAGCGTGTGCACGCGCACATGATCTCCTCTCTCCAGCTCTTGCTGTTGACATTGTCCATAGCGGATTGGGCAGTGTCACAGCGATGTTACACGTCCCCTTGCCAATTACCGCCCCATTGGCAGTTCATGGGGTTATTTAAATATCGGGCGCCAAATATTACAGCACCGATATCTAAGTAAGGAAAGAGGGTAGGGAAAAAAATATAAAGTGCCCCAGAGTTTGTGCAGCCCTCCCCATTACATGCTGCACTCAAATGCAAATCTGTGGGCAGGTGAAAGGTTCTCTTTAAAGTGTACCAACTTTTTTAACAACTTTTGACATGTCAGAAGTTTTGATCAGTGGGGTCCGAGCACTGAGACCACCCACTAGTCGCTAAAACGAAGCAGCAGAAGTGCTCGGGTGAGCGGTGTGCCGCTTCAATTCTGTTTGGCTTTCCTTGGAGCAGTGTACGGGCTCAATAGAAAGTCTAGGAGTCCGTACACCGCTCACTCGGCTGAAAGTCGATCATAAATGAAGCGGCACAGCGCTCACCCGAGCACTTCTGCTGCTTCGTTTTAGCGATCGGTGGGGGCCTCAGTGCTCGGTCCCCCACCGATGAAAACTTCGGACATGTCACTATGATATATAAAGATATCTATTAATGCGATTGGTGCAAATTTGAATTACTTTTTATTGAAAATGATTTGCACTTTTTGAGATACAGCTGCTTTGTATCCTGTATACAGAGCAGCTGTATATAGCACTGAGACATGAATCCATTAGGTCGCCTATTACCGATCACATCTAAGTTATGAACTTAGATGTGATCGGTAACAGCTCGATCCTGCAGGACTCGCTGACACTGAATCAGTCAGTCCCGCTGACCTGACGGATACAGGATACAGCGCTATATACATTATATAATATATTTATTTTAATTAGCGGGGGCAGGTTTATGGGGAAGGATTAGGGCCTGTTCACATCAGCATTGGCTTTCCGTTCCGGGGTTCCGTGGGAGGTTTCCGTCGGGTGAACCCCGCAACGGAAAGTCAAACTGAAACCACAGCTTCCGTTTCAGTCACCATTGAAATCAATGGTGACGGAAACATTGCTAATGGTTTCCGTTCGTCACCATTCCGTTTTTGTGACGGGATCAATAGCGCATTTCAAAAGAACGGAAACCTAGCTTTCCTTTTAACATATCGATCCTCTCTTCCTCTGACGGAAGAGAGGTAAACGTATATTAATGCTAGTGTGTACAAAGCCCAATACAAATAAGATAGTAATATAAAAAAAAAAACAGCTGGGATTTGAACCAGCAACCTTACATATGTTAGGCAGATAAGCTGACCACTACACTATAGAAGCCATCATAGTCAATACCTGTGAAACTGTAGTAGTTGAGGGTTTATGCAATAACAACAGGCACTAAACGTCTATCCTGTCTGTCTGCTGCGTGTGGGTCTTGACTGATCAGAGACTCACAGTCCGACTGGCTGCTGCATGCAGTGTGCACTGGGAGTGACTGTGAGACTCACCAGTCACAGCCCCGCTTGTAGCTTTCCCACGCTAATTAAGCACAGGAAAGCTACGAAGCCCTTATACTGCGCTCAGCTTTCTGCCCCTGCCAGGAGTATACTGCAAGGGGGGGGGTCTTGGCGTTTTACTGACAGCAGAGGGCTCTATAGGGGGGAATTATCCCCCCACCATAGAGCCCTGACTAGTTACTATAATGAAAGGTTAGGGGGGTCTGAGCATCTGACTGACTGCTCTAAAGGGGGGGCAGAATCCCCCCCTATAGAGCTCTCTGCAGTAAGTCAGACAGTCAGACCCTCCCCCACCCACACTAATCCTTCCATTATAGTGATGTGGGCTCTATGGGGTGGATTATTCCAGCCCCATAGAGCCCTTTGCTGTCGGTAAAATGCCCAGACCCCCCCTTGCAGTATACTCACGTCACGGGTCCCGGTCCCAGCAAGGCAGGAACTTACCTCATGCTTCTCGTCGCTCCTCCTGCAGACTTGCTCCTCTCTGACTGCATGTGCTGTGTACAGTGTCAGAGAGGAGGAGGAGTGTTTCAGACATTCGGCACGTCTGCTATGTGCGTCTGCATGGCCCCTCCCCCCAGTCCAGTCCGTCCCGGGCTGAAAATTCCGCCCCCCAAGTTTGGGTAGGTGGTGCCGCCTGAGGCTGTCGGCTCACCTGGCCTCATGGCAGGTGCGGCACTGCGTATGGGTACGGAAAGCCATGAGTTCCCGCAAATTGCGGTATCCATACGTCAAATGTTTGGCATCGGCTCAGAAGCTGAGCCGGTGCCATCATCGCCGGATCTCAGCGGTATCTTACAGCTGACATCCGGCTGTAATGGCGGGGACAGAAATTAGCTTTGATCCCCGCCATTAACTCCTTAAGTGCAGCGCTCAAAGCACTTAAGGTGTATGCAGCTCATTGGAACCCCGGCAATGAAATTGCCAGGGTTCCGGTGGCTGCAATGGCAACCGGAGGCCTAATACTGGCCTCCCGGTCTGTTTAGCACGGAAGTCGGTCAGGACCCGCCCGGCGGCGGAGCCTGATCGGCTTCCCTAGCCGCCGGCAAGATGGCGCCGGCTTAGGAGCTGATCCGGCGTCATCAGCGGTGGAAGTCAGCTGTATGTTACAGCTGACATCCATCTGTAATGGCAGGAACTGGAGCTAGCTCCGATCCCTGCCATTAACCCCTTCGATGCATCAATCGAAAGCGATCGCTGCATCTTAACGGTTGCTAGCAGATCGCCAGCCCTGACAGGCAATCAGGACTGGCGACTGCTGCTATGGCAACAGGAGACACAAAGGCCTCCTGCTCTGCCATTACGGAAGCTGATTAGGCCCCGCTGGGAGGCGAAGCCTAATCGGCTTGCTGTCAGTGAATAACTGACAAATCTAATACATTGCACTACATAGGTAGTGCAATGTATTAGAAAAAAAACATCAGACAGTTGGACCTTCAAGTCCCCTAGTGGGACTTGAAAAAAAGTGTAAAAAAAAGTGAAAAAAATAAAAGTTTGAAAACAATAAAAGTTTCAAGTAATAAAATAAAACACGCCCTTTTTCTCTTATCAAGTCCTTTATTATTGGAAAAATAATAAACCATACGTATTTGGTATCGCCGCGACCAAAACGACCTGAGGTATCAAAATATTATATTATTTATTGCACGCAGTGAACAGTGAAAAAAAAACGTAAAAAACTATACCAGAGTTTCTGTTTTTTGGTCACTTTGCCCTACAAATATTGGAATAAAAAGTGATCAAAAAGTCGCACGTATCCAAAAATGGTACCTATAAAAACTATAGCTCGTCTCGCAAAAAATAAGTCAACAAAAAAGTTAAAAAGTTATGGCTCTCACATCTTGGCGACAGAAAAAATACATTCTTTTTACAAAAGTAATTTTATTGTGCAAAAAGTTGTAAAACATAAAAAAGTTCTATAAATTAGGAATCGCCGGAATCGTACTCACCCGCAGAATAAAGTTAACATGTAATTTATAATGCATGGTGAACGCTGTATATAAAAAACTAAAAAAACTATGCCAGAATTGCAGTTTTTTGTTTACCTGGCCTCCCAAAAAATAGGATAAAAGGTGATCAAAAAGTCGCATGTACCCCAAAATGGTACCAATAATAACTACAGCTCGTCCCACAAAAAAAAACAGCCCTCATACCACTACGTCTATGAAAAAATTAAATTAGATATGGCTCCAATAAGTCAGGAAATAAAAAATATGCAGTTGTGCAGGACCAAGGGGAACAGTTCTTCTGTTTCAAGAGGTGATTTATCAAGGACCTAAAATTAGGGAACCAGGAAGGGGAGGTCCCAATAAGAGCCTCTGCAATTGTGAACCAATACTTTGTAAATCGCCAAATTAGGCCTCAATTTTACATGATACACTTTCACTCCTGAGCCTGGTCGAATGTCCAGGCAAAAGATTAGGCCCACATGTAGGGTGTTTCTAAAACCGGGAAACACTGCATAATAATTAGAGAGCTGTCTTGTTATGGTGGCACAAGCTGGGCACCACATATTGCCATATCTATGGAAAAAAAATCCCATTTTCACTCTGCAACATCGAGTGCACACTAATTTCTACAAAACACCTGCAGGGTTAACATGCTTACTACACCGCTAGGTAAATGCATTGGGGGGTGTAGTTTCCAAAATGGGGTCACTTCTGGGGGGTTTCCACTGTTTTGGTCCCACAGGCGCCCAGAAACCAATCCAGCAAAATCTGCACTCCAAATGGCACTCCTTCCCTTCTGAGCCCTGCCGTTTGCCCAAACAGCAGTTTATGACCACATATGGGGTATTGCCGTACTTGGGAGAAATTTCTTTACAAATGTTGGGTTCTTTTTTTCCTTTATTTGTTGAGAAAATGAAAAATTTTGCGCTAAAGCTACGTCTTATTGAAGAAAAAGGATTGTTTTTATTTTCACTGCCCAATTCTAATAAATTCTATGAAACACCTGTGGGGTCAAAATGCTTACTACACCCCTAGATTAATTCCTCAAGGGGTGTAGTTTCCTAAATGGAGTCACTTTTTGGGCGTTTTCATTGTTTTGTCCCCTCAGGGGCTTTGCAAATGCGACATGGCCTCCTCAAACCATTCCTGCTAAATGTGATCTCCAAAAGCCAAACAGCGCTCTTTTCCTTCTAAGCGCTGCCGTGTGGCCAAACAACCGTTTATGACCACATGTGGGGTTTTGTTTTACTCAGAGAAATTGCTTTACAAATTTTGCAGTGCTTTTTCTCCTTAAGTCCTTGTGGAAATGAGAAAAATTAGCTAAACCTATATTTTCTTTGAAAAGATGTAGATCTTTATTTTCAGGGCCTAATTCCAATAATTTCTGCAAAAAAACTGTGTGGTCAAAACGATCACTATACCCCTAGATAATTTCCTCAATGGGAGTGGTTTCCAAAATGGGGTCACTTGTGGGGGTTTCCACTGTTTGTCCCCTTAGGGGCTTTGTAAATGTGACATGGCCTCCGGAAACCATTCCTGCTAAATGTGAACTCCAAAAGCCAAATGGTGCCACATGTGGGATATTTCCTAAAATTGCAGAACCTGGGCAATAAATATTGAGTTGCATTTCTCTGGTAAAACTTTCTATGTTATAAAGAATATTGGGTTAAAAATTAATTTCTGCAAAAAAATATGAAATTTGTAAATTTCACCTCTACTTTGCTTTAATTCCTGTGAAAAGTCTAAAGGATTAAGACATTTTCTAAATGCTGTTTTGAATACTTTGAGGGGTGAAGTTTTTAAAATGGGGTGACTTTTTGGGGGTTTCTCATATATAAGGCCCTCAAAGCCACTTCACAACTGAACTGGCCCCTGTAAAAATAGCCTTTTGACATTTTTTTGAAAATGTGAGAAATTGCTGCTAAAGTTCAAAGCCTTGTAATGTCCTAGAAAAATAAAAGGATGTTCAAAAAACGATGCTAATCTAAAGTAGACATATGGGGGATGTTAGTTAGCAACAATTTTGTGTGTTATAACTGCCTGTCTTACAAGCAGATACATTTAAAGAGGCTCTGTCACCAGATTTTGCAGCCCCTATCTGCTATTGCAGCAGATCGGCGCTGCAATGTAGATTACAGTAACGTTTTTATTTTTAAAAAACGAGCATTTTTGGCCAAGTTATGACCATTTTCGTATTTATGCAAATGAGGCTTGCAAAAGTACAACTGGGTGTGTTGAAAAGTAAAAGTACAACTGGGCGTGTATTATGTGCGTACATCGGGGCGTGTTTACTACTATTACTAGCTGGGCGTTGTGTATAGAAGTGTCATCCACTTCTCTTCACAACGCCCAGCTTCTGGCAGTGCAGCACTGTGACGTCACTCACAGGTCCTGCATCGTGTCGGCACCAGAGGCTACAGTTGATTCTGCAGCAGCATCAGCATTTGCAGGTAAGTAGCTACATGGACTTACCTGCAAACGCCGATGCTGCTGCAGAATCATCTGTAGCCTCTGGTGCCGACACGATGCAGGACCTGTGAGTGACGTCACAGTGCTGCACTGCCAGAAGCTGGGCGTTGTGAAGAGAAGTGGATGACACTTCTATACACAACGCCCAGCTAGTAATAGTAGTAAACACGCCCCGATGTACGCACATAATACACGCCCAGTTGTACTTTTACTTTTCAACACGCCCAGTTGTACTTTTGCAAGCCTCATTTGCATAAATACGAAAATGGTCATAACTTGGCCAAAAATGCTCGTTTTTTAAAAATAAAAACGTTACTGTAATCTACATTGCAGCGCCGATCTGCTGCAATAGCAGATAGGGGTTGCAAAATCTGGTGACAGAGCCTCTTTAAGTTGAGAAAAATGCTAATTTTTGAAATTTTTCGCTAAATTTTGGTGTTTTTCACAACTAAATACTGAACATATCGAGCACATTTTGCCAGTAACATAAGACTGCATGTACCTTGTGACCCCTACTGAGTGATGTTTAACTAAACACTTTAATAAACACAGAGACAACTTGTGGAGAAAAAGTGGGGGTGGCCACAGCTTTTATTAACAATTTTATAAACAAAAGGGAAACCTTGTCCGTTCATTGCGTATTCTATATTATCTTGATATTCCGATGACTATCACCTCGCATGCCGGCCACCGTCTCCTCGGTGGGCATGTCTTAGTTGTTTCGCCAGGTGACCCGTATTTACAAATACCCCTTCAACGAACGGAACAAGAGCCTCCGAACACACCAGCTGTGACAAATGAAAAGCAAAATTACCAACAAGAATGCATTGGAAACAACAAGCTCACACAAACTAATGAACAAAATGGGCGGGCGGGCGGGGGTTCTTATCCAATGCCAGGAAGCGGGAAAAGAGGCTCACTGCGTGGAGTCTCCTCATTTTATTGACTTAACCCCTCCCCCCCCATGTGCTTTCCTTATCCAATTAGCCTTTTACCCACTCAGTATGCTTTGAACTCTTAAAGGAACCCTGACATACAGTCAATGGCTCCCAAACTTAGGCAGCCTGTGATCCCTAAGACTGCATGTACCTTGTGACCCCTACTGAGTGATGTTTAACTAAACACTTTAATAAACACAGAGACAACTTGTGGAGAAAAAGTGGGGGTGGCCACAGCTTTTATTAACAATTTTATAAACAAAAGGGAAACCTTGTCCGTTCATTGCGTATTCTATATTATCTTGATATTCCGATGACTATCACCTCGCATGCCGGCCACCGTCTCCTCGGTGGGCATGTCTTAGTTGTTTCGTCAGGTGACCCGTATTTACAAATACCCCTTCAACGAACGGAACAAGAGCCTCCGAACACGCCAAATGGAGTCGGGTGTACTACTACACCTCACTCCGACCCACCCCCTGAAGCAAAAACAAGGCCCTGTCTATGGCATCCTGCAACCCGGAAAGAAATATGTCCAGCCCAATGTCATTCAAGTGGACTCCATCTTGTAGCATCAAACCCCGATTGTCACCTTCTAACTGGCGATGCCTTATGACCACGTCCCATTTTCCTCTGACGTGCCTGGATACTCTGACATTTAAAAGGCGACGGGTCCTCTCCAAGGATGCCTTATTCCTCGCACCTTTCCATAAAACCCGCGGCACAATTTCGGACCACACCACTACCAGGTCCGGGAAGAAAGCCGCAAATCGTTCAAAGTCCGAGCGCATTATTGAAATCAATTCGGCCACTCTAGTTGAACAAAGATCATTGCCACCGGCGTGAATCACCAAAACCGTCGGTGATTGTGACATTCTGCTAACCGCCACGACTTCCGGCAGGACCTGGAGCCATTTTAGCCCTCGAATACCCCTCCAGTACACATCAGCTTGCTTGAAGCCAAGATCCAAACCTCCCGGGTGATATGCCGCCCTCTGGGCTGCCCAGTAAATATACGAATGACCGATCATCCAAACCGCCGGTCTTCGAACACCTGTGGAAAACATTCGAGATCAACATGTTAACAGATGAGGGCGAATGTACCTTCTAAAACAATCTGACTTCCATCTTCCTAATTTTTTAACTTCTGTCTCAGTCATACCTGCTGCATCTGCCATAGTGGTAGCCCCTATTCTAAAAGAATGAGTGCCAAACTCGTTCGGGGGGACCCCTACCTTGCCGAGACACTTCTTAAACACTGAAGCAAACTGAAATTTTGATAACGGGGAACCGTCCTGATGCAACAAAAAACTGACGCCCAACGGCCGTATAGACATGTATCTTTTAATGGTCCCCACCGGGCAAAATTGAGCATCTAAACCAAAAATCGTCAACCATATCCCTTCCCCCTCAACATCAGTTTTTGATCGACGCACTCTCACCTTTACAGAATCAGATAACGCAACCACATCATCGGCGAACAACGCAGATGGACGCCCTCGTGATTCCGACACTAATTCGCTGACCCGAAGGGCTGCGAAAAACGCAAGCGCAAAAGAACAATTAAACAAACAGGACTCAAAGTCCAAAACGCATACCGAAGCCGTAGCGTCGACTAAACGCCGGAGTAGTACAAAAGACACCGGGCGGCGGCCGTCCGTCGTCCGCATTTCTTTTTTCCAACCCTTCAAAATCTGGGAAAAAATAAAGCGTTTTGTCACGTCCTCCACCCCAATTAATTTTAACGCAAAGGCAACCCCGGATAGACGCTTTCTAGCCGCTGCCGCTGACATGCCTATTACCCTTAACGAACCTAAATACCTTAATGTAATCTGATAACACGTCTGTGGAAAGATCATTTCTTCAGGATGAGCGCAAGCCAACCATTCAGACCAGGCCTTACCATGGCAATTCCATGTTGCTAATGACATTGAATTCTGTAACAGAGGTGCCAGTTGTTCTCCGGCAGGTCCCAGAGAAACGGAGGGCAAGGATATCCTTCCTGATCCGCCCGAGGATGCAATGTCCTGAAACGAAGCCACTGAAAACGAGACAACGCATCAGCAATTTCGTTAATTACACCTGGCACATGACACGCTCTGAAAACGACATTAAACGATAAACATTTTAAAACCAACTGCCTGAGTAAAGCTAATACCGGAAGAGAACTGGATGTCAATTTGTTGATGGCTATTACCGTGCTCTCATTATCTGACCAAAAAAGTATCCGTTTGTTCGCCATCTCCGCTCCCCAAAGCTCCACCGCCACCACGATGGGAAACAATTCCAGTAACGTCAAATTTTTTGTAAACTCTTTTTTTATACCAATCTGCTGGCCACTTACCAGCCGATCATTTTTTGTCCAAAACCGCCCCATAACCATGAGCTCCAGCCGCATCAGTGTATAATTGCAAATCCGCATTCCCCAGCTCCTTTTCCATAAAACAAGAAATACCTTCATATGATGACAGAAACGATTTCCACATCCTCAAATCATCTTTTAATAATTTAGGTAACCTTACAAAATGATGTGGCTTTGCTATACCTGCTGTTGCCATGGCCAATCTCCTCGAGAACACTCTTCCCATGGGAAATATCCTACATGCAAATGCCAACTGCCCTAGCAACGACTGTAGATCATGCAGTGTAGTCTTCTTTGCAAGAAGGCACCTGCCGATGGCTTCACTCAGTTTGTCAATTTTGTCCGCCGGAAGGCTGAGCACCATCTTGCTTGTGTTAATCTGTATACCCAAAAAGGAAAGGCTCCAATTGGGGCCTTCCGTTTTGTCCTCGGCTAACGGAACGCCAAAATTGTTCATAAAGAACCTGAAAGAATTCAACGTGTATAGACACAAATCTTCATCCCTAGGACCTATGAACAAAAAATCGTCCAAATAATGAATTACAGATGAATTGCCCGTTTCCAAACGCACAACCCATTCTAAAAATGAGCTGAACATTTCGAAATAGCGACACGATATGGAGCAACCCATCGGTAAGCACATGTCCACATAGTATAAACCATTCAAATGACACCCCAGAAGGTGAAAACAATCAGGATGGACCGGAAGAAGGCGGAAAGCGGCCTCGATGTCGGATTTTGCTAATAGCGCCAAAGGACCTGCCTTTGCTACCAATTGCATCGCTCTGTCAAAGGAAATATACGACATCGCCGCCTCGTCCGTTGGTATACCATCATTGACTGATTCACCTAATGGAAATGACAAGTGATGAATTAGACGAAATTTACCTGGCTCTTTTTTAGGCACAAGCCCCAGGGGAGAAATTCGAAGGTTAGCTAACGGCGGCTCGATAAAAGGACCCGCCATACGGCCCAAACTAACTTCCTTATCTATTTTTTCTTGTGCAATCATTGGCTGGGATAAAACGGATTTTAAATTAGCAGCAAACATCGAGGCAGGTTGACTAACATGAGGTATATAAAAACCGTGTGTGAAACCATCAATGAGCATTTCTGCTTCCTGTCTCCTGGGGTACCTGTCTAGCCAAGGGAGCATCTTTTTGACGCTCACCGGCGTCCTCTGGCTTACCTGCGGCCACTGGTCTCGTGGCGGTCTTAACTCTCTTGTAACACCGCAGAGCCGAATGTGATCCTCCACATATGGAGCACTCGTGTTTAAATTTGCATGAAGCGAAAAATCTACAATGCCCCTCATTGAATAACCAACACGCACCGGGTCTGCGACCGGCAGACACGGACTGAGGGGGCGCGGTGGAGGTAGAGAGGTAGAGAGAAAGGAATTCTGGGGTCTTTGCGTCATCATTAACTGAATCCACACATCTGTGGCCTTTGAAGACCACCCTATGTCTGGCCGTATAGCTAAACGCCGCCGGAATTCCTCATCGTATCTCCACCATGCCGTTCCACCATGCAATTTGTGAGCAGAGTAAATTGTATCTAAATAAGTAAATAATTCGAAAGCTTTCTCTGGCTTATTTTGACTAATTATGCTAGCCAAGACAGCAAATGCCTGAATCCAGTTCCCAAATGTCTTTGCTACCTTGAGTTTTTTATCTTCCGTGTTATCAAATCTTCTTTCTTTATCTATTGTTAACTGTTCAGGCGACACTAACGACCATATATCTACATATTCACAGTTTTTGATTTTTTTCTCTCACATCGTTATCTACATGTGTCCCCAGTGGGGCGACCCCACAAAAATATGTGTCTCTGAGCAACATACCTTTGTTACCCATAGCCTGCGCAGGCTGCGGCCCTTCCGCTCCTGGTGCATTAACCGGAATCTCTGTCCCGCTCATTTTCTCCAACACATTTTTTAACATCCCATAAATCTCATCACCACTATTTTTACTTTTAATCCATGCTTGACCTCATGCCAACTCACCACTCTGATGCACCACCGGCTGAACCTCAGGAGTCCTCGTTGTGGGCAGCGGAGGAACAACCGTTGCTGACGCTGCCACCGTCTTCTGTCAACCGATCTGCTCCTCCGCCCACGTTGTCTGTGCCCACGAGACTTCCTGCTGTATCTATCACTTGAATCCCCGGTTGAAACCGAGGACGTGCGATAATCCGACCAACTCCTCTGCGAGCTCCGTGAACGACATCTGGACCCTCTACTCCGAGAGCGCTGCCTATGTCTACTTTTTCTATCTCTCGTAGTATGGCACCTGCGGGCATTATATCTCTTCCTACCACGCCTCTCAGATCGATCAGACCCAGAGTCAGAGCATGTGTCCGTTCCACGGCCCTGCTTCCCACCTCTGTGGGATCCACCGGCGGAAACACATCTGCCTATCTGTCCACTAGCTGTAACTTGCGGTGTCCCAGGGATACACTCAAAGAAGTCTTCCTCACTATCTCCCGCTATCTGACTGTCTCTTGCAACACCTGTAGGAGTGCTAACTTCACCATGTTCCAAGCTCCCTTCTACTGTGTCACTAGCCACAATACTGGGTTTCCTCCCAAACCACCTAGCAAGCCTGCCAGGTGGCTTTTGAGCAGCCGGTATCGGCACATCTACACCAGCCGTCCCACTACTGCTTTCTACCGCGTCTGCTACACGCGGGGGTGTGCGCTGCCTCTCCTCCACGGCCTGCCGACTACCCAGGACCGGGGGAGGGGAGACATGGCGGCGAGCACGTACGCTCCTACCGCGAGCCGGCAGTGTTTTCCCCACACTGCGCACTTCTGGCTCTGCTACATGCAGCTGCGCTGCTTGTCTAGAAGGCGCCCTCCCTCGTTTTCTGGGTCTAGTGGGGGATGGGCTTAGACGCGAAGGCGGACGGCACCGCCTGGAAGGCCGCACGCTGTCAGCACGCGGCTCGGACACCGAGCCACATGGTTGTTCTGACCCACCTCGTAGGAGCGGGGTAAGCCATGCAGCACCTTCCTTCTCTATCTTTTCTCTCAGCAAAGCTAACAATGCTTGTTCCGCCATGTTCTCAGGGATCACTCCTCTGTTTGCTACTTAATAGCTTAGGGGTTCTTATCCAATGCCAGGAAGCGGGAAAAGAGGCTCACTGCGTGGAGTCTCCTCATTTTATTGACTTAACCCCTCCCCCCCATGTGCTTTCCTTATCCAATTAGCCTTTTACCCACTCAGTATGCTTTGAACTCTTAAAGGAACCCTGACATACAGTCAATGGCTCCCAAACTTAGGCAGCCTGTGATCCCTAAAGTCCAATGTGTCATGAGAAAACAGTCTCAGAATCGCTTGGATAGGTAAAAGTATTCCAACGTTATTACCACATAAAGTGAAACATGTCAGAGTTGAAAAATGAGGCTCTGTCAGGAAGGTCAAAAGTGGCTAAAGAGGGAAGGGGTTAATGTTAAAAACAAAAAAAACAAAGAATTCTGTTAACCAGTCACAGCTGTATTCCAATATATGTAAACTTTTACATGACCAACACCAAAACAGATGATGCACTAAGAATGCATGGATGGCAGCTGCAGAAGAATAAAAAAAATCAAGGGTTCCAGTCACAAAAAAATAAAATAAAAAATATAATGGAAACGGAAGCAAATTAGTATTGATTTCCTATGGTGGTGGCATTGCATATACAAGCTATAAATCTCAAGGACCCCAATTACAGTGATGGTATTTACAGGAGTGCAGAATTGCTAGCTTCATTTAGGGTACGCAGCAGAAATGTCATTGATTTTAATTATTTAGGTGGTTACTTTTACTGACAAACATAGCCTCACAATGGCACATACAGAACATTAATACACATGCCAGGCAAATCGCATAAATGAATTAAATAATGACCTACTATAAACTTTTCTCAAGAATAGTTTATTGTTGCTCTCATGGGCTTAACTATTGGGGGTGCAGTGGTCGCACCTAGACCCTGAAGCCTGAGGGAGCCCAAAAAGTTCCCCTGTTTCATAGGAGGAGACCAGTACTATAAGGGTATGTGCACACACACTAATTACGTCCGTAATTGACGGACGTATTTCGGCCGGAAGTCCCGGACCGAACACAGTGCAGGGAGCCGGGCTCCTAGCATCATACTTATGTACGATGCTAGGAGTCCCTGCCTCTCCGGGGAACTACTGTCCCGTACTGAAAACATGATTACAGTACGGGACAGTTGTCCGGCAGAGAGGCAGGGACTCCTAGCGTCGTACATAACTATGATGCTAGGAGCCCGGCTCCCTGCACTGTGTTCGGTCCGGGACTTCCGGCCGAAATACGTCCGTCAATTACGGACGTAATTAGTGTGTGTGCACATACCCTAAATAGATATGGTGGGAAAGAAAAAAGTAGAGTAAGTGGTGCGCCTCTACGGTGATATTGTTTCGTGCCATATACACTGTGAAAATGTCTTCAATATTTTTCCTCACCTATTGCTTCCGTGAGTATATATACCATATTTTTCGCACTATAGGACGCACATGACCATCAGACGCACCCATAATTTGTAGCATAAAAGAGGAGAAAAAAAAGTTGCCTTTAACTGTACATTTCCTGCGTAATATTCGGAAAATAGGGCACCACAGTGCCCCAATATTCGCCATAGAAATACAAGATATTGGCAGCCATAGTACTCTCACCCTCCTCTGAACTCATCAGACATCAGAGGTGTGGAGAGGCAGGGGTTAATAGTGATGAATCTGCTGCTCTGTTCTTGGGAGGGGGCGTGGCTAGAAGGTCCTTGCAGATCAGTACCTGCACAGATTTAGACATTCAGACGAGCGTGAATCACGTTTGTGTGCTGTGCATTGAAACAACGCACAGCACATTGATTTCAATGGGGCCATTCACACATGCGTGATTTTGCATGCAGCGAGAATCCGTTGAGTGAAACTCACCACATCTCCTATATTGGTGCATGTTTGTGCATAGTAGTTGCCCATTGAAGTCTATGGGTGCGTGAAAACAATGCACTGAACACTTGCATCATCCGTGTCCTGTGCGTTATTCACGCAGAGTTGCAAAGCACATTGGGACTTTAAAGAGGCTTTATTACTCCATTATAAGTGCCCTATCTTCTACATAATGTGATCGGCGCTGTAATGTAGATTACAGCAGTGTTTTTCTTTTTAGAAAAACGATAAATTTTGATGGAGTTATGACCTATTTTAGATTTATGGTAATGACTTTCTTAATGCCCAACTGGGCGTGTTTTTACCTTTTGACCAAGTGGGCGTTGTGGAGAGAAGTGTATGACGCTGACCAAACAGCGACGATCACATTATGTAGAAAATAGGGCACTTATAATGTGGTGACAGCAGTGGCGGATTATCATATGGGCGATTCGGGCGGCCGCCCGGGGCCCGAGGCTCCCAGGGGGCCCATGGCAGCCCGAACCGCACATCTTCCAAACCTATTCAGCGCGCTAGCGCTGCTAACTTCCGAAGATGAGGAGGGGAGGAGCAGGGAATTGGCCGGGAAAGGGGTAGGACACGCCTCCCTGACAAGTGCGCCATTGAGTAACAGAACAGCGACGGACGGCTGTTCTGTTACTCCAAAGCTGCAAGAGAAGAGAAGAGCCGGGCGGTCACCGGCGCTGAGGTTAGTTATCCTCCTACCCAACTGGTTCCCGACCGCTGGCTGTATTTTTACGGCCAGCGGTCAGGGATGGGTCCTTAAAACCCGAGCCATAGACTTTCTACGGCTCGGGTTTTAACTTGCTGCCCGCGCGATCGGGCAGCTGAATGTCGGGTCTCCGGCTGTCAGTGACTGCCGGGGACCCTGAGGAGAGGATAGAAGCAGCTTTCGCTGCTTCTGTCTTCTCCGATGTCTTCTTACACAGCGTTCAATGAACGCTGTGTATAGGAATAGAGACAGCAGCAGCGGCGCTGTCTCTATTCCTCCCGGTGATCATGTGACTGGTCACATGATCACCGGGTGCCGTTAGTGACAGACTGTTGCTGGGTCTAACTAGACCCAGCACAGCCCTATTAGTGCCAATCGTCACTATGAGAGGGCTGATTTCCCCTGTAACTGGGGCTGCTGTGCAGCCCCAGTTACAGTGGAAAAACCTGGTGTAAAATAAAGAAAAAATATATATAAAGTTCCCCAAAGGTCTTCTTTGACCTTTGGGGGACAGACCATAGTAATAAAAAAATAGTAAAGTAAAGTGCAAAAAAAAAAGAAATAATAAATACACATAAAATACCCACCCCAAAATAAAAACGTTCCCCCCCCCCGCCAAACATTGTTGTAACGCTAGCGCTGACCCAATTACCCTAATATAGACATGTAATATATTAAAATTTACGGTAAACAATGACGATTACAAATAAAAGGTCTATTTTAGGGTAAAACTGTTATTACCAAAAAAAATAGCTGAAACGTAAAAAAGCTTATTTTTTTACTATTATTTTCAAACTTTATGAATAAAAATTCTAAAATAGCAATTGTCTACGGAAAAAACGTCGCAAAAATCACGTCGTTTTTTTTTATTTTTTATAAAAATGTGTGTTTGGTGCAACTTGTAATTCCGTTTTATTAAAAAATATTTTCACTTTTTGAGATACAGCTGCTTTGTATCCTGTATCCGTCAGGTCAGCAGGACTGACGGGATCAGTGAAACGGGCCCTGCGCTAAATTATAATCTTAGATGTGATAGATTTGAGGTGGATCCTGCGTGTCACTGATCCTGTCAGTCCTGCTGACCTGACGGATACAGGATACAAAGCAGCTGTATCTCAAAAAGTGAAAATATTTTTTAATGAAATCAATCAATCACACACATACTTTATATATATATATATATATATATATATATATATATATATATATATATTATAATATAAAGTTTTTAAATGTGTACATAACCTTGTGGCACTATATACAAGGGGGAGCGCTGTGTGCCACTATATACAAGGGGGAGCGCTGTGTGCCACTATATACAAGGGGGAGCGCTGTGTGCCACTATATACAAGGGGGAGCGCTGTGTGCCACTATATACAAGGGGGAGCGCTGTGTGCCACTATATACAAGGGGGAGCGCTGTGTGCCACTATATACAAGGGGGAGCGCTGTGTGCCACTATATACAAGGGGGAGCGCTGTGTGCCACTATATACAAGGGGGGGGCTGTGTAGTGCTATCCACAGTGGTATGTGTGTGGCGCTCTTTATAGGGGGGGCTTTTTGGTGCTATTTACAAGGGGGAGGGCTGTGTGGCGCTCTCTACAGGGGGGCTGTTTGGCACTATATAGGGGGCTGTGTGTAACGCTCTCTATGGGGGGGGATGTGTGATATATAGAGGGGGCTGTGTATGGCGATATCTATGGGGGTGTGTAATATCTACAGGGGCTGTGTGTGGCACTATGTACAGGGGGCTGTGTGTATGTGGTGTTTTACAGTGTGTGGTATTATTATATTCAGGCGCAGTGTTTGGTGCTATTATATTTAGGGGTACAGTATGTGGCACCATGATAACTTTATTTTCGTTTATAGGTGTGGAAATGTTGGAAAAGTGAGGAGACGTCTGAGTGGCAAATTCTGCAGAAATGAGTCATGGCCGGGAGAAGTCGTCATGAGCGCTGGACCGGATGGAGAAGAAAAGAGGAAAAAAACTACTAGAATCTGAGACGTCGTCACCTGTGAGTCACTAGATTTATAGAGAATCTGTCACCTCTCCTGACATGTTTATTATAGGAATCCTTGTATTTCACAAAAAGTCTTTCTGCAGTCCAGGACTGATAGACAATTCCCCTTGTCAGGAGGTTGTGTCCCTGCACAGTGTGATACTGTCAGTATGTAGGGACACCGCGCTGTGACAAGGGAAATCGTAACACTGTTAATGCTTGCCCAAAAAGGTAGTGTTAAAAATAGTTACGGCGCGGCAGGGCGGCGGTGAGGAAGGGGGGCCCAAGTTTGGGTAACAGCCCAGGGCCCATGGTCTACTTAATCCGCCACTGGGTGACAGAGCCTCTTTAATCCCAAATTCGGGCAGTCTTTGTTTGCAGCGTGGGCAGAGGAGGAATAGATCAGTTCTGTACGCAGCAAACTCTCATCAAGCAAGCAGTGATGCCTCAGTCAACTGATGTTGAGAAGTTAATTACTTTGGTCCAGGAGAGGCCTGAGTTGTGGGACTGCAGGTCTGATTTGTAGAACAACCGTCATAAGAAAGACAAGGCATGGGAGGCCATTTCAAAAGCCATGTTTACTCAGTGGACTAGTGCCAGTCCTGCTGAAAGAAACAACTTTGGTAAGTAGAAGCATAGTTCAGACTGTAAATACTGTATGTAGCTGCCCCATTTTTTATAAAATATGATATTGTTATTTTTTCAAAGCCATGTTGTCCAGATAGAAACAGTCTCTTTTTTTCCCTTTTGTCATGTGTCGCTGTTGATCAAGGTTTTGGTCAATAATTTATTAATTGTGTAAGGGCCGGTTCACATCAGCGTTGGCTTTCCGTTCATGGGTTCCGTTGGAGGTTTCCGTCGTGGAACCCCTCAACAGAAAGTCAAACGGAAACTTTAGCTTCCGTTTGCATCACCATTGATATCAATGAGGACGGAAAAATTGCTAATGGTTTCCATTTGTCACCATTCCGGCACGTTTCCGTTTTTTTGATGGAATCAATAGCGCAGTCGACTGGAAAACCTCAGACGGAACCCCTGAATGGAAAGCCAACGCTGATGTGAACCGGCCCTAACATGGGGCCCTGATAGAGACGGACTCAAATATTTAAAAGTAATAAAATGGCCTCATAGTACATCTACACTTTATATTTTTGCATTACTTTGCAGTTATATATTTATTTTACTATTCCAGTGTTTGATATTAACCCCTTAATGACCAGCCTATTTTAGACCTTAATGACCAAGCCATTTTTTACGTTTTTCCATCGTCTCATTCAAAGAGCTATAACCTTTTTATTTTTGCGTTGACATAGCTGTATAAGGTCTTGTTTTTTGCGGGACAAGTTTTTAATAGCACCATTTTGGGGTACATAGAATTTATTGATTAACTTTTATTAACTTTTTTTGGGGGGAATAGGAAAAAAACAGCAATTTCACCACACTTTTTTGCGTCCTAAATTTACGCCGTTTACTGTGTGGTATAAATAACACAATAACTTTATTCAGTGGGTTGTTGCGATTGCAACGATACCAAATTTGTATAGATTTTGTATGTTTTACTACTTTTACACAGTGAAAACACTTTTTTTTCAAAATTATTTGTTTTTGTGTCTCCATATTTGAAGAGCCGTAACGTTTTTATTTTTTTGCAGATGCAATTGTAGGAGGGCTTTTTTTTGCGGGACGACTTTTAGTTTTTATCGGTACCATTTTGGAGTAGATGCGACTTTTTGATCACTTTTTATAACATTTTTTTTTAAGGCTGGATTCAAAGAAAACAGCAATTTTTGCAGGTTTTTTTATTTTATTTTTTACGACGTTCCCCGTGCGGGTTAAATGATGTAATAAGTTGGGGTCGTTACGGACGCGGCGATACCAAATATGTGTAACTTTTTTTACTTTATTTTGTTTGTTAATAATAAAGCAGTTGGTAAGGGGGAAAAGTGGGTTTTTCATTTTTTTTTTCACTTTTTTACTAGTCCCACTAGGGGACTTCATCCGATCGCATTTATAATACACTGCAATACTTCTGTATTGCAGTGTATTATGCCGGTCTGTGTAAAACGGACAGGAATCTGCTAGGTCATGCCAGGGGTATGATCTAGCAGGCATTTACTACAGGCAGGCCTGGGCGCCTTTATTAGGCCCCCGGCTGCCATCGGAGACACAGACACTCGGCGATTTTATTGCCGGGTGTCAGTGGGATGAGAGGGAGGGAGCTCCCTCTCCCCAAAACCACTCAGATGCGGTGCACGCTATTCAGCACCGCATCTGAAGGGTTAAACGGGTGAGATCGATACTAATATCGATCTCACACATTCGAGCAGGCTCGCCCCCAGCCGTCAGCTACCTCTGGCAGCTGAGAGCAGGGAGATTTGATAGCTCCCTGCTCTGTTTATTTATTCCGATGCAGCGAGGTAAAAAGTCTATTGCATCGGAATAAAGCCCGTTAGTGACCGACGTAAAAACACTATGGGGCGGTCACTAACGGGTTAAAGTCAGATGGAGAAGCACCAGGGACCAATACCATCGTGAAATGAACACAAAAGGGAAAAAACAGTTTTGGAACTTCGTGGGTAAAATATAAAAGAAAATTTAGCCTTTAAAAAATGTTCCCGAATCTAGAGTAAAAAATCAATATCGCACAAAATATGTAATAAATGTCTGAGAGATTTGTTTCCCACTAATATCACCTGCACAAATGTCTTTGAAGGGTACCCTAAACACCAAATTTCAGAATTTGATCCTGATGGAAAAAAAACTGTAATACATGTAATATTAATAATTATAATTTCTCATTAAAAATTAGCTCAGAGGACAACGTAGTGGATTCAGGAGGAAGACGAGTGTACAGAGAGGGTGGCGAAGAGGGATGTGGAAGATACCACAAGTCCAGAACAGGAACAACAGGATTGCTAGATTCCTGTGACATCACCTGGGCCAAGTCTTCAGAGCCCTACCACTCCAGAGAATACTTCTCCCTCCAGAGCTGCACCAAAAAGAAAAAAAAGAGTGGAACCATCCACAGCGACCCAGGCAGACACAAGGGTTTTAGAGTACTTGTCACGACATCAGCCTAAGGATGAGGTGGACACATTTGTTCGGTCCATATTTGAAGCAGCAATGCCCCCCAAATGACCCCATTGAGCGCTTTACTGCATTGGAGCACTGGCGGCTATTTGGCCACGCTTCTCCTCAGGCATATGTGCCACAGAGCTATACTTCACCACCTCCTCCTATTCCACAGCATCGTCCATATTTGCAACGCCAAATAGCTCCGGAACCTCAACATTTTTATTGTGGTGGGTACTGCCATCCACACGATCTTTATGCCAATCCACGTCCTTGGCAGTCTGCTGCGCAAGCACCCTCAGAGCGAATGGAGGCAAGTCCATCAACTGTTTCACCATCCTCTCCTGACTTGTATCATTCGTATAACGTTATTTTTATTTATTAACAGACTCTGCCTGTGACTGTTATTTTGTTTTATGTTTTTGGATAAAGTATTGTGTTGAAATTTGTGTTTTTACTTGTTTATTGGGAGGCTCAACTTTATTTTAACCCTTTCCCGCACCTTGGCGTAAATGCACGTCCAGGTGAGCACCTGGACGTGCGGTTACATCCACGCTTTAACAGTTAACTGCCGCGTGGCGCTACACCGCAGCGGTGGTTAACTGTGCAGGGTGTCTGCCCTGCTCTCTGTGTTGCCGATCAGCGGCCCATGGCCACTGATTTCGGCAACTAACCCCTTAAATGCAGCTGTCGATTGCGATCGCCACATTTGAGAGGTTTAGAGCAGATTAGCAGCCCCCACATGCATTTGTGGGGGCTGGCAATCCTTGTCACGGCATCCGGAGGCCAGACAATGGCCTTCGGGCTGCCATGTATAGAAGCCTATGCAGACCAGCCTCTGGCTGGTCCTCATAGGCTTCCTGTCAGAGTGATTGTCACGTCACAATGACAGTTAGAATACATTACACTACGTAGGTAGTGTAATGTATTCCAGCACCGATCAGAGCTGCAAGTCTAAATGTCTCCTAGTGGGACAAGTAAAAAAAGTAAAAAAAAAAAGATAATAAAAATGTTTTAAAAAAGTGTAGAAGTAAAAGTTATAACTTACATAAACAAAAAATGCTTTTTTTCCTATAATAAGTCTTTTATTATAGGAAAAAAACAAAGCACACATATTTGGTATCACCGCGTTCATAACGACCCCAACTATAAAACTGTAATATTATTTTTCCCGCACGGTGAACGCTGCAAAAAAAAAAAAAAAGTAAAAAAAAAAAAACACCCCTGCCAAAATACACAATAAAAAGTGATTGCATGTACGCCAAAATAGTACCAATAAAACTACAACCCGTCTCGCAAAAAACAAGCCCTTACACAGCTTTTTTGACTGAAAAATAAAAAAGTTATGGTTCTCAGAATGTGATGACACAAAATACAATTTATTTTATAATTATCGTATTTTTCAGACTATAAGACGCACCTGACTATAAGAAGCACCCAGGTTTTAGACAACAGAAAATAGGAAAAAAATTCATATTTTACTTTTTTTACAGAGAAAAAACTATTGGTTAAAAAAAATAATTTGTTCAGTTTCACCACATTCTGAGAGCCATAACTTATATTTCATTTAAGCGTTGTGAGGGCTTATTTTTTTGCAGGACGAGCTGTCGTTTTTATTAGCACCATTTTTTTGGTACAAACGATTTTTTTATCACTTTTTATTTCATTCTTTTTAGCGCTATGGTGACCAAAAGACAATGATTCTGGGGTTTTAAATGTTTTTTTTTTTTTACGCTGTTCACTGTGGGTCAAATAATGCTATATTGTAACAGTTTTGGACTTTTACGGATGCAGTGATACCAATTTTTTAATTATTTGTTATTTGTACATTGTGGTTGGGGAAAAATGTGAACATTTTTTTTTTTTTTTACTTTTAAAATTTTTTTACACTCCTGAAAATGTATCTGTTTTTTTTTTTACACATTTTATTAGTTCCCCTAAGGGATCATTAGATCGCTGGTACAATACACTGCAATACATGGATGAGTTACGGAAACAGCGTAACTTGCTGAGCTACGCTGTTTCCGTAACTCCCATAGTAGTGAATGGCAGTTACAGAAGCAGAGTAGCATGCTACGCTGTTTCCGTAACTACTATTCAGTTCTATGGGAGTTACGGAAACTGCGTAGCTCAGCGAGTTACGCTGTTTCCGTAACTCGACCATGTAAGCAGGAAGTGACCGGAAGATAGCGGAGCCGGGTAATACAGAAGCTGACACCTGCAGTGCATATATCATCACCTCCCCGCTCCATGATGTGCCGGCACATCACGGGTCGGGAAGGGCTTAAGTAAGGAGTGGTCAGGGGGCCCAGCACTGCCGGGTTCCCTGACTGCCGACTATAAGACGCAGGGGCTTTCTAGCAAGATTTATTCTTGCTAAAAACGGCGTCTTATAGTCAAAAAAATACGGTAAGTGATTTTATTGCGCAAACGCTGCAAAACAAAAAAAAACCAATATATATATATATGGTATCGCCGTAATCATACCGACTCGCAGAATAAAGTAAACTGGTCATTTATGGCCCAGGGTGAACGCCATAACAAAAAAAGAATAAAAACACATTGGCAGAATTGATGGTTTTTGGTCAACTTGCTTGCCAAAAAATGGAATAAAAAGTGATCAAAAAAACGCTTGTACCCCAAAATGGTACCAATGAAAACTACAGATTGTCCCACAACAAATAAGCCCTCACACAGCAATACTGGAGAAAAAATAAAGAAGTTCTGGCTCTCAGAATATGGCGATGTGCAGAGTATCTAAAAGCTAATAAGATTGCACACTATTTATCAGTGCGACACTGGCAACATATCTGCGGATTATTATTTAATTACCCCATTATTATACCCTCTTATTATGCGCTGATGTACTCCACACAGATTACATATCCCCCCACATTATAAACTGAAATACCAGCAAAACGCGAAAAAGAACTACTACCAAGCTAAATTTGTGCTCCAAAAGCCAAATGCCGCTCCCTCCCTTTTGAGCCCTACAGCGTGCCCAAACAGCAGTTTACGTCCACCGATATGGCATCTCCATACCCGGGAGAGCCCAGTTAATATTTTATGAGGTATTTGTCTTCAGTGGCACAAACTGGGGGCATAACATATAGTGCATTAAAAAGGCATATCAGTGGAAAATTTTAATTTTCACTCTGCACCATCTGCTGCCCATTAACCCCTTCGCGCACCATGACTTAATAGCATGTCCTGGTGTGGGGGATGATGTATGGAGCGGGGTCACGCACTGAGCCCGTGCCATACGATGCGGGTGCCAGCTGTGTATTACAGCTGAAATCCGGGACTAACGTACAGGAACAGCAATTGCGCTGCTACAGGAGCCTGTAAAAAAGACAATATACAGCAATACATTAGTATTGCAGTGTATTGTACCAGTTATCTACTGATTGCTGGTTCAAGTCCCCTAGGGGGACTAATAAAATGTGTAAAACAAAAGTAAATAGTTATTGTTAGTGAAAAAAATTAAATAAATATTTAAAGTCCAAAAAAAAAAAAACCTTTTCACATTTTTTCTCTAAAGTATTTAACTCGCACGATGAACGCTGTGAAAAATAAAAAAATAAAAAATGGCAAAATCGCTATTTTTTAGTCACCTTGGCTCTAACAATAAAAAGTGCTCAAAAAGTTGTATATACCAAAAAATGGTACCAATAAAAACTACAGCTTGTCCTGTAAAAAATAAGCCCTCACACCATTCTATTGATGGAAAAATAAAAAAGTTATGGCCCTTGGAAAGCGGGGAGGGAAAAACGAAAAAGAAAAAGCAAAAAAATGGATCAGTCCGGAAAGGGTTAATTACTTTCTAATGAAAAAAAACATTTATGAACACATGCTCGGGAGAAATAGCTTTACAAATGTTGGAGTGCTAATTCCTTCTTTATCCTTCGTGAAATATAAAAAAATTAAAAATTTTAGTGGAAATAATGTTGATATTTATTTTCACGGCCTAATAAATTCTGCAAAAGACCTGTGGGGTCTAAATGCTCACTATACCCATAGATAGATTCCTTAAGTAGTGTAGTTTCCCAAATGGGGTCACTTTTGGGGGGTTTCCACTGTTTTGGCCTCTCAGGGGATTTTCAAATTCGACATGGCACCCGAAAACCATTTCAGCTAAATTTGAGCTCCAAAAGCCAAATAGTGCTTCTTCCCTTCTAAGCCCCGCTGTGGGTCCAAACAGCAGTTTATTACCACATATGGCGTATATTTCCGTAATTGGGAGAATTTGTTTTACAAATGTTGGGGTGCTTTTTCTCCTTTATTCTTTGTAAAAATTAAAAAGGTCTATGTTTTTTCAGAAAAAAAGTAGATTTTCACCTTTACAGACTAATTCCAATGAATTCAGCAAAACAACAGTGGGTTAAAAATGCTAACTATACCCCTAGAAAATTCCTTGAGGGAGTGTAGTTTCCAAAGTGGGGTCACTTTTGGGGTGTTTCCACTGTTTTGGTCCCTCCAGTGCATTGCAAACGCGACACGACACTGAAAACTATTCCAGCAAAATCAGAAATCCAAATGGTGTTTCCCTTGGGGGGGGTCTTTACTGTTTTGGCACCACAAGACCTCTTCAAACCTGACATGGTGCCTAAAATATATTCTAAAAAAAAAGAAAGCCCCAAAATCCACTAGGTGCTCCTTTGCTTCTGAGGCCTGTGCTTCCCAGTCCAGTAGCACACTAGGGTCACATGTGGGATATTTCTCAAAACTGCAGAATCTGGGCAATAAATATTGAGTTGCATTTCTCAAGTAAAACCTTCTGTGGTACAGATTTTTTTTTATTACAAATGAATTTTGGCCATAAAAAATGAAATTTGTAAATTTCACCTCTACTTTGCTTTAATTCCTGTGAAACGCCTAAAGGAACTTTCTGAATGCTGTTTTGAATACTTTGAGGGGTGCAGTTTTCAAAATGGGGTAATTTATGGGGACTTTCTAAAATATAAGGCCTTCAAAGCTACTTCAGAACTGAACTGGTCCCTGAAAAAATAGCCTCTTGAAATTTTCTTGAAAATATGAGAAATTGCTGCTAAAGTTCTAAGCCTTGTAACATCCTAGAAAAATAATAGAACGTTCAAAAAACGATGCAAACATAAAGTAGACATATGGGAAATGTTAAGTAGTAACTGTTTTGTGTGGTATTACTATCTGTTTTACAAGCAGATACATTTAAATTTAGAAAAATGCTAATGTTTTCAAATTTTCACTAAATCTTGGTGTTTTTTACTAGTAGATATTGAATTTATCGACCAAATTTTTTCACGATCATAAAGTACAATATGTCACAAGAAAACAGTCTCAGAATCACTTGGATAGGTAAGAGCATTCCGAAGTTATTACCATATAAAATGACACATGTCAAATTTGGAAAATCGGCTTCGTCCTGAAGGCCACAACTGGCTCAGTCCTGAAGGGGTTACGTTTTTACATCAATTTTCTTTTAACACACTAAATAACTTCTATTTGAAATTTTTTATTAACATATATATATATATATATATACAAATATACTTGACTACATGAAAAATATGAGGTATTAGTTGATATTCAGGTTGAAAGATAAATATTTGTAAAGGGTCAAGAATTTCTAAAATGTATATTGTAAACCTCGCAATTTATATTTTGACCTAAATATGAAAGCCCGCAACCCGCGTCAAGGGTCCTAATTGTCTTACGAGTCCCTACACTAACTAACCAATCACAAATAAAACTAACAATGTACCTAAACTGAAACAATGTACATAAGGAATAACAATAGTAAACTTCACACGTGACATCAGTAGCAGATAGCGTCCTGCTGCCAGGCCACTACACCCTCGGGCTTATGAAAAGAATGCAAAGAATTCCCGGATTCGGAGACCAGATGTTCCAGGTCTTCCTTGCGTTGTGTTGTCCAAAGTCAATGATCCAGTGAGCATGAGATGTTCCACGTCACCATCGCCTGTTGAGTCATACATTTGTGTGTAGTTGTGCAGGATGACACACGCTTTGATGACGTGATTGACATTGTCTGCATCCATTTGTATTGTGGACATGAACACTCTCCCTTTATTTGACATAATACCGAAGGCGCACTCCACATAGCGATGAGCCCTGGTAAGTCTGTAATTGAATATGTGCCTTCGGTCATCCAAAGCACGCCTAGGAAAGGGCCGCATAGGATGGGTGGATAGTCCAAAGGACTCATCTGCCACTATCACAAATGGTGCTGGGGGTCCAGAAGATCCAGGCAGTAGGCGGGGTTCAGGGAGGCCTAGCTCGTTGCTTAGTAGCCGCTGACCCATTCTGGAAGTCCTGAAGATGCCAGCATCCGCAGTGCTACCATAGGAACTGATATCTACAATTACAAACCGGTATTGACTGTCAGCCAAGGCCAACAGTACTACCGAGAAATACTGTTTGTAATTGTAGAAACGGGACACTGAGTAGTGGCGGCTTCCTCACTCGAGTATATTTTCCGTCCAGCACCCCAATGCAGTTGGGAAATTGTGCGTTGGTCATGAATCCATCAGCTAAACTCATCCACTGTTCTGTTGTCTGTTGAGGCATCACGGTATCTTTTAGTTGACGCCACATTAGATCAGAGGTGACCTGATAATTCCAGAAATGGTCGATGTCCCCACTAGGAATTCGAAATGAAGGGACGCAAACAAATTTCAAGTGGCAAGGAATCTGAAGTTAAAAGAACAAAAAATAACATTAAGTACACAAACTAATTGATAATTGCTAATTTGAAGGCATGTTGTCATAGTTCTACACTAGGACAGTGAAGATTATTTTTAAACACAGACAGTATGTATTCTTACCTCAGGGTGATGATTAGACATTCCTTAGGTGAAATGCTGCGTCGCATGGTCGTATTCTTGAAGGTTAGTCCGGAACGCAGTTCCTCCAGCAGCCGATCAAATGTTGCGACTGACATCCGACAGAAGGCATGAAATTTTGCCGGATGCAGCCGCAGGTCCTCATAAAGGGTGTGGAAGTGCCCTTTGTAATTACGTTGGGAGACATTGGGATGAACCCAAAGCCTCCTCCTCCTCCTAGGTTCTTCCGCTACCATATGGTGTCGCTCTCCATATGTCTTTCCTGTTTTTTCATTGTATAAAATGGTGTACTACCCATATGCAAACTATGTTTTGACCTGATGAAGGGACCAGTTCGGTCCTGAAATGCGTAGTCTGTAAAAAGAAACTATTTTATGATAATCTCCGTTTAATCAATACTTACTAGCCAGGCGCCGTGACCAGAACCCCACATGCATATTTCTCCTATTCTCCGAACCAATAATTTAAATGACACAAAATAATTCAAGGGACTTGTTCAAGATTTTGATTTGTTCCCAGGAGCTTCATGTAATGCCTCTAGTTGCTACAATATAGTTTCTTCAAGCCAAGCAAAGCAACATAGATAAGCTTTAGAAAAATGAATAGGAAATTGCATTATTAATAATCCCACAATATACTGCTAATGATGGAATTTCTCCCACTTGCATCAAGAGAACAGTAAAGGCCCTGTTACACCGGCCGATAAGCGGCCAGTGCAGCGAGCGTCGATCAACGAGGCATCGTTGATCGGCGCTCGTTTACTCCTGTCACACGAAGCTATGATGGGGACGAGCGGTCGTTACTCCGATCGCTCATCCCCATACGTTATTATCATGTCGGTAGCGCATCTCCCTGTTTACACTAGGAGATGTGCTGCCGACAACAACAATATTTTACGTCTTTAAACGATAAGACCAGCAGATGATCGAGTGTTTGCTCGTTCATTTGCTGATCAGTCCCCTGTTTACACAGCGCAATTATCAGCAACGAGCGTTCTATGAATGCTTGTCTGCCCGATAATCGTCCTGTGTAAAATCCCCTATAGGCAACATCAAGGAATTTAAGCTCCTTCGCTTGTTAACTAAGATTTTTACTAAACTGTATCCTTTAAAAACGAAACTCTTTTCCAAAGGGACAGGTAACAGGAGATATATGGTAGCAACCTAACCTCTTCTGGTTGTTTGCAGATACTGCTGTTTCTTTCCTCTTCTCCTGGCTTTTCTAATATGGAAAGATTAATATGTTGAAACTTCTCCAGGTTTGCTTCACTTGATGCTCTTCCTGTCATCCTAACACTGGTGGTACTCCTCTCTTTCACCAGGGTCTTTGCTTTACCCTCTAGCCCATGGGTGGCCAACTTGCCGGTCCATGGGGCATAGTTTGTTGACACACTTCCCGCACCCGTTGTACAGTGCCTTTATGTGCTTGGCATCACCGAACTCAGGGAGAGAGCGGCACTGATCACCAGGTGAGAGAGCAATATTTTATCGTGTTTGTCGCTGCTGAACACTTGGCAAGAACACAATGCAGCACTGCACTCTCTTTCCTAGTGTACACTGTCCCCAAGCACATAATAAAGCCCTGCTCTCTCTTGGTAATCAGTGCCACAAGAACGGAGTTCAGTGACTGCTCAGCAAAAGAAAAAGTTAGAAAAAGTTGGCAACTCTTTTTTCTATGTGCACCCCAATGCTGGCATTCAGTAGCCGCGGTCTCTCCTAGTCGCGGATTAAGTAGAACATAGGCCCTGGGCTGTTCCACAAACTTGGTCCCCCCTTCCCCACCGCTGCTCTGACGTGCCTATAGTGAACACCACCTTTCTGTGCGAGCATAGACAAATGGTTGTTACGATTCCCCTTGTCAAAGGGCTGTGTCCCTACATACTGACAGTCTCCCACCATCGCTGACAGTATCACACTGTGTAGGGACACTTCCTCTTGACAATGGTAACACACATTTGTCTATTAGTCCTGGGTACACAAAGATATGTAGAATACAAGGATTTCCTACACCAGACATGTCAGGAGAGGAGATAGATTCCCTATAGATCCAGGGACTCACAAGTGACGTCTTCTCTGGGAGCCGTTTTCTTTTCTTCTCCATCTGACGCAGACCGTTATGGCGACTGATGAGACATCTTTGCCCATCACTTCTGCAGCTATTTCCAGCCTCTATAGAAACACGCAAATTTAGACACCAAGGCCTAGAACCATACATTAAAGGGGTTGTCCGGGCACGGATAGTTTTTTATTCTGATGAGCTAACCCCTTCTACTCATACTAATAAATTTGGATGCCAGACTAGATCATAGAATAAATGCAGACACCAGACCTTCTAAACTATTGCAGCCCCCAGACCAGACCACCCTAAACAAATACAGACCCCAGAACAAGCACCCTAAATAAATACAGTCCTCAGACCAGACCTCTAAATGCAGACCCCAGACCTGACCCCCTAAACTAATACAGACCCCTAAATAAAGACCCCTAAACTAATACAGACCCCTAAATACAGACCCCATAAACTAATACAGACCCCAGACCAGACTCCTAAATACAGACCCCAGACCAGACCCCCTAAATACAGACACCAGACCTCAAACTAATACAGACCCCCCAAATACAGACCCCAGACCTGACCCCTACACTAATAATGACCCCAGACCTGACTCCATTAAGTAATACAGATCCCAGACCAGACCCCTAAATACAGACCCCTAAATAAATACCCCTAAATAAATACCCCTAAACTAATACAGACCCTAGAACAGGCCTCCTAAATAGACCCTATAAACTAATACAGACCCCAGACCAACCCTCCTAAATACAGACCCCTAAAGAAAGACCCCTAAACTAATACAGACCCTAGAACAGGCCCCCTAAATAGACCCTATAATACAGACCCCAGACCTCAAACTAATACAGACCCCCTAAATCTCGACCCCAGACCCCTTAAACTAACACAGACCCCTAAATATACGGACCCTAAACCCCTTAAACTGATACAGACCCCAGACCAGACCCCCTAAATGCAGACCCCTTAAACTAATACAGACACCAAACCACCTAAATACAGTCCCCAAACCAGGCCCCCTAAATACAGTCCCCCCTAAATACAGACCCCTTAAACTAATACAGACACCAAACCTCCTAAATACAGTCCCCAAACCAGGCCCCCTAAATACAGACCCCACAACAGACCCCCTAAATACAGACCCCTTAAACAAATCAATCCCCCTATATTTACATAGCAGCTCTCTTCAGTCTTCTCTGTGGAATTTTGCTGCTGATGCTGCTGCTGCTGCTCAAGGTCCTGCGGTCATGTGACCAGCAGGTCTCTAAGCAGTAGTAAGAACTTCAGAGATAAGGTCATGTGACCATATGTCTAAAGGTCCTTTTGCAGGACATACACAATGCAGTTTAGTCGCGGTTTTTGCCGCAATTCGGGGCAGAATCGCGGCAAAAACGCGACAAAACTACAATGTACTTTGGGCGGCCATGGGCACCCTGGGAGCCTCAGGCCCCGGGCGGCTGCCCAAAACGCCCTATGATAATCCACCATTGTGCACCCCCCTCCCCAAGCTAGTGCTCAGTAGCCATGGTAACTTCTGTGTACAACCTCCCAAACTGGTGTTCAGTAGCCGCAGTTTCTCCTATATGCTCCCCCCAAATCTGATGTTTAGTAGCTGCAGTCTCTCCAATGTGCACTCCCCAAGTTGCTGTTCAGTAGCCATGTTCTGACCTATGTGCACCCCCACCCCAGCTGGTGTTCAGTAGCCTCGTATACACCACAGATGAATCATCCTGAGGATAGGCAATCAATTTTTATCAGCTGGAAAAACCCTTTAATATCTGTGGAAAGACAATCTTCCACACTAATCTGTAGATATGATCTCCAAGCTCAATGTTCAACATTTTAACAAAGAGTTTAGAAATAATTAAGGCCTGACCATGTGATTACTCCTTTTATTAAAGGGGTTATCCGGGTTATTAAAATTGATAGCCTATCCCTATAAGATCGGTGGGGCCACTGTTTACATCGTTTTTCTCCTGGATCGTACTTGCACGAGCCGTTAAGTTTGTAGCGGCTGTGCAACGTATTGCACCAATGTCCCATTCAAACAGCCGATCGGTGGGGGTGCTGAGAGTCGGAACCCCACTGATCTTATATTGATGCCTAAGGATAGGCCATCAATTTAAAAAAAAACGGATAACCCCTTTAATATTAATATAAAATTATGGAGTCATTTTATTTATTTCTGTTGTTATTAAAGAATGTAAATTTACAGTAAAGGAAAACTAAAACATTAACATAAAGTTAATGCAAGAGCACTCAAGTAAAAGAAAAGTCACTAACAATGTTCCCAGTACAAATTCACATCTTCCACTCTTCCAATCATTTTCATGACCTCAGCATCTATAATGTAATATATGAATCTGTAATGCTGCAGACGAGAAATGATATATTAGTTTCAATTATGACTCTTGGAAGAAATTTTCCATCTTGCCAGTCACTGTCATTATTCCAAGGTTCTAGCTTTTATTCTAGAATATGCCATAAATAAAATTTCTGCTCATACTTTATCATAATGTACATTCAAATGAGGATTTTTTTCTGTGACTGACAATATTAAAGTTTTTGAATATGGGAATAGACATTTACATCAATGTTACTATATATTTTTTCTATCCAATAATAGAGTCAACTTGAGTAGAGTAGGGAAAGGGCCTCCTCCTGACTCTCTGGAAATGGCGGATCATCATAGGGGCGTCTTGGGCGGCTCCCGGGGGCCCACGGCTGCCCAAAGTACATTGCAGTTCTGATGCACTTTTGATGCGAATCGTGGCAAAAACCACGACAGAACTGCATTGTGTATGTCCTGCAAAAGGACCTGCAGACGTAATGTCAAATGACCTTATGCTCGCAGTGCTTGTTACTGTTTAGACGATGCAGGTCACATGACCGCAAGTCCAAGAACAGCAGCAAAACTCCATAGAGAAGACTGAGCTGCTATGTAAGTATAACGGAGATGGATTTGTTTAAGGGGTCTGGTGTCTGTATTTAGGGGGTCTGGTCTGGTGTCCATATTTTAGTGGTCAGGTCTGGTGTCTGTATTTAGGGGGTTTGGTCTAGGGTCTGTATTTAGGGGTTCTTGTCTGGGGTCTGTAATTAGGGTGGTCTGGTACGGGGTCTGTATTTAGGGGGTGTGGTCTGGGGTATGTATTAGTTTAAGGGGTCTAGGTCTGTATTTAGGGGGTCTGGTCTGGAGTTTGTATTTAAGGGTCTGGTCCAAGGTCTGTATTTAGGCAGTCTGGTCTAGGGTCTGTATTTATTTAGGGTGCTTGTTCTGGGGTCTGTATTTGTTTAGGAGTGTCTTTTCTGGGGACTGCAATAGTTTAGAAGGTCTGGAATCCGTATGTATTCTAGGATCTGGTCCGGTGTCCAAATTTATTAGTATGAGTAAAAGGGGTTGTCCGAGCATGTGGATAGGTCATCAATATGAAAAACCTATCCGTGCCCGGACAACCCGTTCAATGTATGGGCTTGGGTCCTTGTGTCTAAATTTTTACGTTTCTATAGAGGCTGGAAATGGCCGCAGAAGCGAGAGGCAAAGATGTCTCATCAGGAAACTCTTTAGTTATCAGGAGAAGTCGCCGTAACGGTCTGTGTCAGGTGGAGAAGAAAATAACGACTCCCATCAGAGAAGTGAGTCACTGGATTTATAGAGGAGCGGTCACCTCTCCTGACATGTCTGTTATAAATAAACCTTATATTCCATATAAAGTCTTTGTGTACCCAGGACTAACAGACAAATGTGTGTTACCATTCCCATTGTCAAGAGAATGTGTCCCTACACAGTGTGATACTGTCAGCGATTGTTGGAGACTGTCAGTATGTAGGAACACAGCCCTTTGACAAGGGGAATCGTAACACCCATTTGTGAATGCTCCCACAGAAAGGTGGTGTTTACTATAGACATGGCAGAGCGTCGGTGGGGAAGGGGGACACAAGTTTGGGGAACAGCCCAGGGCCTTTGGTCTACCACTGCTCTCTGGGCACTTTTCCCTAGAAGCATGGATTGTGTTCTCCATCTTCCTCTTTTTCTGCTTCAGTATTTGGTATTACCCTACTGTGATTTCCCACTTGTCAGCAGTGGTAGGTCCCT
Organism: Rhinoderma darwinii; assembly: GCF_050947455.1. Classification (NCBI taxonomy): domain Eukaryota; kingdom Metazoa; phylum Chordata; class Amphibia; order Anura; family Rhinodermatidae; genus Rhinoderma; species Rhinoderma darwinii. Next base: position 317,732,127 of record NC_134690.1, read on the forward strand.
GGCCAACTATTAGCTAGTGGGACAGTGCCCCCTCCTCCTAGCCGCTTTTCTCCTTATAACTCCTCTTCCGTTAACCTGCCTACCCTTCTTAGGCATTCACATTCTCTCCTTTCTTCTTACCCTTGTTTTTATTTTAGTCTGTAGTCTATAAGGCCTAGTTCACACTTTGCAGTTTGGTCTAGTTTCTTCATGTGGCAAGAGCTATGCCACTAAAATGTAAAATTGTTATGCATGTCCCGAATCACAGGGTACCTTGGATTAAAGGCGCAACCTGAAGCTACTGGGTCCCAATGCAGAATTTATTAGCCTGGTATTATGTTGCAGAAGGGCTATCTCTATAGTCTCTGTTACCTAATTTGCCTTATTTTAAAGTGATTTTAATATTGCCAACTACGACGATGATGATCATATTTCTTAATTTGCTTATGATATTTCTTTATTATTCTAACTGTTGAAAAATTTATATTTTCCACTAGCATTGTTTAAGAGTTTAAATTTGCTGTATATTGAGAAATCGAATATCCCTTTACATTGTATGTGGAACAAAAAAAACCATAATAAAATAAAGTAAACCTGTTTTCAATCAACAATAAAAAATGAAAAATTAAAAGTGAACTAAGCACCTAATATCTTTCACTTTATTACATGCATTTTGTAAAATTATTCAGCACCAACGCATAAATAAATCAAATGACAGCATTATTAAGACATTAAAATGGCACATAACTCATGTTGCATTCTAAAGAAAATTATAGTTAGGCAGCTTGAGGCAAATTAGGTACATTCTCTCCCAAAGGGCTCAGAAAACAATTATTTTGTACAATTTGGCTTATGTTAATTAAGACAATTAGACCCGTGAAATTGCTTACTAATGTCATACCTTCAAGATGTTTGAAAATGAGAACTCTACACGTGTGTACACTAGCTGGCAGGCTGAGAAAATACATTGATTCAATTTCATCCACACCAATTCAATCTGCATAGTCTGTTTTTAATTTAATCGATGTGACTATTCTCAGCCTGTATCTATTCTCCGTTACACTTTTGGTAGTTGGCCAGATTGTTGTTGTTTATGCTCTTGGTTTTGGCAGAAATATTACAATTATTACAGCAGTACCCTTTTGAAGGTCTAGAACCAGAAGTTACAGTATCTGAGATACAGCTACGTTTGTATTTTACTACATTGGGTATATATCTCTGTGTAAATATACCCCATCTTTAAGAAATACAACATATAATGTGTGCACATTAATAAAGTATATTAGACCATAAATATATGGTTTGAAATGTTCCGAATGTAATGAACCCTATTGAAGGCTATGTGCACTTTTGCAGCCATTTTTTTAAATTGCTCTAATGCATTCTAAAGCAAAACCTGAAGCAACTTTTCAAATCGTTTTGATTAAAAAATATCCCACTGATTTATGTACACAGGTCCTATGCAGACCGATGTGTCTACCCTCTTCTATTGACAAAACAGATGAAAACAAGGACATTTATACAAAAACACAGAAAAAGGCCATACTTACAAATGGACACAGCCAGGTCAGAAACGCTGATGAAGGCGAGTGAGCAGGTGCTTTAAATAATAATAGCCACTCCCACTAGTCTTGAGGGGAGTGGTATGTGGTGCATGGGATGTGTAGTAAGAAATAATAAATGAATAGTGTATGTGCAAGTGTAATAATGTAAGTGAAATATAGGGGGCAGTAATGAGTAAAGTGCCTAAAAAATAAATGAATAATGGGATGCAAGTGTGTGAAACATGGAGGGATAGTGTGTAAGTCATGAGGCGCAACGTGTGTAGCCAGGTAGAAGCCTATTTGTGACGCCTTGATAATTCATAGAGCGGGCTACCCTGCTTGCTAGGCCAAACAACAACACACCATGCTCTCCCAGCATCAAAGACCCGGCTGTGTCCAAAAGAAGCAAATATAAGTAATAATGAAAAATACCTGGGGTATTAGTGATCATTTTGGCCAAAAGAACGCAAGCTCGCAATCCACGACAAGGATCCCCAGACTTGCGAGTCCCTAACTCCCTAACTGGAGCGAAAAGCTCCTGATGTACAGACAAAACAGATAAAAACAAGGACATTTATACAAAAACACCGAAAAAGGCCATACTTACAAATGGACACAGCCAGGTCAGAAACGCTGATGAAGGCGAGTGAGCAGGTGCTTTTTTTCTGACCTGGCTGTGTCCATTTGTAAGTATGGCCTTTTTCTGTGTTTTTACCTTCTTCTATTGTCTGAAGATTGGCAGAAAAAGGGGAGTGGAGTAGCAGGGTTAGACCACACATGATTTGTTTTTAGTCTGTAACCATACAGGCACATTCACTATGAGGCCAAATATATGTGGACGCTTGATTATTACACCTATACTGTAGAATTAGCATTATACTTTACTGGAAATAAGGGGCCTAGCTCAAACCCCGAAAAGTCCAGTGATGGCATTCTTTACACCACTCCATCCAATGCTTTGCATTTCAAAGGGTGACATTAGCCTTATGCGCATCATGGTAACCAATTTTATGAAGATCCGGATGTACATTTAATGCAATGGTCGTGGCTGAAACTCCTGAACTCAATAGTAAGGAGGGGTGTCCACATAGTTTTGGTCATATAGTTTAGGTCTGCACAGGAGCTGCAAAACCAAGACAGTAGGATATTTTTAATCAAAACTATTTGTAAACTTGCTGCCTTTTTTATTTAGATGCAAAGGAAAAATAATAAATGGTTACAAAATTTAAAAAAAAGGTATCCAGTTCCAACAAAGGTAGTATAGGGGAAAAAAAAGTAGAGAAAAAAAGCTAACCCAATAATTTAAACCCCACTTTTCCGATGATTCATTGAATAATTCTGTGTTCCTGCTTCTAGCTGATTTGTGAATAGGTGAATCACCAATTAAAATGTTACATTTCCCAGAATATTTGGTGTGTATATTAGCACATAGGACATAAAAATTAGCTAATATGGAGCTAGTGTTGGGCATTAAAGCCTCAAATAATATGCAACATCTACATTGAATTTTATGGAAACGTCAATACTGCCGTTTTGACTTTACCATCACTTAAGAGGATGATTATTTAAAATGTTAACTCTTTATTTCACTCCCTTTATTACACTCCTGTATATACACAATTGAAATAAATAAAAAAAAATTATATGTATATATATATATATATATATATATATACAAAAATAGAATCCAGCAGCACAGGCTTAAATGGGTGCAAGCCTTAGGGAACTGACCATTGTCCCTCTAGACATAAAGCAGTAAATAGGCAGCACTCACAAAGGCTTATAGTGAAAAAAGTGGGTGCTTTATTGAACCCAAAAGTGCGACGTTTCGGCTCACACAACCTGAGCCTTTCTCAAAGTAAAAGAAAGGATCAGGTTGCGTGAGCCGAAACGTCGCACTTTTGTGGTCAATAAAGCACCCACTTTTTTCACTATAAGCCTTTGTGAGTGCTGCCTGTTTACTGCTTTATATCTGTATATATGTATATATATATATATATATATATATATATATATTGGTATAAAATAAAAAGCAGCACTGTTGCCAAAACGATCAGTTGGGTGCAAATGAGCCACGATAGGACACGTGACCAGTGTTCCAACCTGCCCGTAGACACTTCCAAAAAAATCAAGGCAGCAGTTCCATAGATAGTTAAAAAATTGATAATTTTATTCACCACATGCAACGTTTCCGCCCTGCTCCATGGGGCCTATCTCAAGCAATATAATGAGTGAGCAGTGCACATATAAATACTCAGGTTTTAACAATTTATCAAACAGTAATTAAATATAAAACTATACATAACAACAGTGTCAATGTGGTACAAAATAGTACAGTGCATTTCTGTGCAATTCATATAAAGGTAGCGATTTACAGTTAATAGTGAGAAGCAATAAGTAGTCTATTTGGACTATATAAATATTAATAAATATATAAAGTATTGAGACACCTATACACCTTCAGGAGCTTTTCTGACATCCCATTCTAGATCCATGGGCATTAACATGGATATATGAATACCTATACCAAAACCAGGCCAAATATTCCATATAATAATCTATATATAGCAATATATAAGCACAATCCCCATAAATATATATATAGATACTACCATATAAGTGCTGTAATAACATATGAGTACACCATAGGTACCATGCAAAAAGATTTTTATTATATTTAATCACAAATAGTAAAAACAATGGCCAGCACGACCTAAAAAAATGACAAACAAGTTTAAAACAACATGGTGGTGGTGGGGGGACTACAACATACTGAGCAGCTTATCATACCAGTACAGTACAAAAAAATAGCAGCGAATAACACAGAGTATCACATGAAATGGCAATACATATTGCACAAAGAGACAAGAAATGTATACACTCAGTATATTACTGTTTATCAGTGCTGTTTCAAAAAAATATATAAGATGTCTATAACATGGATATTGCTAGGTTAATATACCAACCACTGTGCTGCATAGTGAGTCCCAACTATAACCAAACCACCACCACAGAACCCAGACGCACGTTTCGCCGTCAGCTTTTTCAAGGGGTGTGGTGTGGTGGGATGGATGTCTTTTATAGGAAGTAGCAGATATAGGTAGTAGCTGTTATTGGTCAAAACACCAAAACAGGAAAGAGCTGTTATTGGTCAGAACACACATGTGCTATAATGACCTCAGACATGAATACTGGCTGCAGGCAAATTATTCACCCACCTGAATCAAGTATATTCAAGACGCCGCTATCTACATGGCGCCTGTCAATGGCGGACACCCCAAACCCGGCGTCCGGAAAATGCAGACAGCGCATATCTATGTGCGCCTGCATGACACGCACAACCGGGAATAGAGGAGCCGGGACGGTGTATGCGCCATACACAGTCGCTCCATGGCCGCCATTTTAGTTCAGGGAAAGGGTCAGATTTTTACCCATACAGTAGAAATACATAATTGAATAGACAATATCGATCAACCAAAATAGTATATAGGGAAAGCTCATGTAACCAATTCCTGATATAGTGCTAAAATTTTTTTGTAAAAAAAAAGAATATATATATACTGTGTATATATATATATATATATATATATATATATATATATATATATATATAGCAGATATAAAAAAAATGGCGACAGCACCCTGCAACACTAATGCCACCTAAACCACTAAATATAAATAGATATGCACTAAAGCTAAATCTACCTACAAATAGGGAGGTTCTTAGTGCACATTTTGATCAAAAAGTGTTAGCCCACCTGCCACGATATATATATATATATATGTATATATGTACACCAATCAGCCGTAAGATTAAAACCACTTGCCTAGTATTCTGGAGGTCCCCCTCAACCCGACAAAACAGCTCTGACCCTTTTGAGGCATAAACCGCAAGACCTCTGTAGGTGCCCTATGGTATCTGCCAGCAAATTGTTAGCAGCAGATCCTTTAAGATTTGTAAGTTGCGAGGTGGAGCCACCATGAATCGGACTTTTTTTTCCAGCACATTCCACAGATGCTCAATAGGATTGAGATCTGGAAAATTTGGAAGCCAATAAACACTTTTAACTCTTTGTCATGTTCCTCAAACCATTCCTAAACAATTTATGCAGTGTGGCAGGACGCATTATTCTGATAAAGGTAGCCACTGCTATTAGGGAATACCGTTGCCATCAAGGGGTGTATTTGGTCTGCAACAATGTTTAGGTATGTGGTATGTGTCAAAGTAACATTCACATAAATGCCAGGACCCAAAGTTTCCCAGCAGAAAATTGCCCAGAGCATCACACTGCCTCTGCCGGTTTGCCTTAATCCTCGTGCCATCTCTTTATCAGACCAGGCCACCTTCTTCCATTGCTCCATGGTCCAGGTTTGATGCTCACGTGCCCATTGTAGGCGCTTCAGCAATAGACAGAGGTCAGCATGGGCACGCTGACCTGTCTGTGCCTATATAGCCGCAAACACAGCAAGCTGCGATGCACTGCATTAACTTTTTTCAGCAATTTTTGCTTTAGTCGCTCTTCTGTGGGATCGAACCAGATAGGCTAACATTCGCTCACCCCACACATCGTTGATCCTCTGGTGCCAATGACCCTGCCGCCAGTTCACCGGTTGTCCTTCCTTAAACTACTTTTGGTAGGTACTAACCACTGTATACCGAAAACACCCCACAAAACCTACCGTTTTGGAGAGGCTCTGACCCAGCCATCTATTAATAAGAATTTATCACTCAGATGCTTAAATCTACCCAATTTTCCTGCTTTCAACACAACAACTGACTGTTCAATTGCTGCCTAATATATTCCACCCCTAGATTGGTATCATAGTAACATGATAATCAATTAATCAATGTTATTTACTTAACCTGTCAGTGGTTTTAATATTATAGCTTAGGGCAGGGGTCTCAAACTCGGCCGGGTAAGTGGGACGCATATAAAAAAAATGGGAAGTTGACGGGCCGCATTACTTTCAAATTTGATACTATACAAAATTATTGTTAATAAATTAGTTATTTGAACTTCTATAACACTACATTACTATAATAATAGCGCTAGGTTTAAAATGTGAGATATTTCTCCACGTGCTTATTTCAACAATCCAGCTTTCCAGTTTAAGTGTCGCTAAATGCAGTCCGGCGGCTCAGTTAGCACACATGTCAAGATTGGGCAGCCCTTTTTTAGATGCTGCCGTAGTGCCCTCTGTGGATGCTGCCGCAGTGCCCTCTGTGGATGCTGCCACAGTGCCCTCTGTAGAGGCTGCCACAGTGCCCTCTGTAGAGGCTGCCACAGTGCCCTCTGTAGAGGCTGCCCAGTGCCCTCTGTACATTCTGCCACAGTGATGTCAGGGGATTGCCCAGAGCTGGAGTCCCGGAGCAGAGCCGCTTCTGGCACTCTGCCTGGGATTCCAGCTCTGCTCCTGACATCACTGTCCATATATGGACAGAGATGTCAGGGGCAACCCCAGAGCTGGAGTCCCAGGCAGAACGCTAGTAGGCGCTTCCTGGGACTCCAGCTGTGCTCCTGACATCACTGGGACTCCTGCTCTGGGGAAGCCCCTGACATCATTGTCGATGTATGGACAGCGATGTCAGAGGCTTCCCCAGAGTCCCGGAGCAGAGCCTATACTAGCGCTCTGCCCGGGACTCCGCTCTGGGGAAGACCCTGACACACTGTCCACATATGGGCAGCGATGTCAGGGAAATCCACAGAGTCCCGGAGCAGAGCCTGTACTAGCGCTCTGCCCGGGACTCAGGCTCTGGGGAAGCCCCAGACATCGCTGTTCATATGTGGACAGCGATGTCAGGGAATTCCACAGAGCCCAGGAGCAGAGCCGACACCAGCGCTCTGCTCCGCTCTGGACAAGACCCTGACACACTGTCCATATATGGGCAGCGATGTCAGGGAATTCCAGAGTCTCGGAGCAGAGCCGATACTAGCGGCTCTGTGTCCCGCGGGCCACAGATGACAGCCCCAGGGGCCGCATGCGGCCCGCGGGCCGCGTGCTTGAGACCCCTGGCTTAGGGCATGTTCACATCAGCGTTGGCTTTCCGTTCCGGTGAACCCCGCAACGGAAAGTCAAACTGAAACCACAGCTTCCGTTTCAGTCACCACATTCACCCAACGGAAACCTCCGACTGAACCCCGGAACGGAAAGCCAACACTAATGTGAACAGGCGCTTATTGGTATAAGCTATTTGGACAAAAGTATTGGGACACCTACACATTACACCTACAGGAAATTTTATTACATCCCATTCTATATCTAAAGGCAATAATTAGTAGTTGGTCCCCCTTTGCAACTAAAACAGCCACTACTCTTCAAGGATGGCTTTCTACAAGATTTTACCATTTTTCTGTGACAATTTTTTCCCATTTATTCTGAAGAACATTTGTGAGGTCAGACACTGATGTTGGACAAGAGGTCCTAGTTAGCAAACTCTGCTCTAATTTACCCCAAAGGTGTTTGATGAGATTGAAGTTAGGGCTCTGTCCAGGCCAGTCAAGTTCTCCCACACTAAACCATGCCTTTATGGACCTTTCTTTGTACACTAGGGCACAATCATGCTGGAACAGAAAAGGGCCTTCCCCAAACTGTTCCCACAAAGTTGGAAGCAAACAATTGTCCAAAATGTCTTGGTATGCTGAAGCATTAAGATTTCCCTTCACTAGAACTAGGACCTAGGCCAACACCTGAAAAACAACCCCATAGAATTATCCCTCCTCCAGTGCAGTCAGGCAGGTAAAGTTCTACAGGCATTCACTAAACCAAGACTCGTTCATCAGACTGCAAGAGAAGCGTGATTAATCAAGCCACATAACTCTTTTCCACTGCTCTAATGTCCAGTGGCGGGGTGCTTTAGACCACCCCATCTGATGCTTGGCATTGTGCTGGTGATGTAAGACTTGCATGCAGCTGCTCAGCCATGGAAACTCATGCCATGAAGCTCCCGGCGCACAGTTTTTGTGCGGATAGTAATGCTAGAGGAGTTTTCGAACTGTGCAGTTTTTGAGTAAACCGGGTGTTGGCGACTTTTATGCACTATACAAGGTCTCAGTATTGTGAGAAACTGGACATGGACCGCACATCCACAATATATACATTGAGCCGCTAGGCATAATTAAGAAACATGAACATGAGGTCATTTGTTAACATTTTGATCAAACTGTATAAGCCCACTTGCTACTTTAAGGTGACTTCCTTCAAAGTGGGTCCCTACTCTATCGGTTGCAGCACCGAATTGTGGCCACTGCCACCACAGCACCGCTCCTGCAGAGGGAGCAACCCAGAGGCCAAAAAGCACCCATTCTATCAGGCTGTGTCAAGCCTCCTTGGCTCTGGGCCACGTCCCCCACAAGTACAGCACTACAGCAACAGATACCACCCCACAGCACCACAACACGTGAACAGATGGAATAAGCACACCTTACCATGCGCTCCCAGTGGCCAACTGAGAGAACAAGCAAGAGCAGAAACACTTATGAGGTCATTCCTAAATTAAAATCAGCTGGGTCACCGATAGAGTAGGAACCCACTTTGAAAGAGGTCGCCTTGAATTGGCAAATGGGCTTATACAGTTTGATCAAAATGTTAACAAAGAACCTCATGTTCATAAATTATGCCTAGCTCAGCTCAATGTATATTTTGTGCATCTGCGGTCCATGTCTAGTTTCTCACAATACTGATATAATATAGTCTATCCTCCTCAATTTCTTGTTTTTACCTGGCACCAGCACTCCACACATTTGACCCAGCTGATTTAAATTTGGGAATGACCTCATCAAGTGTTTCTGCTCTTGCTTGTGCTCCCAGTTGGCCACTGGGAGTGCATGGTAAGGTGAGCTTATTCCATCTGTTCACATGTTGTGGTGCTGTGGGGTGGTATCTGTTGCTGTAGTGCTGTACTTGTGGGAGGACGTGGCCCAGAGCAAAGGAACCTTGGCACTGATAGCATAGGTGCAGTGGCCACCATGCGGTGCTGCAACCGATAGAGGCAGGACACACTTTAAAAGAGGTCACCTTGAAGTTGACAGTTTGATTAAAATGTTAACAAAGAACCTCATGTTCATGTTTATAAATTATGCCTAGTGGCTCAGCTCAACATATATATTGTGGATGTGCGGTCCATGTCTAGTTTCTCAGAATACTGATACTATACAAGGTCTGCCACTTCATTGCTGAGTTTCTGTGGTTTCTAAACACTTCCACTTCGCAAAAATACCACTCACTGTTGATCATAGAATATCTAGAAGGGAAGAAAATTCACGAACTGACTTGTTACAAAGATGGCATCTATAACAGTACCACAATCAAATTCAGTGAGCTTTTTAGAACAACCCATTCATTCACACATGTGTGTAAAGGCAGACTGCATGGATAGGTGTTTGATTTATTACACCTTGGGCAATAGGACTGATTGAAACACTTGAATTCAATGGATAAGAGATGTGTCCCTAAACTTTTGCCCATATAGTGTATTTTTAACATATTGCCGCAGGTTACATGTTCAGACATTCCACACGCCTGCCTCATTTGTTGGTTATATTGTTGCCCGAAAGACTGGCTTTTTACTACCAGAAATTGACAAGACAAATAATAAAACTCAAACTAAACTTACTTGCGCTATTCCCATGAGATGTTAAAATCGTTTTATACCAAGATATCAATAAATATAGATCCTAACCATTCCTGGACAAACAATTCCTGCCGGAGGGTGGATGAAGAAGAATTGCTTAAACAAGATTGTTCTGTAAAATTGTTTTTATTGACTAATTCAGGATTTTAAATGTATCGAGTTTCCTACAGAGCTAGTGAAAAAGTGAGGCAGACAGATATAAATGAAATATTCTGACTGGTTTTATAGAGAAGGGAGCTCAGTATCGAAGAGAATGCCATGGGAATCGAATACACTAAAAAGCATCCTTGCCACACATTTTACAGAACAAATTGATAGTGACTTCCAATGACCTTGAAGATCTATTATATAATCTTCCTTGCTTCTGCATTGTGTAATTAGTCAAAGCTTGAGTGATAACACACAAAGAGGTAAACAGATCAGGACAGGAAAAAATAAGTGAGAGAGCAGGCAATATAGAAGAGACATTATAGGTGGTATCCATATTGACAGCATAATGATATGGCATCACACCTAGTACATACCATATTCTACATATTTATCAATTGCTTATCTTGGGAAGGTTGTTACTACTTTTCACCATTCCATTAATATAATTATTTGGAAAAGCTGTGAACTACAATTATTTTAGGCATGAATGATTGAAACTGTTCTGGTAAAGACATGATGCTATAATACTTTAAATGACCTTCATACTGCTGTGCAGATATATTAAATATATAAGGGGGTTAATTTGTTAGACGTGTTTCCAAGCAACCAAATGTACCCGACACTGTCTACACTGAAGGTGAGGCAATATTTTATTGCAGCTATGAAGTAAGGTGAACTCATTTTGAAAGACAAACAAGATACAAATGAAATCATTTTATTCCAACCAAAGCTGATAAATAAATCATAAGTAAATAAAGTTTTTCTTTGTTATGCAAGGCTTCTTTGAGAGTCTGTAAAGTTAGTTTCCCAAACTTTGACTGACACTCAACTACACCAATTTTCCCAGAACAGTAATGTTTTTTTCCAACATTGCTTAGGCATCTAGGACCGTTAATGGTGCCCAAAATGGTACCATTATCTTTAGAGGTCATCATTTAGGACTAGCTATACCATTGGCGCTATTTTGCAGGAAATAATAAATTGCAATTTGCGAAGATATCATTACCAGAACTGTTCCCCATCTACTGGAGCACTTAGACCAACGGAAATGATTTAAAAAAAAACGCTACAAGGGGAATTCCATAATAAAGTGCAGCTCTGATGTAGAGTATTTCATAATCTCTAATACAAGAGCAAGCTCGATATCGTGGTCCTTTGTAATGTTGAGCCTCATTTACCATAATTGATCAGAGCACATCCTGAACAGGTTAATGTCCTATAGAGCAGTGGGTGTTGTATTCAGTGAAATAGATGAATATGATACAAGACAGTAGAGAATAAAATATAAAAGATATTAGTAAAGGTGGAAAGACAGATGAAGTCATTGTAAAAGTCAAGATAAGAGATCTAGCCATTGTTTATTTAATGTGTTAAAAGTCAAGGTAAAGACGGGTACATCTGTAGATAGATAGATGATAGATAGATAGATAGATAGATAGATAGATAGATAGATAGACAGACAGACAGACAGACAGACAGACAGACAGACAGACAGACAGACAGATAGATAGATAGATAGATAGATAGATAGATAGATAGATAGATAGATAGATAGATAGATGATAGATAGATAGATAGATAGATAGATAGATAGATAGATAGATAGATAGATAGATAGATAGATAGATAGATAGATAGATAGATAGATAGATAGATAGATAGATAGTCGTCCAAGAATAGGCAGCACTCCAAGTCACAGTGAAAAAAATGGCCTTTTTATTAGCCCTTGTGCAACGTTTCGGCTCTTACATATGGAGCCTTTTTCAAGCATACAAACCGTGTATAAAATGGTGAAATATATGGGGACCAGACAATTGGTCCCATTAACAAGTGATAAGCATAAAAGTAGAAAAATACAATAATACAATCATTGTATTTGTGAAAAAAATATATATGTATACAACATAGTGATAAATACACTTAGTCATCCCAATAAAAGTTGAAATCACTGTATACATAAGACATAAGTGCTAATTAGAGAGCACAACATTAACCCCTTACCGCACCAGGACGCACCGGTACGTCCTGTATTGAAGTGCTTTAAGGCACAGGGAGCAGTGCATCCTGGCTAAAAACTGTCACCCTGTCAAAGGACAAGGTGACAGAACTGTGCCGTCAACTGTTTATGACAGTTGATCGGCACAGTAAGACGGCAGGGGACCATTCACAGCGGTCTCCTGCCAGCGATCGCTGTGATTGGCCAGTCAAAGCAGACTGACCAATCAAAGCTCCATGACGTGTGTATGTGATGGCCTTGGCTCAGAAGCTGAGCCAGCGCTATCACCGCCGGGTGTCGGCTGTGCAACACCCCGCTGTAATGGCCAGGACTGGAGCTAGGCTCCGATCCGGCCGATTAACTCCTTCGATGCATCGATCAACGCGATCGATGCATCAAAGTGTCTTGTAGCCTGTCGGCAACCACGATGGTTGCCACGGGCGCGGGTGTCAGCTGTTTGTCACAGCTGACATCGTTCCCTAACGGCCAGGACCGGAGCTAGGCTCCGATCCGGCCGATTAACCCCTTAGATGCAGCTTTGGCTGCATCTAAGTGATTAGATCGTACCCTATGGTTGCTAATGACAACCATCGGCACCCGCGGGTGTTCCGATGGTTGCTATGGCAACCGTAGCCTAACAATCGCTTCCTAATACGGAAGCCTATTAGGCCCCGCCGGGAGGCGAAGCCTAACAGGCTTGCTGTCAGTGAATAGCTGACAGCTCTAATACACTGCACTATGTAGGTAGTGCAGTGTATTAGAATAGCGATCAGGGCTTCATGCCTTCAAGTTCCCTAGTGGGACAAAAAAAAAGGTAAAACAAGTTAATAAAAATGATGTCAAAAAGTTAAAAAAAATAAGTTTCATGTTAAAAAACACTATAACAGCCTTTTTTCCTATAATAAGACTTTTATTATAGGAAAAAACAAAAAACATAAAAAAAAGTACACATATGTGGTATCCCCGCGTCCGTAACGACCCAAACTATAAAAATATCACGCTATTTTACCCGTACGGTGAACACCGTAAAAAATTAAATAAAAAACGATTCCAGAATAGCTGTTTGTTAGTCACGGGTAGTGACTAAACAGAATAAAAAAAGGGATCTAAAAGTTGCATGTACCCCAAAATTATACCATTAAAAACTGCAGCCCGTCCTGCAAAAAACAAGCCCCCCGACCGCTTTTTTGACGGAAAAATAAAAAAAGTTATGGCTCTCTGAATATGGTGACACCAAAAATAAATTATTGGAAACAAAAGTGATTTTATCATGCAGACGCTGCAAAACATAAGAAAAACTATATATATCTGGAATCACCGTAATCGTACCGACCCGCAGAATAACGTAAAATTGTCATTCATAGCGCATGGCGAACGCTGTAAAAAAAAACAAAAAAAAACATCAGAATTGCAGGTTTTTGGTCACCTTGCTTGCCCAAAAAAATGAAATACAAAGTGATCAAAAAATCGCATGTACCCCAAAATGGTACCAATGAAATATACAGATTGTACCGCAACAAATAAGCCCTCACCCAGCTTTGATGGAGAAAAAATAAAGACGTTTTGGCTCTCAGAATATGGCGATGCAAAATGTGCAGAGTGTCTAAAAGCAGATAAGATTGGGCACCATTTATCAGTGCGACACTAACCACACATCTGTGGATAATTATTTATTTACCCCATTATTATACCCTCTTATTATACCCTCATGTACTCCGCACAGCTTACATATGCCCCCTCATTATAAACTGAAATACCAGCAAAACCCCAAATGAAACAACTAGCGAGCAAAATCCACGCTCCAAAAGCCAAATGGCGCTCCCTCCCTTCTGAGCCCTGCAGCGTGCCCAATCAGCAGTGTACGTCCACATATATGGCATCGCCATACCCGGGAGAACCCGCTTAACCGTTTGAGGTATTTGTCTTCAGTGGCACGAACTGGGCACAAAATATTGTGCACTAAAATGGCACATACCTGTGGAAATTTGCAATTTTCACTTTGCACCATCCACTGAGCATTCATTTTTAATAGAAAAAAAAAACCTGTGTGGTAAAAATGCCTTCAGGGGTGCAGTTTCCAAAATGGGGGTCACTACTTGGGGGTTTGTTTTACTATTTGACCCCAGAGCTGTGGGCTAATGCTGCGAAAATCACCAAAATAGGTCTCACATGCGCCTTTCACTCCTAAGCCCTGTCTTATGTCCAGGCAAATTATAAATGCCTTGAGGGTGTAGTTTACAAAATGGGGCCACTTCTCAGGCTTTTACGCTCTACTCTAGTACCTAAGGGAGCTCTGCAAATGCGACATGGCGCCCGTACACCAGTCCAGCAAAATCTGTGCTCTAAAAGCCACATGGCACTCCTTCCATTTTGAGCTCTGCCATGGGCCCAAACAGCAGTTTAGGGCCACACATGGGGTATTGCCGTACTCGGGAGAAATTGGGTAACAAATGATGTGTTGTTTTTTCTCCTATTACCCCTTGTGGGAAAAAATATTGGGTGCAAAACTATATATTTTTGTGAAAAAAAAAAATTTTCATTTTCACTGCCTCATTCTAATACAATCTATGAAACACCTGTGGGATCAAAATGCTCAGTACACCCCTAGATGATTACCCTGAGGGGTAAAGTTTCCAAAATGGAGTCACTTCTCAGGGGTTTCTACTGTACGGGTACTTCAGGGGCTCTGCAAATGCGACATGGCGCCCAAAAAACAATCAACCAAAATCTACATGCCAAGTAGCACTCCTGCCATTCTGAGCCCTGCTTTGTATCCAAGCAGCAGTTTATGACCACATATGGGGTATTGCCGTACTCGGGAGAAATTGCTTTACAATTGTTGGGGCGCTTTTTCTCCTTTATTCCTTGTGAAAATGAAAACAATTCAACATTTTAGTCGAAAGAATGTAGATTTTCATTTTCACTGCATAATCCTAATAATTCAGCAAAAAAACTGTGGGATCAAAATGCTCACTATACCGCTAGATGAATTCCACGAGGGGTATAGTTTCCCAAATGGGGTCACTTTTGCCGGGTTTGCACTATTTTGGCCCCTCAGTGGCTTTGCAAATGTGACATGGGGCCGCAAACCATTCCAGCAAAACTTGAGCTCCGAAAGTCAAATGGCGCTCTGTCCTTTCTAACTTCCGCCATGTGTCCAAACAGAAGTTTATTACCACATATGCTAACTAAACCCCTAGAAAAATTCCCTGAGGGGTGTAGTTTCCAAAATGGGGTCACTTTTGGGGAGTTTCCACTGTTATGGTCCCTCCAGGGCTTTGCAAACACGACATGGCACCGAAAACCATTCCAGCAAAATCTGCGCTACAAAATCCAAATGGCCCTCGTTCCCTTCTGAGCCCTGCCGTGGGTCCAAACAGCAGTTTATTACCACATATGGGGTATTGCCATAATTGGGAGACATTGCTTTACAAATGTTGGGGTGCTTTTTCTCCTTTATTCCTTGTAAAAACTAAAACATCGTATGTTTTTTCAGAAAAAAAGTAGATTTTCATTTTCACAGACCAGTTCCAATAAATTTAGCAAAAAACCTGTGGGCTAAAAATGCTAACTTTACCTCTTGAAAAATTCCTTGAGGGTTGTAGTTTCCAAAATGGGGTCACTTTTGGGAGGTTTTTACACTGTTTTGGCACGACAAGACCTTTTCAAACCTGACATGGTGCCTAAAATATATTCTAATAAAATAGAGGCCCCAAAATCCACCAGGTGCTCCTTTGCTTCTGAGGTCGGTGTTTCAGTCCATTACCATACTAGGGCCATATGTGGGATATTTCTAAAAATTGCAGAATCTGGGCAATAAATATTGAGTTGCGTTTCTCTGGTAAAACCTTGTGTGTTACAGAAAAAACTGTATTACAAATGAATTTCGTAAAAAAAAATAGAAATTTGTAAATTTCACCTCTACTTTGCTTTATTTCCTGTGAAATGCCTAAAGGGTTAAAATAATTTCTGAATGCTGTTTTGAATACTTTGAGGTGTGCAGTTTTTAAAATGGGGTGTTTTATAGGGCGTTTCTAATATATAAGGCCCTCAAAGCCACTTCAGAACTGAACTGGTCCCTGAAAAAATAGCCTTTTGAAATTTTCTTGAAAATGCGAGAAATTGCTGCTAAAGTTCTAAGCCTTGTAACGTCCTAGAAAAATAAAAGCACGTTCAAAAAATGATGCAATCATAAAGTAGACATATAGGAAATGTTAACTAGTAAATATTTTGTGTGGTATTACGATCTGTTTTACAAGCAGATACATTACAATTTAGAAATCGCAGATTTTTGCAAATTTTCTCTAAATTTTGGTGTTTTTTACAAATAAATATTGAATTTAACGACGACATTTTTTCAGTATCATAAAGTACAACATGTAACGAGAAAACAATCTCAGAATCGCTTGGATAGGCAAAAGAATTCTGGAGTTATTACCACATAAAGTGACACATGTCAGATTTGCAAAAATCGGCTGTGTCCACAAGGCGAAAACAGGCTTAGACACTAAGGGGTTAAGTACTCACATGTGTAAACAATACATTACAAATTAAAAACATCTACCATATATGGTACCGTGGAACCATGTTCCAGTGTGTACTTCCGCGCATGCGCATAGTAGATTTGAGGCCAACAGTGGCCATTTTGGTAAAGTAGTCTAGATCTATGACTGTTGCGTTGCACCAAACGGCGCATGCGCAGAACAATATGTGTAACGAACTGTTTGTAACTATAGAAGGATGTAAATAACTATCCAGATGAGAGCTCCAGCTCAGGTATACATTTACCTAAATAACTATATTATATAGTATATGTTACGTTCCTCCGTGCATGCGTATAGAGATTAATGAGGCCAACAGTGGCCATATTGGTAACGAAATCTTTATCTAAGGCTATTGTGCTATATTAAGCAACGCATGCGTTGAACAATCCACGTAACGAACTCCTCATGACTAAAAAGATGTAAATAACGGTCTGGATAAAAACTGGCTCAAATATATATGTGACTAGATAACTGTAATGTATTGTATAATTTATATATACTTATAGAAAAATATGACATTTATAAAGTGATCAATTCATATATCAAGTAATAAATGAGTTAGTATTTCTTTAACAGAGAGCTCGTTCTTGAAAAACGTGAATGTAATAAACAGTCAATCCACTTTGTTAAAAAGAACGCTACTATAACGTGCAATGTGTATACTGGCAGAGAGCAATCGCATATATGTCTCAACAACATCAGAATAGAGTTTCAATAAAATTGTAATTACTATGTTTATACAACGTATCTTTATAGACAGTATTTTTAATAACAGCGCATAATATTGAAAAGTGTACGACATGCTTATGGACATTTTTACACACCGGGACAATGGGTCCAAAGTAGACATGGTAGGTACTTGATGAATTCTTTGTAGATGATCTGAAAGAGATATACAATAATAAAATATGCTAAATATTATATCAATTTTTAATACACTAGTTCATATACACAGAGGGTATATATCCATCGCATCCCTCCCTGTGGGCAAGCAAGTTTCTAAAGCACACCATGCGTGACAAAGTCAACATTGAGACCATTAGGTCTCAATGTTTGTAACCTTTCTATCCACTGTAATTCTTTATATTTGAGCAATTTTATACGATTACCTCCCCTGCGTGGAATAGGTATATGGTCTATCAAACAAACCCGTATTTCTCTCTCCGTATGTCCTGCCTCTGTATAGTGCTTGGATACCGGGAGATCCAACCATTTTGTCCGGATGGTATAACGATGTTGGTTTAACCGTATCTTAAATTCAAGGGAGGTTTCCCCAACGTACAGAAGATGACAAGGACACTCTAGGATATATATGACATGGTCAGATATACAATTCAAATAAAACCTTATGTCATATGACCGTTTAGTATGAGGATGGATATATTTTGGTCCTTTTTGTATCAAGGAACAATTTATACAATTAAGGCAGGGATAACAACCTGTATTACTCTTGGTAAAATAGGTTTGTCTGTTTGTTCTGCCAGGGCCTATATCGGAATTTACCAGTCTGTCTTGTAAATTGGGTGATCCCAAAATGAAAATAAGGGATTATTTTTAATTTCAGGAATATGTCTCAGCATGGGCCAATATTTTAATATGATTTTATTAATAGAGTCACTACTTTCAACAAATGTGGTAACAAAGGATATACGGGCAGGTAACAACATTTGTGTCTTGGTCTTTAACAGTGTATCCCCCTGCATTTGTTCCACTTTTGTCCTCTGATATTTAAGTGACAATGCTGGATAACCCCTACGAAGGAATTTATTTTCCATATTCTGGAGAGTACTGTCAACTTTGTTTTCTACACTAATGATGCGTTTAGCACGGATATAATGACTGATAGGGAGATTTTTTTTACCATGGAGCGCGGATGATTACTGTTAAATGTTAATAAGTTGTTCCTATCTGTGGTTTTTACAAAGAGTTCAGTAGTTAAACTATCCTCCTGGATATTAATGAATACATCAAAGAATTGAATAGATGTGTCCGAACTGACCAAAGTGAATTTGACCATAGGATCGATAGTATTTAGAAATGCATGAAAAAGTTGGAGCTCACTATCGTTGCCTGTCCAAATGAGGAAGACGTCATCTATGTATCTCCACAACCTCAGGACCCGACTGAAGTGGTGGGAAACATAGACGAACGTCTCCTCAAGGTATCTCATATATGTGTTTGCGTACGTGTTTGCATACGCTTGATATAGTACAATAGCCATAGATAAAGATTTTGTTACCAATATGGTCACTGTTGGCCTCATTAATCTCTATACGCATGCGCGGAGGAACGCAACATATACTATATAATATAGTTATTTAGGTAAATGTATACCTGAGCTGGAGCTTTCATCTGGATAGTTATTTACATCCTTCTATAGTTACAATCAGTTTGTTACACATATTGTTCTGCACATGCGCCGTTTGGTGTAATGCAACAGTCATAGATCTAGCATACTTTACCAAAATGGCCACTGTTGGCCTCAAATCTACTATGCGCATGCGCGAAAGTGCGCTTCATATTCATTGATATATGCCATATACAAGCGCCACCCAATTCCTAGGGCGCCGGAAATACACACTGGAACATGGATCCACGGTACCACTTGGTAAATGTTTTTAATTTGTAATGTATTGTTTGCACATGTGAGTACTTAATGTTGTAATCACTAATTAGCACTTATGTCTTTATGTATACAGTGATTTCAACTTTTATGGGATTTTAAGTGTATTTTTCACTATGTTGTAAATATATATATTTTTTTCACAATTACAATGATTGTATTATTGTATTTTTCTACTTTTATGCTGATCACTTGTTAATGGGACCAATTGTCTGGTCCCCATATATTTCACCATTTCATACACGGTTTGTATGCTTGAAAAAGGCTTCATATGTAAGAGCCGAAACGTTGCACAAGGGCTAATAAAAAGGCAATTTTTTTCACTATGACTTGGAGTGCTGCCTGTTCTTGGATGACTATAGGAGACTTGGAGTTGTGATCGAGCTCCTAGGGTGTGCACCTACCCATAACCTTGACTGGTGCTGCTGGACGGTGGACTAGATAGATAGATAGATAGATAGATAGATAGATAGATAGATAGATAGATAGATAGATAGATAGATAGATAGATAGATAGATAGATAGATAGATAGATAGATAGATAGATAGATAGATAGATAGATAGATAGATAGATAGATAGATAGATAGATAGATAGATAGAGTTATATCCAGGGCCGATTCTAGCTTTTCTGCTGCCTGAGGCAAAACTCGAAATGGTGCCCCCCTCCCCCATTTAGAAAAAATCATAAGAAATCCAAGTAGCCAACCTCTATTGTATCATTGACACTTGTAGATTGAAACAAAAAAATGAAAACTATGTAACATAAAAAATTTATACTGCTAACTCTTCTGTTTTTGGTAGGTTCCGCTGGACCGTTTGGTCTAAGTCATAGATTTGTTGGACTACTTCAGTGATCTATGTTTTTTGTAAAATAAAATGGTGAAAGAGGGATTCACCCTATCTGGTGGATAGGTCATCAGTTATCCGGTAGTGGACAACCCCTTTAAGTACTGTGTTATTTCTTTTTAGACTGTATGTGTCAAAATACTGCAATCAAGATTAGTGCCAACTCAGCCTCTGGGTACACACATCAGAAGCTATTTCTTCCATGCCATTAAATAACAGACTTCCACAGAAAGTGAAGTTGTCCCCACGGCTGTTTCCCTTTTTTTTCTGTTTTAAATTATTCCTGCCCCACAAATGTGCTTGTTTCTAGAGTAGAATAGAATAATGTTTCTTTAGTCTTCTTTACAGTTGCTTTCTGTTAATTAACTACTTCTGATTTCCTGCGTAACTGGGCAGCTCACCAAATACCTTTTATCCGTCATTACAAATAAGACTTCTCTGGTAGAGAATATTTCATCCTTTCCTTTTGTCGTTCAGTTCTAATGTCAGGGTTATCTCAAGAATTAAACAAATATTGGAGAATTACCTTCGTCATTTCATTTCTGCTCAGCATGACAACTGGGTGCAGCTTCTTCCTTGGGACAAGTTCTCGTACAACAATCACACAAGTAAATCTACTGCCTCTACTCCATTCTTCATTGTTTACAGCAAACATCCACGAATTCCACTTTCTGTTTCTGCTACATCTCAGGTGCCCGCAGCTAACTCTGAATCGGGAGACTTTCTTCAAATCTGGCAGCAGACCAGGTCCTCTATCCTACTGGCGATCGACCACATGAAGAGGAATGCTGATAGGAGAAGAAGGGAACCTCCTCAGTTTCTTTCTGTTACCAAAGTCTGGTTATCTTCAAAAAATATTTGTTTAAAAATCCCCTTACGAATTTGCTCCCAGGTTCCTTGCACCTTTCGAAGTCATGCAACAAATGAACCCTGAATCCTATAAGCTTTGGCTGCCTGCTATCCTCAGAATCCCCAACTCGTTTCATGTGTCCCTCTTGAAGCCTGTGGTTCTGAACAGATACAGTAAATCTCCTCATTCTGCAGTTGCTCCCAGCGGTTCTTCTGACAGATTTAAGGTGAAAGAGATTCTGGACTGCAAGAGGGTAGAAGGAAAGACGTTCTATATGGTGAACTGGAAAGGGATTGGCCTGAGGAGAGTTCTTGGGAGCCAGAAGAGAACATCAATGCCCCGGCCCTCATTCAAAAGTTCATCTTACGCTCTGGACCTAAGAAGAGGGGGCGTAAGGGGCGGGTACTGTTATGCCTGCGTTCGCTGACCACTGGCACATCCCACTTGCCGACAGCCACGACTGCAGGACTGTGTATTCATGGCGGCGTCTCCCTCCCCGGAGTCGCTGACAAACGCAGCTGCGGCTCTCTCCTATGTGTAGGGTGCGCATGCGTTCAGGCCCGATCTTAAAGGGCCAGCACGCACACTTGTCTAAAGTTCCCCAGCCAACCCCACTGCACCCCGGACTTTTAAAAAGGACTCTGCCCTTCCTCTCCTTGCCTGAGCATTGTTTGTATTACAGTGTTTGTCTATGAAAATGGTCCCTTAGTTGTATCCTGCTCCCAGTGTTCCCCTATCCTGCTTCCCATATCCTGTATCCTGTTGCTGTGTTTGTTCCTGGGCTTAAGCCTGTTGTTGGGGTCGTGTGGCCCTCATCTGCTGCGTCTGGTGTCATCTGCCATGTCTGGTGCCATCTGCTACACCACGCATCATCTGAGCCAAGTGTCTGCTTCACCACGTGTCTGCTTCTCCGACTATCTGCCTGATCATCTACCCAGGTACTCATATCCGTTAGACTATTATTTACTGTTGTTTATCCAGCTGCTTCTCCGCTACGGCAGAGTGGCCTAGTGGGTCCACATACCCTACAGCTGTGACACACGGACACTTGCTTTAATCTTAAGGTTTGTTCTTTATTCAGGCTACGTGTTACGACGCCGGACCAGCGTTTTCTTCAGGCCAATGGTAAATACAAAAAAAGAAACACATTTATAGACTTTAACCCGTTAGTGACCGGCCCATCGTGTTTTTACATCGGTCAATTAACGGGCTTTATTCCGATGCCATAGACTTTTTACGTCGCGACATCGGAATAAAATAGCGCCGCCGGGGGGAGGTTTAGCTCCCTGCTCTCAGCTGCCGGAGGTAGCTGAGGGCTTGGAGTAGTGACTAGGGACCGCTGTTTGCGGTCCCCATACCTGCAATCGCCGGTATTCAACGAACACCGGCGACCGCCGTTACAATGAATGTGCCGATGCAAATGAGGTTTTTATCTCCTCTCACCATGTATGTTTGGTGAGAGGAGATAAAAAAACTGGTTCTTAGGCCCCCTGCTGCCACCGATCGTGTCCCCCGTCCCCCCCGTGCCCCCCCCCGTCCCTAACTGCCGGGAAAAAAGAAAAATGGCGCATTCTGCCTGTACATAGAAACTGATCAGGGACCCTGATAATTGGTCCCTGATCAGATGGTCACTGTGATATACCTATCACAGTGACCACAGTTCCCTATTTACACAATACAGCACAGGATTTGTGCTCTTTCCCTCCCTCCTCTCACTGTAGCTGATCTGTGAGAGGAGAGAGAGAAATACTATAAAATCTTGTGCTGTATTATACTGTAAAATACACCACATACTCGCCAGTGTTCCGATATTGTCCGTAATCACCCGATTACCCGTAATCACGCCAGATTATCTGTAATTACTTGTTATCTCCGTAATTCTTTTTTTTTTTCGCTGAATTCGTTTTAGTTGCTGTAATTAACAGCGGTTTACCGTATTTTTTAATTTTTTTCAGTTAGTGTTGTGTCTATATTATATATTTTAAAAAAAATCCCCCAAAAATGTAAAATACAAAAAAAAAAAAATTGACTTCTTAGTTTAGTGTTAGAAAATAATGAACCGCAGAAGCCGCAGAATGTTCTCTGCAGAGCAGGCATACGCCATGCTATGCTCTAGCGGTTCCGGCAGTGATACGGACACTGCATCAGAAGCAGAGCTTGGCTCAGAAAGCGACACAAGTTCTGCTTCTGCCATTGGCACCACAGCCCAATGGTGGTGGACGCAGCTGTCACCGGTGAAGGGTCAGGAGCAGGGCCTAGTACTCCAGTCCCTCCCGCAATGTGGGATCCTGCAGTTTCTTTCTCCCCCCAAATTCCGCCATTTACAGCGACTCCAGGCATCAACTCTAATGTCACAAATTTTACCCCCTATCATTTTTTTAATTTGTTTATAGGCGATCAGGTCCTGGAACTAATTGTCCAGCAGACGAATTTATACGCAAGGCAATTTGTCACCCAAAATCCCAGGTCTTACTATTCCAGAGGATGGATCCCCACAACCGTCTGTGAAATGAAAACATTTTTGGGAATTACACTAAATATGGGGATAGTAAAAAAACCTTCTATCCGCTCCTACTGGGCTACCAGCGCTATCCATAGCACCCCTGTATTTGCTGCTGTCATGACCCGAATGCGCTATGAGACTCTAATGCGCTTCATGCACTTCTCGGACAACTCCCAAATCCCCCCAAGAAGTGACCCAGGCCATGATCGCCTCAACAAGTTGAGAGCACAACGGGCTACACCTGTGCCTTTTTTATATATGAGGGCAGGGACCGCCACCTTAATCCCCCAGGATGCCCAGAGGATATTGGCATTAGTGGGAAAATTGTCTGGGAACTCATGGTGCCATTCCTACAGAAAGGGTACCATGTGTACTCCGACAATTACCACACCAGTGTCCCCCTGTATAAGTCCCTCCATGCTGCAAATACAGGGGCCTGTGGGACGGTACGAAAAAATAGAATCGGCTTCCCTCAACAACTGGTGTCCAGGCGACTAGTAAGGGGTGCGTCACTCTCATTCACCAGTGACCAGTTGCTCGCTATCAAATGGAGTGACAAAAAGGACGTGTACATGCTCTCCACCGTGCACGAGGACACCACAGTGGCAGTGAGAGAGAGGAGCGCTACCTCTGATAAGAGGAAACTGGTCTGCGTGGTGGACTATAACAAGTTCATGGGGGGAGTCGATCTATCTGACCAGGTCCTACAACCGTACCTGGTCAAGCGCAAAACTAGGGCCTGGTATAAAAAGGTAATGATCTACCTTATCCAGATGGCCACTTACAACAGCTATGTGCTGTACAAGACCCAGGGAACGCTCAGTTTCCTCCAGTATCAGGAGAAAATTATAGAGCACCTCCTGTTTGACTCCCCCGCACCTGGAGAATCCTTTGAGTCATAGAATGTCAAAAGGCTCACTGAGCGCCACTTCCTTCACCCCGTCCTTCAAATCCAGGCCTGTGCAACTAACCCTGTTTTGAGACCTACCACACCGTTTCTAATTATTAATTTTATCTATAATTTAGGGAACACCAAAAAGGGTGGGGTGGGGTGGGGGGATTCTTTTTAGGGAGTCAATTTCATTTATTCATATTTATTTTTTTTCGTTTCTGAGCTTTCCAAGGGAGGGAGGGATTCCCATGGGGAGGTAGTAAAGTATTTATATCAGACTGTAAAACAAATTTTCCCCTTTTTGATTTTTTTTTTATACATTTCTTGGACAATTAAATCCAGGACTTGATCACTCACAAATTAATACAGTTTATTGTACAGGAGCCCACATCTGTCTATTCAGAACATGGACCCACACAAGTGTTCTTGAAATAAAAAATAAATGTGGGCATTGCATTTATTAGTAGATAAACCCAACACCTGCGGCCTAAGCCGCCCCTGAATTAGTGGAAGTCGTGCAATTTAGCAATGGTTACAAGAATAAATTGGGGTTATATTTCCTTTTTCTTATGACTATGTCCTGCCACATACGGCTGTTACATTCCTAATTCTGTACCGTGATATGGGCATGATATTTTTTTTTTTGAGGATCTCTAATAATCGAGCTGTTCCTTATCAATACACCATGGGCTTTGTTACGGTTCTTCTGGAAATACTGACATCATTTTGGGGATTAGTGATCCTTTACTGTTCCTATAGATGGTTTTGGACATTGCCCCTCTATATATTCTGTAGGTGATTGGTTGTTTTGTGCACATAGCGGTTCCTACCTTGCCGGGCAGGGGCCTGTTATGGTGTACCGCGTCACTTGGCACGTTCGTCCCTCATATAGGAATTGATAGAGCTAAAGAGACGTTGTACAACCAGTCACTGAAAAAAAAAAACCTTGTCATGACCGCCCTGCAGGTGTTCTTCTATCTAGTGAACAGACTCGAGTTTGCAACATAGTTGGATACATTTTCCTCCATTTTTTTGAAGATATTGCCCGTCACTCCAGTACAGTTTATTTTTTCCTCTCTGACTGATTTTATATTAGGACAGAATTCTGTCCACAATGACATCATAATGGCACCAACTGCTTCTTCAGCAAGACATAGTCATAAGTACAGGCAAATACGTCTATAGCAACATGTATTTGTTATGAATACACGGCTTCACTTCTCTTCTGTATGCCGCACAAATTTATTAATGTGGCATATTTCTAACAAAATAACCTTCTACCACGTCTCCTCTATTTAATGTGGAAACGTAATAAGAATTTGAAGAAAACATTATATACCCATAGTGTCTGAAATAATACCCATTATTTCCTCCTTTAAAAAATTTTTGGTCCGCATGCTCACTACACCACTAGATGAATACCTTTAGGGTTTTAGTTTTTAAAATGGGGTCATTTCTGCGTGTTTTTTTTTTTTTTTTTCAGGCTGCTCAATGCCTCTAAATGCATGATATGGGGACGAGAATTTATTCAATTGTGCCCTGAAAGCCAAAGGGTGCTCCCTCTCTTTTTGGTCCAGCCACACATCTAATAAGCAGATTGGGGCAACAATGAGAGTATTTTTGAAAACAGGAGAAACCGGTGATAGATTTTGGGGTGTGTTTCTTCATTTTCATGTTCGCTTTACAAATAAATCGGTCTTCAAACTGATACTTTTATGAAAAAAGTGACGTTTAATTTTTTTTCACCTGCTATGTATTCAATTTAGCAAAAAACTGTGGGGTCAAAATACTTACTATAACCCTAGATAAATACCTTAAGGGGTCTAGTTTTCTAAATGGGGTCATTTATGGGGAGTTTCTATCATTCTGGCAGCTCAAAACCTCTCCAAATGTACATTGGGGACTAAAACATTTTCAAGCAAAATAGGAGTCCTGAAAGCCTTCGGGTGCTCCCTTCCTTTCGTGCCCTGCTGTGTGTCCAGGCAATGCATTAGGGTCACAAAGGGGGCATTTTTGAAAACCGGAGAAACAGGGTGATAGATTTTGGGGTGTGTTTCTTCATTCTTATGGTCGCTTTACACAGAAATCTGTCTTCAAAGTGATACTTTTATGAAAAAAGTGATTTTTTTTTCCACCTGCTATGCATTAAATTTAGCAAAAAACTGTGGGGTCAAAATACTCACTACACCCCTAGATAAATACCTTAAGGGGTCTAGTTTTCCAAATGGGGTAGTTTATGGGGAGTTTCTATCGTTCTGGTAGTTCAAAACCTCTCCAAATAAACAGTGGGGCCTAAAACATTTTCAAGCAAAATATGAGTCCTGAAAGCCTCCGGGTGCTCCCTTCCTTTCAAGCCCTGCTGTGTGTCCAGGCAATGCATTAGGGTCACAATGGTGGCATTTTTGAAAACAGGAGAAACAGGGTGATAGATTTTGGGGTGTGTTTCTTCATTCTTATGGTCACTTTACACAGAAATCGGTCTTCAAAGTGATACTTTTATATAAAAAGTGATTTTTTTATTTTTTATTTCACCTGCTATGCATTAAATTTAGCAAAAAACTGTGGGGTCAAAATACTTACAACACCCTTTAATAAATACCTTAAGGGGTCTAGTTTTCTGAATGGGGTCGTTTATGGGGAGTTTCTATCATTCTGGTAGTTCAAAACCTCTCCAAATATACAGTGGGGCCTAAAACATTTTCAAGCAAAATAGGAGACCTGAAAGCCTCCGGGTGCTCCCTTTCTTTCGGGCCCTGCCGCGTGTCCAGGCAACGCATTAGGGTCACAATGGGGGCATTTTTGAAAACAGGAGAAACAGGGTGAAAGATTTTGGCATGTGTTTCTTCATTCTTATGGTAGCTTTACACAGAAATCGGTCTTCAAAGTGATACTTTTATGAATAAAGTGATTTTTTTTCACCTGCTATGCATTAAATTTAGCAAGAAACTGTGGGATCAAAATACTCACTACACCCCTAGATAAATACCTTAAGGGGTCTAGTTTTCTAAATGGGGTCGTTTATGGGGAGTTTCTATCGTTCTGGTAGTTCAAAACCTCTCCAAATATACAGTGGGGCCTAAAACATTTTCAAGCAAAATATGAGACCTAAAAGTCTCCGGGTGCTCCCTTCCTTTCGGGCCCTGCCGTGTGTCCAGGCAATGCATTAGGGTCACAATGTGGGCATTTTTGAAAACAGGAGAAACAGGGTGATAGATTTCGTGGTGTGTTTCTTCATTCTCATGGTCGCTTTACAAAGAAATCGGTCTTCAAAGTGATACTTTTATGAAAAAAGTGAGATTATATTTTTTTACGCCTGCTTTGCATGAATTCTTACAAAAAAACTGTGGGGTCAAAATACTTACAACACCCCTTAATAAATACCTTAAGGGGTGTAGTTTGCAAAATGGGGTCACTTGTGGGGGTTTCCACCATTCTGACACCTATGAGCCTCTGAAAACCTGGCTTGGTGCAGGAAAACCAAATGTACTTCAAAATGTATAAAATTATTACTAAACTTGTAAGTCTTCTAAATTGCTCCAAAAAAAATTTTTTTTTTTCAAAAGTGCTGCCAAAATAGAGTAAAGAGATGGAAATATATATTTAATAAAAAAAATTGTACAGTATGTATGTACATATGTGACATATTGCCGTTAAAAATAGAGAAAAATGATAATTTTTACAAAATGTCTTCATTTTTTCTATTTTTTTTATTAATTTCCGCAAATCGTATCAGTCTACTTTTACCACTAAAATAAAGTACAACATGTGACGAAAAAACAATGTCAGAATTACTTGGATATTCAAAACTTTCGCA
The DNA here is from genome assembly GCF_050947455.1 of Rhinoderma darwinii. Lineage (NCBI taxonomy): Eukaryota > Metazoa > Chordata > Amphibia > Anura > Rhinodermatidae > Rhinoderma > Rhinoderma darwinii. Next base: position 317,760,502 of record NC_134690.1, read on the forward strand.
GAGTTATTCTCTGATAAAGTCACACATACCAGATTTAACAAATCTGGCATGGTCATTAAGGCCCAAACAGGCCCGGTCATTAAGGGGTTAAAAAAAGAAATGCTGAGTAATCCCGTGGTGTGATGTCATGTGAGGTCAATAGGTTGTAAGTGATGGACAGAAAAGTCAGCCAATCAGACAATGTAGGGTGACAGTCTAAAGGAAAATGAATACAATTAAATAAAACCACAAGGATATACATATAAAAATATTTTTGTTGACACAATAAAAAATATTTATCATAAAATTGATGGTAAATGCATACGTGATTGCATAAATACGGAAAGGGGTGAACAAATGCGGCATTTACGATAGCTAAAAGTATTTATCGGATAAACCCAGTTACATGTACTGAATGAATGAATACGTACATACATGATAAAATAAATAAATAAAGTGCCATAGTGTTAGGGCTTATTCAGACGAACGTATAATACGTCCGTGAAACGCGCGTGATTCTCACACGCCTCGCACGAACCTATGTTTGTCAATGGTGCCGTTCAGACAGTCCGTGATTTTCACGTAGCGTGTGCCCGCTGCGTAAAACTCACGACATGTCCTATATTTGTGCGTTTTTCGTGCATCACGCACCCATTAAAGTTAATGGGTGCGTGAAAATCACACGCAGCAAACGGAAGCACTTCCGTGTGACACGCGTGATTCGCGCAACAGCAGTAAAAACTATGAATGAAAACCGAAAAGCCCCACGTGCTTTTCTGTTTAGAAACATACAAACAGAGTGTCATCATGATGGCGGCTGCGCGAAAATCACGCAGCCACGCATCATACGCTGCTGACACACGGAGCTGTTATGAACCTTTTGCATGCGCAAAACGCCGCATTATTTTGCGCGCGCAAAATGCACACGCTCCTGTGAATCCGGACTTAGTTAGATAAATTCCATTATGATGCAAAGACTTTGTTCAGAAGGCAGATACGTACTGGCACTAGTCAGTGATTGCACAAATTGCAATGTTGGAAAAGATGTAGGCATTTAAAGTTTCAGTAAAACTGGATAATGGTTACCATTATTATTTTTGTTACTGTCGTGTACTCTCTGCCTGTGGCTCCCTTGGTTTCCAGGACATCGAGAGTTACTTGCTCGGGCGTCGCCTGGCCTGGCAGACTGAGGCAGTCTGCAGCCAATAGGAGCTCAGGAGCGTCAGGCCAATCAAAGCCTGGCTGATGTTCCTGAGCTCCCGCCCTCTCCTTATTTAGTTCAGCCTGAGATAGTTGGCCTTTGTCTGTAATTAGAGTTTCCTTGCCTGGTGCTTACCCTTGAGCGACTTGCTTTGTGACTTCTTGTGTCCTGACCTTGGCTGGACTCCTGACTTTTCTTTGCCTTCTGACTTTAGTTTTTTTCCACATTCTCCTGGTTTGACCCTGCCTGCCTGACTCCGCCTTTTGCACCCGGCGCAATTGTTCGCGGTGCAATTGCCCTGCCTCACCCTCCGTGCACTTCCCAGGTGACCCTTTGTTATTTCGTACTGTCTCTGTCTTATCTGTTTGTCCGTTTCACTTGTACCAGTATAGGGAATGCCACCCAGCTGTGTGCTGTCGTTTAGGTCGGGTCGTACAAGTAGGTAGGGAAGAATAGGGACCTCACTGTTTACTGTGTATTTGTTCATGACAGAATTACAGACCTTTTACCTGCTCTTCCCTGTTGTCTGGCTTTGTTGGCCATGGACACCTTGGTAGTGTTAACAGAGCAAATGCAGAGTTTAACACAATTGGTGCAGGATCTGGCCCAGAGAGTCTACCAGCAGGAGCATGCCCCGCAGGTGGCTTCCCCTGTGTTACCCGTGGCAGCCTATCCTCCCGCACCTGTGCTGGAACCCCAAATCCAGTTACCCAATCATTTCTCTGGCGATAAAAAACTTTCTTGCATCTTTTCGTGAGAGCTGCATGCTTTATTTTCAGTTACGGCCCCATTCTTCTAGCTCTGAGTCTCAACGTGTGGGGATCATCATATCCTGTCTACTGGGGGACCCCCAGGATTGGGCATTTTCCTTATCTCCCACTAATCCCCAGTGCTCCTCTGTCGACGCTTTCATTTCCGCCCTGGGACATCTCTAAAAGGCCGGTAGAGGAGTACTGCTCTGAGTTTAGGCAGTAGTCTGTGGAATCTACCTGGGGTGACTCAGCCCTGAAGTACCACTTCAGGCTAGAACTGACTGACACCCCGAAAGACCTGCTAGTAGGTTACCCCCCCTCCCCCCGACTCCCTAGATCAGCTCATGAATCTCGCTGTCCGTCTCGACCGACGCATCCGGGAGCGTCGCCAGGAACGGTCCGGTCCTCCTACTTCAGTCGATCCTCCTAGGTCTCGAACTGTCCCAGTGCCATCTTCTTCAGCTGACTACCAGGAGGAACAGATGGAGATAGGGATCACAGGAGATCCGAAAGTTCGCAGGGAGTTCCGCTGCAAAAATGCCTTATGCTTCTACTGTGGAGACGCGGACCATCTACTCAGCGCCTGTCCCAAACACAAAAAAGAAGACTCCGGAAAACCTCTGCGCTTAAGTGGTCATCGGGGCCATTCGTTTTAATAAGGTCTTGTTGCCAGCCCAGGTGTCATTTTGGACAAGACTGGGATAGGTTCTGCGTTTGTGGACTCAGGGTCCGTTGGCAATTTTATTTATCACAGTTTTGCTTTGTTGATTGGTTTACCCCTTATTGATTTGTCTGTTCCTATTCCCCTCTTAGGGGTAGACTCCTCCCCGTTATCTTGCGGGCATGTTTTCCAGTCTACCCCTGTGTTTTGTTTAAAGATTTGTTCAATTCACTTGGAGGAATGTACTATGTTTGTCCTTAAGGGGCTATCCACCGAAATTTTATTAGGTCTCCCCTGGTTGACCCTGCCTGCCTGACTCCGCCTTTTGTACCCGGACTTGTCCGCAGCGCAATTGCACTGCCTCTCCCTCCGTGTACTTCCCAGGTGACCATTTGTTATTTCGTACTGTCTCTGTCTTATCTGTTTGTCAGTTTCACTTGTACCAGTATAGGGAACGCCGCCCAGTAGTGCGCCGTCGTTTAGGACGGGTCATACAAGTAGTTAGGGACAGAGGTTTGGGAAGAACAGGGACCTCACGGTTTACTGTGTATTTGTTCATGACAGTTACTTAGATAGTGCCAAATTCTGCAGCACTGTACAGAGGTTGTCTTCATTCACTGTCGCCATTGGGGCTCACAACCTACATTCCCTATCTGTATGTATTTGGAGTGTGGGCCGAAAACCACGCAAACTGGGGAAGAACATACAAAATCCATGTTGTCCTTGGTTGGATTTGAACCCAGGACCACAATGCTGCAAAGCACATGAATGTGCTGCTGTGTAGGACATTCAGGAAAGTCTAAATTTATTTTATTATTCTCCTTTAACAGCAGCAGCATATAACTATCCACTCAATAAATATTTTTTTCTTGCATCACATTTCAGGTATGGAGCATTGTATTCAAAACCTCCTGTGTTCTCTTTATTCTTGCTCATCACTTACCTCTTGTTCAACATACACTGTTTGCTTGTGATCCAACCGATCGTACTTTACCACGTCTGGATCTTAGTCCTCCTCCATTTCCTGATTTTGGCTAGTTTGACCATATTTATTAGTTTCTGGTTACTTGTGCTTCGTTTTGGCTACCATACTTCTCCATCCCGACCCAGGCTAGTTTTAGACTTCACTCTATCTGTATTCTTAAGCACTCTGTTGCTTTATCCTGACCCGGCTAGATGACTTTAATACTTTCATTGTTACCGGCAACTGCTGACTGCACTACGTTTGTTTTCTCCCCCTATTCCAAAGAGAATTAGTTACGCACTTAACCCCTTGGAGACACAGCCAGTTTTGGCCTTGTGGACACAGCCTATTTTTTCAAATCTGACATGGGTCAATTTATGTGGTAATAACGTGGGAATGCTTTTACTTATCCAAGCGATTCTGAGATTATTTTCTTGTGACATATTGTACTTTATGTTAGTGCAAACATTTAATCGATAAATTTAATATTTACTTGTGAAAAACACCAAAATTTAGAGAAAATTTGGGAAAATTTGCATTTTTCTAAATTTAAATGTATCTGCTTGTAAGACAGATAGTAATACCACACAAAATAGTTACTAGTTTACATTTCCCATATGTCTACTTTATGTTTGCATCATGTTTTAACATCCTTTTATTTTTCTAGGATGTTACAAGGCTTAGAACTATAGCAGCAATTTCTCACATCTTCAAGAAAACTTCAAAAGGCTATTTGTAATAATTTTTTTCCTGGAACACAGAAGGTTTTACCAGAGAAACACAATTCAATATTTATTGCCCAGATTCTGCAGTTTTTAGAAATATCCTACATGTGGCCCTAGTGTGCTAATAGACTGAAACACAGGCCTCCGAAGAAAAGTAGCACCTAGTGGATTTTCAGGCCTCCTTTCTATTAGAAAATATTTTCGGCACCATCTCAGGTTTAAAAAGGTCTTGTGGTGCCAAAACATAGGGAAAGCTCTCAAAAAGACACAATTTTGGAAACTACTCATCCAAGGAATTAATCAAGAGGTATAGTGAGCATTTTGATCCCACAGTTTTTTTTGCTAAATTTCTTTGAATTAAAGAGGCTCTGTCACCAGATTATAAGTGCCCTATCTCCTACATAGTCTGATCGGCGCTGTAATGTAGATAACAACAGAGTTTTTATTTTGAAAAACTATAATTTTTGAGCAAATTCTGAGCAATTTTATATTTATGCTAATTACTTTCTTAATAGACAACTGGGCGTGTTTTTACTTTTTACCAACTGGGCGTTGTAAAGAGGAGTGTATGACGCTGACCAATCAGTGTCATACACTTCTCATTGTTCCAGCCCAGCTTCTTTCACTGCACAATCACGCTGTGTGTGATTATGTAGGAGATATCTGGTGACAGAGCGACTTTAAGCCAAAAAAATTAGAATCTACATTTTTTCAAATTAAACATACAATGTTTTAATTTTTCAAGGAGTAAAGGAGGGAAAGAACCCCAACATTTGTAAAGCAATTTCTCCCGATTATGGAAACACCCCATATGTGGTAATAAACTTACGTTTATTAACACACAGCAGCCCTGAGAAAGTAAGGAGGGCCATTTGGTATTTGGAGCTCAAAGTTTGATATAATGGTTTTCGGTACGATGTCGCATTTGCAAATACCCCATTTTGGAAACTAAACCCCCTTATGGAATTAATCTAGGGGTATAGTGAGTAGAGATTTTTTGCAGAATTAATTGGAAATAGGCTGTGAAAATGAAAATCTAAATTTTTTTCCCATAAAATGTAGTTTTAGCTTAGATTTTTTCATTTTCACAAGGGCTAAAGGAGAAAAAGCACCACAATATTTGTAAAGCAATTTCTCCTGAGCACTGCAATACCCCATATGTGGACATAAAATGTTGTTCGTACCCAAGGCATGGCTTAGAAGGGAAGGAGCGTTATTTGGATTTTAGAGCTCAAATTTTGCTAGAATGGTTTGCGGAACTATGTCACATTTGCAGAGCCCCTGCAGGACCAAATCAGTGGAAATCCCGCAAAAGTGACCCCATTTGGGAAACTACACCTTTGAAGGAATTTATTGAGGGGTATAGTGAGCATTTTGACCCCACTTTTTGCAAAATTTAGTGTAATTATGCTGCGAAATTAAAAAAAAAATGTTTCTGATAAAACGTGGAAATGTTAAATTTTTACAAGGAATAAAGGAAAAAATGCACCTCAACATTTGAAAAGCTATTTCTCCCGATTACGGCAATATCCCATATGTGGTAATAAACTAATTTTTGGACCCACAGCAGGGCTCAGGAGGGAAGGAGCGACATTTGGCTTTTGAAGCTCAAGTTTTGCTGGAATAGTTTTTGGGTGATGTGTTGCGTTTACAAAGCCCTTGAGAGACCAAAACAGTGGAAAACCCCCAAAAGTGACCCCAATTTGGAAACTAAAGCCTTCATGGAATTTATCGAGGGGTATAGTGAGCATTTAGACCCCACAGGTTTCTTGCTGAACTTAGTGGAATTAGGCTGTGAAAATGAATATCAACATTTTTTACACTAAAATGTTGATTTTTTTAATTTCCACAAGGGATAAAGGAGAAAAAGCACCCCAACATTTGTAAAGCAATTTGTTATGGCAGGAAGGAGGTGAAGGGAACAAGTGAGCCCTAATCTACCCACCGCCCTGTCCCTGCCTACTTGCAACGACCCGCCCTAGGGGTACAACTTGGCGGCGGTCCCTACGCTGACTAAGTGCAAGGGGATACAAACAGGGAATAAGAAAGGGAAGGGGCAGTAGCCCACGGAACACCGTGAGGAAACGGAGTGGTGAACGAGCCAGTCAGGATCAGGATGTAATGGAGTATACAAACGCAGAGCACGGTGCAGGAAGCAAGCCGGGGGCAGAGCGAAGCAGGATAAGCGGGAACTGAAGCAAGGCAGAAGCACGGCAGAAGCAGGCTGGAGCAAGGCAGCAGTGGGGCCAGGAAACCAAGAAGAATCACAAGCAATGAGGAAGAGAAAACCGCAGGTATAAATGGACAGGGGGCGGAGCTAACTCCGACTGACCAGGCCGCGATAGGCTCTCCCACTCCTGAGCCTGCCACCCTGATTGGTGGGAGCCGGTGTCAGTCTAAGAGGTCTGGCCTCAGGTGTCGACTGATTAATCCTGGGAGAATCCACAGACGTAGTGCCTCGCAGATTCTTTACAGTACTCCCCCTTTTATGAGGGGCCACCGGACCCTTACTAAGAGGACCCGGTTTAGTGGGGAAGAGAAGGTGGAACCTCCTGACCAATACCCCAGCGTGAACATCTCGAGCAGGTACCCAAGTCCTCTCCTCCGGCCCGTATCCTCTCCAATGGACCAGGTACTGGAGGGAGCCCTGGATCATCCTACTGTCCACAATCTTGGCCACCTCGAATTCCACCCCCTCAGGGGTGAGAACGGGAATAGGAGGTTTCCTCGAGGGGGACCAGGACGGGGAGCAGCGTTTAAGGAGGGAGGCATGAAAGACGTCGTGTATGCGAAAGGATGGGGGCAGCTCCAGACGGAAGGATACAGGGTTGAGGACTTCAATGACCTTATAAGGCCCAATAAATCGGGGAGCAAACTTCCTGGACGGGACCTTAAGGCGCAAGTACCTAGACGACAACCACACCAGATCCCCGACGACAAACCGGGGGTTAGCAGAACGTCTTCTATCAGCCTGAATCTTTTGTACGCTCTGGGATGCCTCTAGGTTCTTCTGAACCTGGGCCCAGACTGTGCACAGTTCCCGATGAACGTCCTCTACCTCGGGATTATTGGAACAACCAGGAGAAACGGAGAAGAACCTTGGATTAAACCCGAAATTACAGAAAAACGGGGAGACCCCTGACGAGTTACTGACCCGGTTATTCAGGGAAAATTCGGCGAGGGGAAGGAATGAGACCCAATCAAATTGACAGTCAGAGATGAAACACCTTAAATATTGTTCCAGGGATTGATTAGTCCTTTCCGTTTGGCCATTAGTTTCGGGATGGAAGGTGGAGGAGAAGGACAGATCAATCTCCAACTTTTTACAAAAAGCTCTCCAAAATAAGGAAACAAATTGTACCCCTCTGTCAGAAACGATATTGACTGGGGCCCCATGGAGACGCAGAATGTGTTAACAAAGAAGCTAACGTCTTAGCGCTAGGTAGTTTCTTAAGGGGCACAAAGTGGCACATCTTGCTGAAGCAGTCTACTACCACCCACACCACCGACTTGCCCTGAGATGGAGGCAAATCGGTGATAAAATCCATGGAGATATGGGTCCAAGGTCTCTGGGGAATGGGCAAAGAACGTAGTAAGCCCGCTGGTCGGGACCTGGGAGTCTTGGACCTAGCACAAACCTCACAAGCGGCGACGTAAGCCCTAACGTCTTTAGGCAACCCAGGCCACCAATAGTTTCTGGTAATGAGGTGTTTGGTACCCAAGATGCCAGGATGACCAGATAGTGCGGAGTCATGGTTTTCCCTGAGTACCCTTAGCCGGTATTGCAGGGGGACAAACAGCTTGTCCCCAGGGAGGTTCCCGGGAGCTGAACCTTGATCAGCCGCAATGTCAGAGGCTAAATCAGAATCAGTGGCAGAAACGATTATACCAGGGGGTAAAATACAAGCAGGATCTTTCTCAGAAGGAGGATTGACCATGAAACTACGTGACAGTGCATCACCCTTAATATTTTTGGACCCAGCCCTATAGGTAACCAAGAAGTTAAATCTGGTAAAGAATAGCGCCCATCGAGCTTGTCTAGGATTAAGCCTCCGGGAGATTCTAGGAAAACCAGATTCTTGTGGTCAGTAAGGACCGTTACCTGGTGTCTGACCCCCTCCAGGAAGTGACGCCACTCTTCAAAAGCCCATTTAATGGCTAAAAGTTCGCGGTTGCCAATATCATAGTTACTCTCCGTGGGCGAAAACTTCCTAGAGAAGTAAGCACAGGGGTGGAGATGGGTGAGGGAGCTGGTACCCTGGGACAAGATGGCCCCCACTCCCACCTCGGACGCGTCAACCTCCACAATAAATGGCTCCCTTTGGTTGGGCTGAACCAGCACGGGGGCCGAGATAAAGCACTTCTTGAGGGTCTCAAAAGCCTGGACGGCCTCAGGAGGCCAGTGGAGGACATCAGCACCCTTGCGAGTGAGGTCCGTAAGAGGCTTAGCGACGACCGAGAAGTTGGCAATAAATCTCCTGTAATAGTTAGCGAACCCCAAAAAACACTGTAGCGCCTTCAGGGAGGCAGGTTGGACCCATTCCGCCACAGCCTGAACCTTGGCAGGGTCCATGCGGAATTCATGAGGAGTGAGGATTTGACCCAAAAATGGTATCTCCTGTACCCCAAACACACATTTTTCGGTTTTCGCAAACATATTATTTTCCCGGAGGACCTGGAGGAACTTCCTGACATGCTCCACGTGGGAGGACCAGTCCTTGGAAAACACCAGTATGTCATCAAGGTACACTACAAGAAAATTTCCCAGGTAATCTCTCAGAATTTCATTAATAAAATTCTGGAAGACGGCAGGGGCATTACACAACCCAAAGGGCATGACCAGGTATTCGAAATGACCTTCGGGCGTGTTGAACGCAGTCTTCCACTCATCCCCCGCTTTGATGCGGATAAGGTTATATGCCCCCCGTAGATCGAACTTAGAGAACCATTGGGCCCCCTGAACCTGATTAAAAAGATCCGGAATCAAAGGAAGGGGATACTGGTTCCTTACTGTGACCTTATTCAAGTTCCGATAGTCAATGCACGGCCTAAGACCACCATCCTTCTTCCCCTGGAAGAAGAAGCCAGCACCTACAGGAGAAGTCGAGGGGCGAATGAAACCCTTGGCCAGGCATTCTTGGATATACTCCCTCATAGCTTCACGTTCAGGACATGAAAGATTAAATATCCTACCCTTAGGAAGCTTAGCACCAGGTACCAAATCGATGGCGCAATCGTAATCTCTATGAGGGGGCAACACCTCGGAGGCCTCCTTAGAAAACACATCAGCGAAGTCCTGAACAAACTCAGGTAGCGTGCTTACCTCCTCACGGGGAGAAATAGAGTTAACCGAAAGACATGACGTCAGGCATTCACTACCCCATTTGGTGAGATCCCCAGTATTCCAATCAAACGTGGGATTATGCAGCTGCAACCAGGGAAGACCTAATACCAGATCGGACGATAATCCCTGCATCACCAGTACAGAGCACTGCTCCAAATGCATGGAGCCAACAAGGAGTTCAAAAACAGGAGTATGCTGAGTAAAATAACCATTAGCAAGAGGAGTGGAGTCGATACCCACTACCGGGACAGGATAAGGCAAATCAATAAAAGGCATTTTTAGAGACATAGCAAATTCCACAGACATTATATTAGCAGATGAGCCAGAATCCACGAAGGCACTACCAGTGGCAGACCGGCCAGCAAACGAGACCTGAAAGGGAAGCAAAATTTTATTGTGTTTCATATTAACGGGAAATACCTGTGCGCCCAAGTGACCTCCCCGATGATCACTTAGACGCGGAAGTTTTCCGGCTGCTTATTCTTGCGCCTGGGACAGGTGTTCAGTTGATGCTTGTCATCCCCACAATAGAAGCAGAGACCATTCTTCCTGCGGAACTCTCTACGTTGTCGAGGGGACATGGAGGCCCCGAGTTGCATAGGTACCTCCGAGTCTTCCGTGGAAGAGCGAGGAGACGGGACCTCGGGGGGAATCGCAGGGAAGTCAGAGGGGAAAACATTGAAACGTTCAAGCTGACGTTCCCTGAGACGTCGGTCAAGTCGTACTGGTCTAGGGAGTCAGAAGAGGGGTAGCTAACAAGCAGATCCTTCAGGGCGTCAGATAATCCTAACCTAAACTGGCACCTTAGGGCCGGGTCGTTCCACCGAGAAGCTACGCACCACTTTCTAAAATCAGAACAGTATTCCTCAACAGGTCTCCTACCCTGACGTAAGGTCACCAGCTGACTCTCGGCTAAGGCAGTCCTGTCAGTCTCGTCGTAAATGAGTCCGAGGGCAGAGAAAAAACGATCAACGGAGGAAAGTTCAGGGGCGTCAGGAGCCAAGGAGAAGTCCCACTCTTGGGGCCCTTCCTGGAGTCGGGATATAATGATTCCCACCCGCTGGTTCTCGGAACCTGAGGAGTGAGGTTTTAGACGGAAGTAAAGTCTGCAACTCTCCCGGAAGGAGAGAAAAGTCTTACGGTCCCCTGAGAACCGGTCAGGTAACTTGAGGTCAGGTTCTAGAGGTGAGGTGAGGGGTACTACTATGGCAGCGTCAGACTGGTTGAGGAAGGAGGTGAAGGGAACAAGTGAGCCCTAATCTACCCACCGCCCTGTCCCTGCCTACTTGCAACGACCCGCCCTAGGGGTACAACTTGGCGGCGGTCCCTACGCTGACTAAGTGCAAGGGGATACAAACAGGGAACAAGCAAGGGAAGGGGCAGTAGCCCACGGAACACCGTGAGGAAACGGAGTGGTGAACGAGCCAGTCAGGATCAGGATGTAATGGAGTATACAAACGCAGAGCGCGGAGCAGGAAGCAAGCCGGGGGCAGAGCGAAGCAGGATAAGCGGGAACTGAAGCAAGGCAGAAGCACGGCAGAAGCAGGCTGGAGCAAGGCAGCAGTGGGGCCAGGAAACCAAGAAGAATCACAAGCAATGAGGAAGAGAAAACGGCAGGTATAAATGGACAGGGGGCGGAGCTAACTCCGACTGACCAGGCCGCGATAGGCTCTCCCACTCCTGAGCCTGCCACCCTGATTTGGTGGGAGCCGGTGTCAGTCTAAGAGGTCTGGCCTCAGGTGTCGACTGATTAATCCTGGGAGTATCCACAGACGTAGTGCCTGGCAGATCCTTTACAAATTTCTCCTGAGTACGGTAATACCCCACTTGTGGTCATATACTGCTGTTTGGACACAAGTAGGGCTCAGAAAGGCAGGAGCGCTATTTGGGATGCAGATTTTGCTGATTTGTTTTTTTGGGCGCCATGTCGCATTTGCAAAACCCTGAGGTAGCAGAGTACAGTGTAAGCCCCCAAGAAGTGACCCCATTTTCGAAACTACATCCCTCAAGGCATTTATCATTTGCCTGGACAAATGACAGGCTTCAGAAGTCAAGAGCACCATATGCATTTGAGGTCTATTTTGGTGATTTCACAGCATTGGCCCACAATTGCGGGGCTCCGAGGTCAAATAGTAAAACAAACCCCTATCTTGGAAACTACTAAAGTAGAGCTTATTAAGGGGTGCAGTGAGCATTTTGCCCCAATGTGTTTTTTCATTAGAAATGAATGCATAGCGGATGGTGCAAAGTAAAAATTAAAATTTTCTGCTGAGATGCCATTTTAGTTCAGTTTGTGCCACTGAAGACAAATACCTCATAAACTGTTAAACGGGTTCTCCCAAGTATGGTGCTGCCATATATGTGGAGATAAGCTGCTGTTTTGGCACGCTGTAGGCAGGGGTGAACCTAGCCCCTCAGCTGCCTGAGGCGAACTATAAAAAGGCGCCCCCCCCCCCAAAAAAAAAATCTATCCGAGTTTTCTCATTACGAGCTTTACACATCAAACACGCAATATATACATTTTTTAAATAGGAAAACATTTGATGTTTATTTGTTAAAGTGCTGTTTGAAGTATAGAAAAGATTTAAATAATTCTTCTTACTACCAATCAACACAGTGCAAATAGTACAGTCTGCACTGCACAGACCAATATCTTTCCTCGGCAGCGAGTCTCATTTGTGGCGTCACTCTCTGCAATTACATTCAGGCCAGTCCAGGACGGATCGCGCTTAGCGCTGTTTTGAAGCAGCACGTTCTGGGCTGGTTTATTTTCTCTACCTGCTGTATTGTTGGGCTCTGCTTGTGCTGGCTTGATGCCAGTGGTGGATTAATATGATCTTAGGCCCTGGGCTGTACACAAGTTATGGGCCCACATCCCACACGTAAGTATCACCTACATGTCAAAGTACATCACATGCTACTCTGCAGACTGTCTCTTAGCCTGAACATCTACTGCCACACTCACACTTCCCCACAGCCCACACCAACATTACCAATAATACCCAATACTGTTACTGAATAATACCCCCACACTATAACCACATACACCGCGTTCCAAATTATTATGCAAATGTTATTTTTCGCTGATTTTTCTAAATAGTCGATGCAAATGACAGTCAGTATAATCTTCAAGCCATCAACCGTTGGCGTATAATGCAAATTTTATTGAACAAATCTCCTAATGATAACAGATTTTTTTTAGAAGTAAAAAACTCAAAATGCACTGTTTCAAATTATTATGCACAACAGAGATCAAAACATTTTAAAGGTTGTAAAGAGAACTAAAATGGTCATTTTTTGAATTTAACATGCCAAGTTACATGTTAACATAGGACCCCTTCTTTGATATCACCTTCACAATTCTTGCATCCATTGAATTTATGAGTATTTGGACAGTTTCTGCTTGAATATCTTTGCAGGATGTCAGAATAGCCTCCCAGAGCTTCTGTTTTGATGTCAACTGCCTCCCACCCTCATAGATATTTTGCTTGAGGATGCTCCAAAGGTTCTCAATAGGGTTGAGGTCAGGGGAACATGGGGGCCACACAATGAGTTTCTCCCCTTTTATGCCCATAGCAGCCAATGACACAGAGGTATTCTTTGCAGCATGAGATGGTGCATTGTCATGCATGAAGATAATTTTGCTACGGGTTCTTCTTTTTGTACCACGGAAGAAAATGGTCAGTCATAAACTACGTAATTTGCAGAGGTCATTTTCACACCGTCAGGGACCCTAAAGGGGCCTACCAGCTCTCTCCCCATGATTCCAGCCCAAAACATCAATCCGCCACCTCCTTGCTGACGTCGCAGCCTTGTTGGGACATGGTGGCCATTCACCAACCATACACTACTCCATCCATCTGGACCATCCAGGGTTGCACGGCACTCATCAGTAAACAACACGGTTTGAAAATTAGTCTTCATGTATTTCTGAGCCCACTGCAGCCATTTCTGCTTGTGAGCATTGTTTAGGGGTGGCCGAATAATAGCTTTATGCACACTTGCTAACCTCTGGAGGATCCTACACCTTGAGATTCGCGGGACTCCAGAGGCACCAGCGGCTTCAAATACCTGTTTGCTGCTTTGCAATGGCATTTTAGCAGCTGCTCTCCTAATTCTATTAATTTGTCTGGCAGAAACCTTCCTCATTATGCCTTTATCTGAACGAACCCGTCTGTACTCTGAATCAGCCACAAATCTTTCCACAGTACGATGATCACGCTTACGTTTTCTTGAAATATCCAATGTTTTCATACCTTGTCCAAGGTATAGCACTATTTCATGCTTTTCGGCAGCAGAGAGATCCTTTTTCTTGCCCATATTCATTGAAACCTGTGGCCTGCTTAATAATGTGGAATGTCTTTCTTAAGTAGTTTTCCTTTGATTGGGCACACCTGGCAAACTAATTATCACAGGTGTCTGAGATTGATTACAATGATCCAAAGAGCCCTAAGACACAATACCATCCATGAGTTTAATTTAAAAACTAATAAATAAATGTTTATGACACTTAAATCCAATGTGCATAATAATTTGGAACACGGTGTAGTGACTGAATAAAACTTCAACACCATGACTGCATATTACCACCACATAGTGTTTGAATAATACCACCATAGTGTTAATGAATAATACCTTCACTCCATGAGAACATATTACTACCACATAGTGACTGAATTTATACCAGCATACTGTTACTGATTAATACCACTACACCATAACCATATAATGACTGAATAATACCCCCATACTGTTACTGAATGATACCACCACTCAATAACCACATAGTGACTGAATAATACCCCCATACTGTTACTGATTAATACCACCACACCATAACCACGTAGTGACTGAATAATACCCCCATACTGTTACTGAATAATACCATCACACCATAACCACATAGTGACTGAATAATACCCCCATACTGTTATTGAATAATACCACCACACCATAACCACATAGTGACTGAATAATACCCCCATACTGTTACTGAATAATACCGCCACACCCTAACCATATAGTGACTGAATAATACCCCCATATTGATAATGAAAAAAAACAAGATCACATATTACTACAACACAGTGTCAGAAAAAAACCACTATACTGTTAGTGAATAAAACACACTATATATAGACAAATATTACCTCCAAAGGTGACCAGATAATGGTAGATGTCAGTTATACACAGGAAATCTGCAGACCATATAAGTGATTACAGTATAGTTATATTGAGTGACTCACAGGTGACGTCTTCTCAGATTGAAATCACTCACTTTCACATTTTCTTCTTCATCCAGCCAAGACCGCAATGACAACTTCTCACGATTTCCTAAGCCCTGCAGAATATGACACAGATATCTTTGGCTCCTTGCTTTTCTAGCACACTCTCTAACTATTCCCTACCTCTACACAAACTTCCTATACATACTATACTAGGTGCCCCACACAGTAATAGTACACACACCCTTTTGTTCCCCCAAAGGCCCCACACAGTAAGTGCAACTTTTGTTTCCCTACACAGTGTTAGTGTCCCCTTTATACCTTATTCAGTGATTGAGCCACTTTTAGGGCCCTCACCCAGTAATAGAATTCCCACTCAGTACTAATATCCCCTTTATGTCCCCACAGAAATAATGTCTCCACTCAGCAGTAATGCAGCCTTTTATGCGCCCATTCAGTACTAATGCCACTTTTTCTGCCACACTCAGTAATAATGCCCCCACAGTAATTTTGCCTCTTTATACCCCCACTCAGTAAAAATGCCTGCTTTATGCCCCCCACAATAAGGATGGCCCCTTTCGTATGCCACTTTTTTATGCCCCTTTTTATTACCTAATAGACATAAATTTTAACTGAATTCAGTGGACCGGCGTGGACGGCATGATGCAGCGACATCATCGTGCCGGGCAGTTGACGTCATCAGCGTGCTTCCGATATCTTGTAGGCTTCATGTCTAAGCCAGGCTGTGGCCTACAAGAGCAAACGGCGGAGCAGGGAGCCAATGGCCAGGGGTTGGCTGGCAAATTTTAGTCTGCGGGGCAAGCACACAGCACTTGCCCAAGAGTAGCGGCCCATTCTGGGGGCAGTGGGCAATTGGCGAGTTTGCTCCCCTAACACCGCTGCGGAAGAACTCTGCTACCTGTCAACGGAAAAATCATCCACCAGGAGGAAAAATGTTTCTTGATGGCGGAGTACAAGAAAGCCTGACAAGGGAATTAGACTTTTTCCCCATGGCAGAGTACAAGAAAATGTTCCCTCTGGCTGATGACTTTTCAGTTGACAGGAAGCAGAGTTACATGAAGGGGAATTATTTTTCCTTGACCTCTAGTTTCTATTGTGGCAAATGTAAGTTTTTTAAACTTTTATACTATTAACTTTTTTTAGTAGGTTCCGCTGGACCGTTTGGACTACGTCGTAGATTCAATGGACTACTTCGATCTACTTTTTTTTTTTAAATAAAAAGGTGAAAGAGGATTGCATGGGCGATTTTAGATTTCAATAAAAAAAAAAATCTTATGAAGGGGCTTAGTGTTAGCCAGTAAAAAGGCTATCACTAACCCCTATATAACCCCGGTTCTCACTGCCGCGTGGGGAGTACGATCCAGTACCCAACCATCTGAAGCAACGGTAAGGCAGCAGGGCGGCCGCAGGCTGGTAATATCAGGATGGGAAGGGACAAAAACCGTGGCCCTTCCCACCCTGGTAATGATAGGCTGCTGCTGGTTTATTGTATCTGGCTGGTTATGAAAAATAGAGGGGAACACCACATAATTTAAAAAAAATAGATAGTTGAAAAAAAATGATGTGAGATCCTCTCTATTTTTCATAACCAGCCAGATACAATAAAGCAGCAGCAGCCTGGCATGGGAAGGGCCACGTTTTTTGGCTATTTCCAGCCTGATATTACCAGCCTGCAGCCACCTCAGTGCCTGCCCTTCACTTCAGACGGTCGGGTGCTGGATCGTACCCAGTACTCCTAGTGGCGGTGGGTACCGGGGTAATAATAGGGGTTAGTGATAACCTTATTACTGGCTAAGACTAAGCCCCTTCTTAGTAATGGACGCTCTCAATCAGACAGCTGCCATTACTAAGGTGGTAATGAAGTATTAAAAAACAGACATAAAAAAAAATTATTTTATTGAAATAACAACTCTTCCACACAATTCACTTTAACCATTTTATTTAAAAAAAAATGAAAAAAAGCTTAAATCAGCAAAGTAGTCCAACGAATCTATGACGTAGTCCAAATGGTCCAGCGGATACTGCAAAACAAAAATTAGCAGTATGAAAAATAAAAATAAAGATGGCTGCCCCCAGAGAATAACAAACATATGAATAAATAGTTACTTTAGGGAACATATTAAAATAATTAGAAAAAATAGGCCCATAAAGTAAAACATATCAAATAAAAAAAAATGAAAAAATAACACCTTTCCTTTAAAGAGAACCTTTTACCTCCCCATACATGTGCAGCTGAGTGCAGCATTTAATGGTCAGGGCTGCACGAACTCTGGGGCATGTTAAAAAAAAATTCTAGCCTCCTTCGCTATTTAGATATCGGTTCCGTAATATTTGGCGCCCCATATTTAAATAACCCCCTGAACTGTCAATGAGGAGGTAATTGGCAAGGGGGCATGTAACATCGTCGTGACACTGTCCAATCCGCTACGGACAGTGTCAGTGACAGTATACCGGTGGCTGATGTCACACGCTCAGCGTCTGAGCCTGCGCAATCTTGTTTCTGGGGACGGAAGCCTTTTAGACCCCGCCTCCGGGTGGGACCTTGCAGGCTTTCGTACTTGGCAAACAGGAAGTCATTGTTAGGCCTCTGGTCTGCCGGAACAGTCATCGGAACCTTGCGATTACATTGCTGGTTTCCGATCTGCTGGTAAAACCCCATAGATGCAGCGCTCGCTTTTCAGCGCTGCATTTAAGGGGTTAATCGACCAGATCGGAGACTAGTTCTCGTCCAGGAAATGCAGCAGGGTGTCAGCTGCAATATACAGCCGACAACTGCTGGCGATGGTGCGGGCTCAGCTTCTGAGCCTGCACCATCATCATCGCGTACTATTAAATAGCTTTTCCTTAAGACATTGGCGACAGCAACGTAATAGTATTTGACATGTCACCAAGGGGTTAAAGGCTATGTAAACCTTTGAAAGACATATATATATATTTTTTTTTATTATTATTTTATAAAAAGGTCAATCTGTGTGATTGGTTGCAGCTTTATAAATAGTTTTTATTAAAAAGAATTTTTACTTTTTGAGATACAGCTGCTTTGTATCCTGTATACAGAGCAGCAGTATCTTTCGCTATGACCAGAATCCATCAGTCCCACGGTCTCTGGCACGCAGGATACACCTGTAATCTTTCACATCTAGGTTATGAACTTAGATGTGATAGATAACAGGTGGAACCTGCGTGTCAGACATGCAGGACCCGCTTTCACTGATCCAGTCAGTCCCACGGACCTAACAGAAACAGGATTTAGCGAACGATACAGCTGCTCTGTATACAGAACACAGAGCAGCTGTATCTCAAAAAGAAAATATAATTTTCAATAAAGACTATTTATAAAAGTTGCACCAATCACACTGACAGACCTTTTTATTTAAAAAAAAAGAAGCCTTTCAAAGGTTTATACATAGCCTTTAAGTCCTTGAGCCAGCAGTGCGCTAAGACCCAAACCGAAGTTGCAGACAAAGGGAATCCTACACATGAAATGTGTATGAAATGCTATAGGTTATAAAATGTCTCCCTACTTTTATTGTACAACAGTGATATGCCCTTCTGTGGGAAGAAAGAGAAAAAATAAAAATATATTGTAGATTCATTTTAAAATCTGCATGTCTTGCCACCTGTTAGGGACCTTCTGGCTGACCCAATAATTCAGGCAACTGCTGAGAATTTGTACTCAGCACTTGTACTTGAACAGAGGATTAAGAAAGCCTAGCCTCAGATTCGCCAAATTGACTACAACCTGTAAAGTAATGCTCTCGGCTACATTTCCCTAACTTTTATAGGTCATGAACTTCTTTAATACATGACAGACGGGTATTGAGCCACACTAAGTATTGATAGGGGAAAAGACTATATAAGATATTACCAAAGTATGACTTAGTCCTCACTTAGTGCTAAGTTCTAGTTTTGACCTCCCTAGTGCCAGTGGTGCAGAATAGTATCTGGTACCACCAGACGAAAAGCCCACGAGTAACTGGTTGGGAAACACTGCTATGGGCTACGACCTGGAGTATGGTTCTGCTGTTGCAGTGGCTTTATATGATTTAACTATTGATGGACATAATGAGAGCACACATGTTAAAGCACATGGCCTCACCAATTACTTCATGACGTCTTGATTGCTGTAGTAACTAATTCGGCAGCTGGATAAACAGAGCACATTACATTAATCAGCTTGTGAAAATTACAACTTGATTGTGTATTTGTAGCAGTAGAACATTTGCTATAGAAGGTTATAGAAAATGTTACAGTGACTAAATCCAAGCAACTTACTGGCTCAGTTTTCCAGGAATGTTTCTCTGTTTGATTCAAGAATGCTTTTGTTCATGCTCAATTAAAAATTATTTTCTTCTATATATTGCAAGATTCATCTGATGTGATGTTATCTCACTGGGTCACTTTGAGCAGACTTGCACCTGTTAACCCATACACGAGCACCTGTTAACCCGTTACAAGAATGCATCCTCAGCAGGGGTGGGCCTAACCGCTCTGCTTCCTGTGATGGAAATTAGAATTCATATGGAATTTCATACAATATAAACATGTGTATATTTTTAATGCAAGATCTGAAATACAGGAAAAAATGTTGCTTTTTGCATAAAGAAAACTGATATTTTATAAGGCCAGGTCATTAAGTTTTTAGTTGCCTGACTTCCGCTATAACTACACAAAGGTTCTGCACATTTGTTTCCGTTTAGATTTTCTTTGACCATTCACCCAAAAAATTGGGAGGTTAAGTTTTTTCTCCTATGGGAAAAGCACATGAATACAAAAGGATTCTTCGCCTTGTAAAACCTTTTTTCGCCAAAATTTAGGGCAATAGCACCCAATACATATCACAATTTGTGGCAGCATTATCCCTTCTTTATAAAGTATTAACTTGTACAATTAGTTTTATTTGACTTGAGTAAAAGTTTAAAGTCTAAAAAGCATAGTTTCCATTGATGTCTATCACTTTACATAAGAACTCATGGAATTAAGTGGGATAAACAATCAAACATATACTATGTCAGTTACTGATAAAACTATATCTGTTAGATTCACATACGTAAAAACGAATGAATTGTAAGAAAGAAAAAGGCAAAACAAAAATTGCAACTCATTTACTATAATAATGTATTTTGGTTAGCAATGCAAAGCACAAATATGAATGATAGTCTGGTCATGAAGGGAGAATCAGTGCTGACATATATTTGACAGTGTGGTTTCCTGTTCTACAACAAGACAAGTAGTGTACCCAGGAAGTGGTGAGTGGACTATTTTATTAACTTGACTTGTCATGTAGTGCAGTTTGTTTAGGTACAATTTTTTGACAAACAGCACGCTCGCCTGTGCAACAACGTGATGCCAAGGTAATTGCATTGAATGTCACTGTTATACAATATACAAATGCACATTATGTATGAGCAATCAATTGTTCACAAGGACACAGCGCGCTTGTACTATATGGAAAAAATAGAATTGTCACAAGGTAACTGATTGGGTTACATCCTCTTGTTTTTCACATGCATGAATTCGTGAAAGATTCTCAACATACACTAATATGGATTTTAACCTAGTTCTAGTAAGTGTACTTGCGTAATCTATTGTCTGAGTGAGGGTGATTCATACCTTCACCCTGCCCATAATTCCATTTTCTCGAGCCAAAAATCTATTGCCAGCCTTGCTGAGCTATGGAAATCCTCTCGCAGTACAGGATCTTGGAATGTGGCCTGCTGGAAACAGCTTTGGTTGACAGAAGTTGATAGGCAGGACAGGTAATTTATGGACATTAGAATAGCCATAGCCTGCACAGATATTGATCAGTGATTTTATAGCCATTTTATGCACAAATGGGCAAATACAAATTGCTCTGACTTTTATGTATAATATATGGGACATAAGCTACCACCAGTCACTAGCATTTATTTACTTACTCTTGTTGGATATACAGCTTGGACATGTTCTGTAGTGCTATACCGAGATTGTCACATTCATCCCTGGCCCCAGTGGCATTTGCAATTTTAATTCCCTGTATCGAGCACATACACATTTTTAAAGTGTGGGAGGAAACCCACGGAGACATACAAACTCCAGAATGTGTGCATGCCATCTATGTATGATCAGGCTAGGGTGGATTATAACACAAATAATGTAAATAACGTGAACGAGACTTAAATAGAATTTCAAACGTGGGTTGACACGAGGGTCGGCCACAGCTTTATTTATATTTATTTATTTATATATTTTTAAAAATAAACCGATTATGTGGTAATAACTCCGGAATGCTTTCACCTATCCAAGCGATTCTGAGATTGTTTTCTCGTGACACACTGGACTTTAAGTTAGTGGTAAAATTTGGTCGATACATTCAATTTTTATTTGTAAAAAAAAAAAGAAACACCAACATTTAGAGAAAATTTGTACAAATTTGCATTTTTCTAAATTTTAATGTATCTGCTTGTAAGACAGATAGTTATACCACATAAAATAGTTACTAGTTCACATATCACATATGTCTACTTTATGTTGCCATCATTTTTTGAACATTCTTTTCTTTTTCAAGGACGTTACAAGGCTTAGAACTTTAGCAGCAATTCCTCACAATTTCAATAAAATTTCAAAAGGCAATTTTTTTTAGGGACAAGTTCAGAGCTAAAGTGACTTTGAGGGCCTTATATAATAGAAAACCGCTATAAATTACAGCAATGTGGAGGTGAAAATTACAAATTTCATTTTTTTTGCAGAGAAACAGTTTTAATCCATTTTTTTCTTTTGTAACACAGAAGGTTTTAACAGAGAAACGTTATTCAATATTTATTGCCCAGGTTCTGCCTTTTTTAGAAATATCTCACATGTGGCCCTAGAGTGGTAATGGACTGAAACACAGGCCTCAGAAGCAAAGGAGCACTTAGTAGCTTTAGGGGCCTCCCTTTTATTAGAATATATTTTAGGCACCGTGTCATGTTTGAAGAGGTCTTGTGATGCCAAAACAGTAGAAACCCCCGAAAAGTGACCCCATTTAGGAAGCTACACCCCTCAAGGAAATTATCTACGGGTATAGTGAGCATTTTGACCCCACAGTTTTTTGGCTTAAATTATTGGAAGTAGGCCGTGAAAATGAAAATCTACATTTTTTTCAATAAAATGTAAGTTTAGCTAATTTTTTTTTCATTTACATCAGAACTAATGCAGAAAAAGCACCACACCATTTGTAGAGCAGTTTCTCCTGAGTAAAACAATACCCTATATGTGGTCATAAACAGCTGTTTGGACACACGGCAGGGTTCAGAAGGGAAAAAGTGCCATTTGACTTTTGGAGCTCAAATTTAGCTGGAATGGTTTGCGGAGGCCATGTCGCATTTGCAAAGCCCATGTGGGGACAAAACAGTGGAAACCCCCCAAAAGTGACCCCATTTAGGAAACTACACCCCTCAAGCAACTTATGTAAGGGTTTAGTGAGCATTTTGACCCCACAGGTTTTTTGCAGAAATTATTGGAAGTAGGCCGTGAAAATGAAAATCTAAATTTTTTTCAATAAAATGTAGGTTTAGCTAATGTTTTTTCATTTCCGCAATAACTAAAGCAGAAAAAGCTCCCCAACATTTGTAGATCAGTTTCTTCTGAGTAAAACAATACCCCATATGTGGTGATAAACGGCTGTTTGGACACACGGCAGGGCTCGGAAGGGAAGAAGTGCTATTTGGCATTCAGATTTTGCTAGAGTGGTTTGTGGAGGCCATGTCGCGTTTGCAAAGCCCCTGAGGGACCAAAACAGTGTGAACACCCCAAAAGTGATCCCATTTAGGAAACTACACCCCTCAAGGAACTTATCTAAGGGTATAGTTAGCATTTTGACTCCACAGGTTTTTTGTCTGAATTGATGTGACTTAGGCAGTATTTACTGGAATTTCAATATATAATGTGGGGGCATGTGTATGTTGTGAAGACCAAATCAGAGTATAATAAAAGGGTACATGAATAATAAAATTAATAATTCATAGATGTGTGGTAAGCCTTGAAGCAATCCTTTATGCACAGGCCAGGTTTTTTGGGGCAGGTGTCGCACTAATAAGTGGTGTCCCTTCTTATGCCCCTTTTGCTACACACTCTGCACCTTTTTTGGGATCTTCCCTTCTTTGCACGATGCCGGCAAAGGGTTGCCCTGGTACAATACGAACGCCCTCACTTTCAGCAGATGTGCTTTGATCCTCCCCTGCCTGGTTTTCAAACACAAGCACCTTGATAATCTCCTCCTGAAAATTAAAGAATGACCCTTTAGGGCAAATTTGGATAGCACGTAAGCGTTATACAACGCCATCTGTACCATGTGCACGTCCACCTTTTTGTACCACACCCTTGTTTTTCTCATGGCATTATAGGGCTTTAGCACTTGATCTGAGAGATCAACCCCTCCCATGTACTTGTCATAGCCCACGATGCAATCTGGCTTGTGGGTCACTGTTGTGGTACCTCGTACAGGGACAGGGGCGCTGCCGTTCCCATGTATTGTGGCCAAGAGAAGGACATCCCTCTTGTCCTTATACTTGACGAACAACACGTTCTCACTGCATAATGCCCTGCTCTCACCCCTTCTGACACGTTGGCCAAGCAGTGTTTTAGGGAGGCCTCCCTGGTTTTTGTGCACCGTGCCGCATGCTGCAGTATTTCTGGTGGAGAGGCATTTAAATAGTGGGCTGCTGGTGTAGAAGTTATCCACGTAAAGTTGATAACCCTGGTCCAGCAGTGGGTGCACCAAATCCCACACTATTTTCGCACTAACTCCCAGGACAGGGGGGCATTCTGGGGTTTCAATCCTGGAGTCCTTCCCTTCATAAACCCAAAACTTGTAGGTGTATCCTGAGCTACTCTCACACAGTTTGTACATTTTTATCCCATACCTTGCCCTCTTACTGGGCAGGTATTGGCAGAATTTTAGCCTACCCTTAAAATGTACAAGGGACTCATCTATTACAATGTTCTTTTGGGGGTATACGCTTCTTGAAATTTGGTGCAGAAATGATTAATTACTGGCCTAATTTTGAATAGGCGGTCAAATGTGGGGTCATCACTGGGCGGGCACTGTGCATTATTATTATAATGCAAAAATTTAAGAATAGCTTCAAAGCGAGTCCAGGGCATTGCCATGTGGTAAATTGGGGTGTTGTACAAAACATCTGTACTCCAGTATTGTCTGATCTGGGGCTTCTTTACTAGCCCCAAAATTTGAGCAACTCCGCTGCATCTACAGGAGTCCACTTGAAGGGTCTAGCATATGATGACGTGGGGTTCTGGGCAATAAATTGCTGGGCATATAAATTGGTCTGGGCCTGAATCCTCACTGAAAAAAACCTTAAAAAAAATCTATTTCTGTGAGGCCTTCAGTCTCAAAATGAGTTCCTGAGCTGCCTATGAATTCGGGGATCTAAGGCTCATAATTCTCAGGGGGTGGGTTCCACACGGGATCACTTATCTGGGGGGTTGCCTCAGCTGATGTCCTGGGTCGCCTTTGCGGGGGTTCCCCATCTCTGGATGGTGATGAGGAGGAGGAGGACAAGATGTATGGGGCGAATTCCTCTTCTCCCTCGCTGGCGGAATCAGTGTCAGAGGCCAGGATGGCGTATGCCTCCTCTGCTGAATAGACCCTTTGGGATGATTGAGACATTTTTATTAGGGGGGTGTGTAGTGCTTGAACATTTGTAACACTGACTTTATTTTAACACAAGGAGTTGTGTGTGTTGTGCTTTTACACGTGTATTTCAAAATTGCTGAATAAAAAAATAAAAAAGAAAGAAACTAAAAGTTTACAAAAAATGGTATAAAAAATTTACTGAACAAACTTCAGTAACAAAAAATTATGGCAATATAAAAGTGTAAATAATTTCCTGACACTAACTAAAATTTTGTGACGTTCAATCTGCTAAAAAAAAAAATGGAGTATAAAAACTACTGCAGTAAATTTCGGCTAAAACTATAAAACTACGCTATGTAAAATTTAGTGAACGAACTTCAGTAAAAAAACTGAATGTCTGTCACTAAGGGTATGTTCACACGGCAGCGTCCGTAACGGCCGAAATTACGGGGCTGTTTCCAGGAGAAAACAGCCCCGTCATTTCAGCCGTAACGGCATGTGCAGGCGCTTGAACGCCACGTCCATTACGGACGTAACAGGAGCTGGTTTTCCATGGAGTCCATGGAAAACGGCTCCATTTACGTCTGACACTTGTTTGGCGCAGGCGTCTATTTACGCACCGTCTTTTGACAGCGACGCATAAATATACGCCTCGTGTGAACAGACAAACGTCAGCCCATTGCTTTCAATGGGCAAATGTTTGTCAACGCTTTCAAGCCGTAATTTCGGACGTAATTCGGGGGTTAATACACCCGAATTACGTCCGTAAATAGGCCGTGTGAACATACCCTAACTGACGCTAAATCTGTACCGCTATATATTAGTGCTAAAAAAACTGTAGTATAAAAAGTATACGCCAGTAAATTTAGACTAAAACTATAAAGCTACAGTAACCACTGACACTAAATGTAGCACTATATTTTAGAAAAAAAACTGTAGTATAAGAAATATACTACAGTAAATTGACACGAACTTTAGAAAATTTGTATAGCTAAAACTGCCTAAAATGATATGTAATTTTTTTTATATAATAAAACAGAGGCTAACCTATATGTCCACTACCCTACCTATGCAGGTACTAGCTACCCCTAAACCACCACTACCCTAACGCCCTACCTATGCAGGTACTAGCTACACCTAACTATATTTTATTTAACTACTTTTTTACAGTTTTATATAATAAAAAAAAAGGCCCAAAAAAACCTGCATCAACCAATTACCACTGAGGCTGATTATAGACTGGAACAGGGACTGTGAAAGGGAAATTCAGGAATCACTAGTGCTGCTGCTAAAAAAAAAAAAGCAGCACTGTTGATGATGATGATCATAGTCAGTGATCACACAGCAAGATGCAGGAGATGACGATCGCAGCACAGAAGGCCTCAGCAACGGTAAGTATTCGGTTCACAGACTCACACACCAGCTCTGCTCACCGTTCCAAACCGGAATCAGGTGGGCAGAGCTGGTGCTGGGTGTTTGAAACGCCCGCCACGGCTATGATCTATGCAGACCGACCAATGGTAGCGATCTGGGGGGTGGCACCATCACAAGTACATGGCAGGGATTGACGCCATACTAGACAGCACCAATCCCCACCGTATCACTGTGCCCTGCGGCACAGTGATCGGTTATAGCTGTAAAAAGGCGCGATTGGCCGGTCTGAACTGACCGACCAATCACAGCGATCGCCGATGCAGGGGGGGGAGCGCCACCCTTCTGGGCCACGTGTAAAGATGGATTGCTGTCAGGGACAGCCGCCATCTTTACTCTGTCACCGTGTCTTTCGACACAGTGACCACTTAATGCTCCAACGTACCCATACGTTGGATTGCGTTAAGTACCTAACGACAATGACATACCCATATGTTGGATGTTGTTAAGGGGTTAAATACCATAACAATTTGTTTACTATTATTACCCAAATGCCAGCCCGCCTAAGGAAGGGCATGTGGGTCATACCTTTTCCCAGAAAATACTGCCTGCCGTGACATAAATTTTCAAACAAAATATTTACACAACATGACACAAAAAACCACAGCCAACTGGCAAAAATTCCCTACACCAATTAACTGAAAAATTGCACTGAATCTATATAAAATGGGGGGGGGGGGGGGGGGGTGATGGTATACATATAAAACCTTTAAAGTGCTTATGTTTTTGTTTTTTTGTTGTTGTATTTTAACATTCATATATATATATATATATATATATATATATATATATTTATTTATTATTTTTGTTGGGGTTTTTTTTAAATGTTTTTTTTTTACCATACATATAGATATTCCATTATCAACATTGTCCATTTTATGTTTTTATTTTTTTAAATTAATTTAAAACAAAAGCAAGTAACGGCCAAAAGAGGAAGATGTCTTCCCGCCCTCCCATTATAAACCCAGAACAGGAAGGGTGGGTAAGACCGTCCCAGACCACCCAAAAACGCCCTGTAGGCAGGTATCCTATGCCCCTATAGGCCCTGCTGCATAAATAATAACTTGAACAGTCCCCCTAGCAAAATATGGCTCCTTAAACCCTTAAATGCAGCCCAGTCATGAGCCCAACGGCTAATAAGCCTGAGGGTCTTCAAGACTGTGTGCATGCCATCTATGTATGATCAGGCTAGGGTGGATTATAACACAAATAATATAAATAACGTGAACGAGACTTAACCCCTTAGTGACCAAGCTTGTTTGGACCTTAATGACCAAGCCAAATTTGTCAAATCTGGTATGTGTGACTTTATCAGAGAATAACTCTGTGAAAGTTTTGAATATCCAAGTAATTCTGACATTGTTTTTTCGTCACATGTTATACTGTATTTTAGTGGTAAAAGTAGACTGATATGATTTGCGGAAATTAATAAAAAAATAGAAAAATTTATAATTGAAATTAAATATATATTTCCATCTCTTTACTCTATTTTGGCAGCACTTTTGAAAAAAATAAAATAATTTTTGAGCAATTTAGAAGACTTACAAGTTTAGTAATAAATTTATAAATTTTGAAGTACATTTTGTTTTCCTTCACCAAGCCAGGTTTTCAGAGGCTCATAGGTGTCAGAATGGTGGAAACCCCCACAAGTGACCCCATTTTAAAAACTACACCCCTTAAGGTATTTATTAAGGGGTGTTGTAAGTATTTTGACCCCACAGTTTTTTTGTAAGAATTCATGCAAAGCAGGCATAAAAAAATATAATTTCACTTTTTTCATAAAAGTATCACTTTGAAGACCAATTTCTTTGTAAAGCGACCATGAGAATGAAGAAACACACCCCAAAATCTATCACCCTGTTTCTCCTGTTTTCAAAAATGCCCCCATTGTGACCCTAATGCGTTGCCTGGACACACGGCAGGGCCCGAAAGGGAGGGAGCACCCGGAGGCTTTCAGGACTCATATTTTGCTTGAAAATGTTTTAGACCCCACTGTACATTTGGAGAGGTTTTGAACTACCAGAACGATAGAAACTCCCCATAAACGACCCCATTTAGAAAACTAGACCCCTTAAGGTATTTATCTAGGGGTGTAGTGAGTATTTTGACCCCACAGTTTTTTGCTAAATTGAATGCATAGCAGGTGAAATTTAAAAAAAAATCACTTTTTATATAAAAGTATCACTTTGAAGACCGATTTCTTTGTAAAGCGATCATGAGAATGAAGAAACACACCCCAAAATCTATCACCCTTTTTCTCCTGTTTTCAAAAATGCCCCCATTGTGACCCTAATGCGTTGCCTGGACACACGGCAGGGCCCGAAAGGGAGGGAGCACCCGGAGGCTTTCAGGACTCATATTTTGCTTGAAAATGTTTTAGACCCCACTGTACATTTGGAGAGGTTTTGAACTACCAGAACGATAGAAACTGACCATAAACGACCCCATTTAGAAAACTAGACCCCTTAAGGTATTTATCTAGGGGTATAGTAAGTATTTTTACCCCACAGTTTTTTGCTAAATTTAATAAATAGCAGGTGAAAAAAAAAATAATTTCACTTTTTTCATAAAAGTGTCAGTTTGAAGACCGATTTCTTTGTAAAGCGACCATGAGAATGAAGAAACACACCCCAAAATCTATCACCCTGTTTCTCCTGTTTTCAAAAATACTCCCATTGTTGCCCCAATCTGCTTATTAGACGTGTGGCTGGGCCAAAAAGAGAGGGAGCACCCTTTGGCTTTCAGGGCACAATTGAATAAATTCTAGGCCCCATATCATGCATTTAGAGGCATTGAGCTGCCTGAAGAAAAAAAAAAAACCACGCTGAAATGACCCCATTTTAAAAACTAAACCCCTAAAAGGTATTCATCTAGTGGTGTAGTGAGCATGCGGACCAAACATTTTTAAAGGAGGAAATAATGGGTATTATTTCAGACACTATGGGTATATAATGTTTTCTTCAAAGTCTTATTCCGTTTCCACATGAAATAGAGGAGACGTGGTAGAAGGTTATTTTGTTAGAAATATGCCACATTAATAAATTTGTGCGGCATACAGAAGAGAAGTGAAGCCGTATATTCATAACGGATACATGTTGCTATAGACATATTTGCCTGTACTTATGACTATGTCTTGCTGAAGAAGCAGTTGGTGCCATTATGATGTCATTGTGGACAGAATTCTGTCCTAATATAAAATCAGTCAGAGAGGAAAAAATAAACTGTACTGGAGTGACGGGCAATATCTTCAAACAAATGGAGGAAAATGCTGTATGTGGCAGGACATAGTCATAAGAACAGTCAAAATAAAAAAATTGTGGATGTGGGATTTTGTACTGGACAATTAATTCCAGCACTTGATCACCCACAAATAAATAAAAAAAATCATAAGGGGTAAAATTAGTTTCACGGTCTGAAAAAAAATGTGCTCTACAACCTATCCCACAAGAAATAATCCGTACTTGGAAAGCCCACAAACTAAAAAGAAAATATAAAGAAATTGACTCCCTAAAAAGACCTCCCACCCATTTTTTATTTTTTTTTTGTGTTAAATTCTAGTAATTTGCAACCGTGTGAAAGGTTTCGAAACAGGGGTAGTTACAAAGGGCTGGTTTTGATGGACACATGGGGCAATAAAAGCGGGTATCCCTCCTCCTGCCATGCTTGCTACATACCCGACACCTTCTTTAGGGATGTTTTTGGGTCTCAGTGGAAGGAATAGGGTGTAAAAAGTTGTGCTCTGAAAGCCTGCGCACATCCTCAGATTCGCAGGATTCTGCAGGTATAGTGGACTCAAAAAGGAGATGCTCAATGACCTTCTCCTGAAATTGAAGAAAAGTGAGCGTTCCTTGGGCTTTTTTGAAAATAACAAAACTGTTATAGGTAGCAACCTGGATGAGGTAGATTGCTACCTTTTTGGTACCAGGCCTTATTTTTGCGCTTCACCAGGTAAGGCTGAAGCACCTGGTCTGAAAGGTCTACACCCCCCATAAATTTGTTGTAGTCTGTTACACAGACAGGTTTCTGCTTTGCAGTGGTAGCCCCCCTCTCTGTAATTGCCACAGTGGTGTCCGTGTGTACGGTGGATAGCATGTAGACATCCTTCCTGTCGGCCCACTTCACTGCAAGTAATTCCTGACTTGCAAGGGCCATGGATGTTTCTTTTCCCAAACGCCTGGACACCAACTGTTGTGGGAGTCCCACTCTGTTCTTCCGTACTGTCCCACAAGCCCCTGTATTTGCAGCATGGAGGGCTTTATAAAGGGCAACGCTTGTATAAAAATTGTCTGTATAGACGTGGTACCCCTTGTGCAGAAATGGCTCCATTAGGTTCCACACAATTTTGCCAGAGGTGCCAATAGTTTCTGGGCAGCCTGGGGTATGAATTTGGCAGTCCCTGCCTTCATATATTTTGAAACCGCAGGTGTAACCCATTGTGCTCTCGCACACTTTGTACAATTTCACCCCATATCTGGCTAGTTTGGAAGGGATGAATTGACGAAAGGAAAGACGCCCTTTGAAGCTCATGAGCGATTCATCTACAGACAAATTTTTATCAGGGGTATACAACTTTAGAAATAAATCACTTAGAAGGGTGATTAATGGCCTTAATTTATTAAGCCGATCATAGGCTGGGTCACTTCTTGGGGGGACTTGGGAATTGTCAGTAAAATGCATGAATCGCATTAGGGCCTCATAGCGGTTTCTGGACATCACTGCTGCAAATACAGGGGTAGCGTGGACAGCACTAGAAGTCCAGTAGGACCGGACAGATGTAAAAAAAAAAATATTTCTGGGACACTTGTGGGGCTCCACGTTCTGGAGTACATAGACACAGGCTTTTGTAGAACAAACTGCCTAGCATACAGATTAGTCTGCTGGACTATCAAGTCTAGGACCGTATCACATATAAATAAATTAAAAAAATTATAGGGGGTAAAATTTTGGACGTCAACACTAATTCCTGGGGTCGCTTCAAATTGGGGTACTTGGGGGGAAAATGATAGTGCAGGATCCCACATCACGGGAGGGACTGCAACACTCGGCCCTGCACTTGACACCTCTACAGCGACTGACATATCTACCACCATAGGACTATGGGGTTCAGCGGTAGAACTAGAATCGTCACTGTCACTGTCGGGAACAAATTCTGAAGCGGTGTCTGTTTCGCTTTCAGAAGTGTCGGAACATAGCAAGGCGTAGGCTTGCTCCGCGCTGTACATACGCTGAGACATATTTATAGATATGTGTATATATATATATATTTCCTGATCGTCCGTCGGCAGCACACATATGAGATGTTATCTCCCTAGATATAATTAGAAGAGAACAGGTTAACAAGCAATAACCAATTAAAGAGGCTCTGTCACCAGATTTTGCAACCCCTATCTGCTATTGCAGCAGATAGGCGCTGCAATGTAGATTACAGTAACGTTTTTATTTTTAAAAAACGAGCATTTTTGGCCAAGTTATGACCATTTTTGTAGTTATGCAAATGAGGCTTGCAAAAGTCCAAGTGGGTGTGTTTAAAAGTACAAGTCCAAGTGGGCGTGTATTATGTGCGTACAACGGGGCGTTTTTAATACTTTTACTAGCTGGGCGCTCTGAAGAGAAGTAACATCCTCTTCTCTTCAGAACGCCCAGCTTCTGACAGTGCAGATCTGTGACGTCACTCACAGGTCCTGCATAGTGTCGGCCACATCGGCACCAGAGGCTACAGTTGATTCTGCAGCAGCATCAGCGTTTGCAGGTAAGTCGATCTTACCTGCAAACGCTGATGCTGCCGCAGAATCAACTGTAGCCTCTGGTGCCGATGTGGCCGACACTATGCAGGACCTGTGAGTGACGTCACAGATCTGCACTGTCAGAAGCTGGGCGTTCTGAAGAGAAGAGGATGTTACTTCTCTTCAGAGCGCCCAGCTAGTAAAAGTATTAAAAACGCCCCGATGTACGCACATAATACACGCCCACTTGGACTTGTACTTTTAAACACACCCACTTGGACTTTTGCAAGCCTCATTTGCATAACTACAAAAATGGTCATAACTTGGCCAAAAATGCTCGTTTTTTAAAAATAAAAACGTTACTGTAATCTACATTGCAGCGCCTATCTGCTGCAATAGCAGATAGGGGTTGCAAAATCTGGTGACAGAGCCTCTTTAACTAGTAATGCAAGGACCTCCTATATAAGGCCATGGGAAACCCCACCTCCTTGTATTTTTATTTCTCTTGCTGGGTTGCTCATGTAGAAAATCATTGGATCCAACAGTTATGGTTACCTCAGGAGAAGTCTCTTTCATCCAACCTAAGAGAATTGAAAGCAGTCAAGCTAGCACTTCATCATTTTTCACTCTGTGCTTCATAATCTCAATGTCCTGGTCCAGACAGACAACCTGGCATCAGTCTACTATATAAACAAACATGGTGGCACGAGGAGTCATCAACTTTCCAAAGAGTGCAGAGCTATAATGACATAGTCCGAATCCAATCTTCTGAATATTCGGCAGCTCATATCCGGGGTTCTCTCAAAGCAGTCTGGCTAAGTCGGAACACTCTACATTTAGGAGAATGGAGCCTGAATCCAGAGATATTCAGACCGATCACCATGAGGAAGGGAGTACCAGATCTAGACGTGATGGCATCATGGGATAACACGAAAACAAAAATTTATTTTTGTTCTCTGTCCCCAATAGGTCACACAGTGACCATAGTCAGTCGATCAGTTGGTCCAACAAGTTGATCTATGTCTTCCTGCCTCTTCCTCTAATTCAGAAACTCATCAAGAAAATCTTAGATGAGAAAGCAGAAGCCATCGCAGTGATACCCTTTCTGGCCACGCCGGGCTTGGTTTTCTCTTGCATTATATATTTTGAGAGGCAGATTCTGGAAACTGCCAGCCCATCAAGACCTCCTCATCTAGGAAGGTTACTTTCACCAACAGGTCCGCAACTTACATCTGACAGTTTGGAGACTGTTTTAGGGACTCCCGCTCAATCAGGCATGTCAGAAGTGGTCATTAAAACACTACTTGCGGCTAGAAAACCAGCCACCATTTCGGTGTACAATAGAGTTTGGAATATCTAAATACTGGTGTGTCTCAAATTCCGTCTCTATGGAGGTTTTCGCATCCCTTCTTCAATTTCTCCAAGAAGGTTTCAACAAAGGCCTTAAATACAACACGCTGAAGGTGCACTTCACAGCCATAAATGCTTAATCAGAATCAAAATTTTCTAATCCGG
Organism: Rhinoderma darwinii; assembly: GCF_050947455.1. Lineage (NCBI taxonomy): Eukaryota > Metazoa > Chordata > Amphibia > Anura > Rhinodermatidae > Rhinoderma > Rhinoderma darwinii. The sequence continues at coordinate 317,793,656 of NC_134690.1, forward strand.
CTCTGATCCGTAGATTCTTCAAAGCTATAAGAAATCTAAAACCGGAGGTTCATAATCCTGTTCCTTCATGGGATTTGTCCTTGGGCCTCCAAGCATTGACAGGTCCTCCGTTAGAACCTATTCTCCAAGCGAGCCTAAAACACATATCCTTCAAAACTCTATTCTTAGTGGCAATCACTTCGGTAAAGAGAGTAGGAGAACTGCAGGCCCTGTCATGCAAAGAGCCGTATCTTCGTATATTACGTCTTCCAAATTTCAGACCTAAAATTCCTTCTGCGTCACACGTTGAATAGGAAATCATCCTAGCTGTCTTTTTTTCCTGAACCAGAATTGGATCATGAAACCTCTCTACATACTCTGGATGTAAAAAGAGCAGGGCTCTCATACCTTCAGACAACTCAACCATTTAGAATCCTTATTCTTACAATTTCATGGCAAAGCCAAAGACCAGTGAAGCTACCCTGGCTAGATGGATAAAAGACACCATCAGTCTGTTATTCTCTGTCCGGGCAGACTGCTCCGATCCATGTAAAAGCTCACTACACTCGTTCTATTGCAACCTCATGAGCAGAATTTGGTCGTATACCCTTAGAACAGATCTGCAAAGCAGCAACTTGGGCATCACCTTCAACCTTCATCCGTCACTATAGGTTGGACGTTTCTGCTCCCGTGTATTCAGCCTTTGGCAAAATGGTGTTAAATAAAGCGACTGGATCTCCCACCCCATAAATATTGCTTTGCAAATCTCATATGTGTGCTGCCGACGGACGATCAGGAAAGCTGAAATTTGCTTACCGAAATTTTCATTTCCTGGAGTCTGGAGGCAGCACAGCTTCCCACCCTGATTAATTATTTTAACTGCTACATACCATAAAAGGAGGTGGGGTTTCCCTGGGCCTTATATAGGAGGTCCTTGCATTACTAGTTAATTGGTTATTGCTTGTTAACCTGTTCTCTTCTAATTATATCTAGGGAGATAACATCTCATATGTGTGCTGCCTCCGGACTCCAGGAAATTAAAATTTCGGTAAACAAATTTCAGCTATATATATGCCCTATAAGTCCTAACCCTAAAGTAAACCTAAAAACCTAAAAACTACACAAATTATTATTATATTTTTTTTATATAACAGACGTAAAATAAATTCTAACGGCCCTAAACACGAACGCTAAACTAGCCCTAACCCTAAAGTAACGCTAAACTAGCACTAAACCTAAAGTAACGCTAAACTAGCACTAACGCTAAACTAGCACTAACTCTAAACTAGCACTAACGCTAATCTAGCGCTGACGCTAATATAGATTTTATATATTATATATATATAAATATATATACATATATATATTATATATGTATATATTAGAAAGATGATTTTTTTCACTTTTTTTTTCTTCACAGAACAGGACGCAGACTGATCTCTCTCTCCTCTCAGAACAACTACAATGGGAGGAGAGAGAAACACAGCCCATGTCCTGGCTGTGTTATGAAAATAGCTGTCAGTGATCTCTGTGATAGGTTTTATCACAGAGATCACCTGATCAGGGACCAGTCACAACGGTCCCTGACTGTTGCTGTGCCAGCTACCAACATAGGTAAGCTTTGTTGCACTGCGCATGCGGGCGCCATTTTGGGGGGGGGGGAATCGGACCGGGGGGGGGTCGGACCAGGGGGGGGAAATCGGACATGAAGGGGAATCGGACGGGGGAAGGATCGGACGTGGGAGGGGGGGACACACTAATTACCCGTTCTCTCTCCTCTCTAAGGAGTTATTCCATGAGAGGATAGAGAAATGGCAACGATCTGCTGCTTTACCGTGAACGCCGTGAATCGTTATAATTTTGGCCTTGAGGACAGAACAATTTTTTTAAATTTCCCTCTTTGCTTCCCGACGCTTATTTTTTGTACGACGTAGTTGTATGAGACTTTGTTTTTTGCGGGACGACTTGTACTTTATCTAGGTACCATTTTTTGGTACAAATACATTACCTTTTAAATTCTATACGTTTTTATTTTAGCGAAAATGCAGAAAAAAAAGGCAGTTCCGCAGCAGTTTTAATATTTTTTTTTTTTACACTATACTCCGATTATCATAAATAATGTTATACATATGTTGTACAGGTGGTACGGTCGGGGCGATACCAAATATGTCTACATTATTTCAAGTTTTGGGACTTATATTTGAAAAAGTTTATTTATTATTACAAAAATGTGTGTTTCTGTGTATTTTTTTTTTACTTTCTATTTATTATTTTTTTTACATTCATTTAACTTTTTTTTTTAATCCCATAAAGGGATTTATCATTTTGATTTTGTAACTGTAATGTACTGGCATATCTTTGCCACGAGTAAGAGCACTGCACGTGCTCGAAACGCGTAGACTCGGGTTCTAGCCCACACTACTCTTCGCCTTGAGACTGCGTCTCTCTTCTACTTTTCATCCAATTTTGTTTTGCCAATAAAAGTGGGACTAGAACTTCCCTTTTAAACTTCATACAGCGCTGGATCATCTTTCCTCTTTTCTTGTACATCAGTGAGGGAGTGATGCTTGTCACACAGGAACAGCTTTAAGAATTGCACATACATATTTGAAGGGAATGGTGGGCTTTAAAATAAATAATTTTCCATCCAACAACTATCATACTGTACTTCAGGGAACAAGGGAAATAGAGTCCATGTTTAAAACCTTTGGAAGGGTGCTCAGTATTGGATTACCAACATTGCTGTCGGGACATTTTGAAGGAAATAACCTGTTTAATTCTTTCCTGCACGTCCATTCCAGTATATACTGTGAGTGGAGTTCCATTCCACGGGACTTTGTCCATATCCCTGACATCTGAGTACCTCTATGCGTGAGGAGCCATTCTCCTCATTTCTGCTCCAGGGTTACCTTTTTGCAAATTTCTGGTGACAGAGTCCCTTTAAGTACCCACTGAGTCACTACTCCAGGGACGCTTCACTCCTTGGGCTTTAAAACTACACATCCTCCTGACATCAATCTCGTTTTTTTTTTACAGGTAGTACAAAAGCCAGCCTGCGTACACCCAAGTCTAAAACACCTTATGCATAATATCCCTGCTACTGCTCAATGGTCCCATCCTATTAACTGATAAGAACAGAGGATACTCTAAGGCCTCATTCACACGACAGGGTCCGAGTGTCGGCCGGAAAAATCGGCCGTTTTTGGCCGATTTTCCCGGCCGGTTTGCATCCGATTTGCATCCGTTCCGATTCCGTTCCGGGCCGAGTTGCCGTTTTTACCGGCCGATTTGGACCCGATTTGCATCCGTTTTTTTCCCTGTCCGTTTTAAAATCGGATGAATTTCATTTAAATTTGTTGCCACACACAGCCCTTTGTAGATAATGCTACAGCCCCCCTGGTAGGTAATGCCACCCAGCCCCCTGTTGGTGATGCCACACAGCCCCCTGTAGGTAATGCCACCAAGCCCCCTGTAGGTAATGCCACCCAGCCCCCTGTAGGTAATGCCACCCAGCCCCCTGTAGGTGATGCCACACAGCCCCCTGTAGGTGATGCCACACAGCCCCCTGTAGGTAATGCCACCTAGCCCCCTGTAGGTAATTCCACCCAGCCCCCTGTAGGTGATGCCACCCAGCCCCCTGTAGGCGATGCCACCCACCAGTCCCCTGTAGGCGATGCCACCCACCAGTCCCCTGTAGGTGATGCCACCCACCCTGACCCCTGTAGGTGATGCCACCCACCCTGCCCCCTGTAGGTGATGCCACCCACCCTGCCCCCTGTAGGTGATGCCACCCACCCTGCCCCATGTAGGTGATTCCACACTGCCCCCTGTAGGTGATTCCACCCTGCCCCCTGTAGGTGATGCCACACAGCCCACTGTAGGTGATGCCACACAGCCCACTGTAGGTAATGCCACCCACCAGCCCCCTGTAGGTGATGCCACCCACCCTGCCCCCTGTAGGTGATGCCACCCACCCTGCCCCCTGTAGGTGATGCCACCCACCCTGCCCCCTGTAGGTGATTCCACCCTGCCGCCTGTAGGTGATTCCACCCTGCCCTCTGTAGGTGATTCCACCCTGCCCCCTGTAGGTGATGCCACCCAGCCCCCTGTAGGTGATGCCACCAAGTCCCCTGTAGGTGATCCCACACAGCCCCCTGTAGGTTGCACCCATCCCCCCCCCCCCCTTCCTGGAGAAGTCACTGACTTCAATGTCCATATATGGACAGTGTAGTCACTGACTTCTCCTGAAGAGGAATTCCCTGCCACAGGTCGGGAATTCCGCTTCAGAAGTGAGTGACGTCACTGTGTCCATATATGGACAGTGTAGTCACTCACTTCTCCTGTAGCGGAATCCCTGGCCATAGAGTCGGGGATTCCGCTGCAGAAGTACGTGACTTTGCTGTGTCCATATATGGACAGTGTAGTCATGCACTTCTCCTGTAGCGGCATCCCCGGCCATAGAGTCGGGGATTCCGCTGCAGAAGTGCGTGACTTCGCTGTGTCCATATATGGACAGTGTAGTCAGTCACTTCTCCTGTAGCGGCATCCCCGACCATAGAGTTGGGGATTCCGCTGCAGAAGTGAGTGACTTCGCTGTGTCCATATCTGGACAGTGTAGTCACGCACTTCTCCTGTAGCTGAATCCCCAATCCCCGGCCGGGGATTCCGACTCCTACAGCGAGCAATAAAAGACCCTCCTCCTCCTCCTCACATGCACTCTGCACTGTGAGGAGGAGGAGAGAGAGTGCGCGAGCGACGGTAGACCCGGCCATCACTCGGGACACATTCCGGTGATGGCCGGGTATTACCCGGCCCCATAGACTTCTATGGGAGCCGGGCGGCCGGGCACCCGGCTGAAAATAGAGCATGTCCTATTTTTTGACGGACGGTTTTCCCGGCCGTCAAAAAATCGGTCGTGTGAATAGCCCCATTAGGGGTCTATTATTCCTAATGCAGCCGGGTGCCGGCCGATTTATGAACGGCCGGCACCCGGCCGGGAATCCCTGTCGTGTGAATCCCGCCTAAGAGTCCTTTTACACCGGCCAATCACAACTACCGTTGATCAAAGAGACAACTCGTTGATTGGCGCTGGTTTTCTCCTTTCACAAGAAGCTATGATGAGTAATGTATGGGGACCAGCAATCTTTACTATGATCCCTCGTCCCAATGCATTACCATCATGTCGGCAGCACATCTCACTGTTTTCACAGGGAGATGTGTTGCTGACAATGATAATATTTTCGGCTGCATAAATGATATGATAAGCCAATGAATGAGAGTTTGCTCATTCATCAGCTGATCGTTACCCTGTTTACACTGGGCAATGATCGGGAACGAAAGTTTGAACGCTCATTTTCCCGATCATTGACCTGTGTAAAAGAGCTTTTAATCTTAGCCAAAAGGCACCCAACAATGAAGACCATCCTTTTTATTTAGGAACTTGTTAAAATGGGGCTGAACATGTAACACCTACACTATGGGGGGGGGGGGATTTACCAATACTGGCGTTTTCGAGAAAGTCAGTTGGACTAAGATGCAACAGGATCCCTCAGCATGCCGTGCGATTCATGCAAGTTCCTGACGCCATCAGTGTTGCATTAAATACAATAGTCCTGCAACATGCTGAGGGATCCTGAGGGGACCCAGAGGAGAGAAGAGGCGTGATGAGGTAAGCATACTTTTTTTATTTATTTCGTTTTTGTTTTAATTTAAATGTCCAATGTGGGGGCAAGGTACAGTGCCTGGCACATGCCTCTACCTTGCTACTCACCACAAAGTGAAATAGATTTCCACTATAATTTATGGGGTTTTTTTTAATAAAAAATTTGCCTTTTGAGACTTTTTTATGCAATTCTAAGGTTGAAAAAACCCCTTCCCCCATTTTCTGGCATAGAAAAGTTGCAATTTGTGCAAAAAAAAAAGTAGTTGTGCAAAAATGTTGCAATTTTTTAATTTTTATGCTGCCTTCGCCACTTTTTTTTTTTAAACATTAGATGGTTGGCCGGTCCCGCTGAAATCAGCAGGTTCAGCTGACATCTAATGTGTACTTAGTATACAAGTTGTTTGACAAGAACTGTCATTATGTATGATATCCCGCCAAATAAATGTTTCCATCTACCTTTTGTTTTATACAGCAAACTTTTTGATTCTATTGCTTACAATTATCTATACAGCAAATCAGAGAATTTTAATAAATGTACACAAAACAATCAATTTACTTCAAGATTAACATTTAATTTCCTACACAAAAGTGAATTGTTTTATCATAAAATAGACAACCTAAATAAAGCTCAAAGTGATTATCAAACGGTCTTGGAAATGTACACTCATAAAGTCATAAAGTAAAATACATGAAAAAATGATTCACTTGCCTCATAAAAAATGTTATTCACTGTATAGAGCTCATGTACTGAAATCTCTTGGTTCTGTTTGTATATTCAGTAATGCTGTATGGGATTAAGTTTATAAATCCTTAGAACTTTGCAGATTGAAAACAGTCCAGCAAGCTGCGCTAGCTTCTTGTGTTCTTTGTTGCAAGCATAGATCAAGTCAGTCAACTAACAGCATGAAGATGTATATAAAGTCATGTAAAAAGTAAGGTTTTTAACTTTTAACATATGAGGACATTTCAATAATTTGTTCCCTATTGCCCAATTTGGCAGAAGCAACCTCTGCAGACGTTTCATAGAACTATCTAACAGTCTTTGACATCGACTGGGAGAAGTTTCTTCCCACTCCTCCAGGGAAAATGTTTTCAGTCATGTGATGTTTGAGACTTTCTATTCCATGCACAACTTATTTCCAATCCCCCCACACCTCACACCCCACACCCCACACCCCAAGCATCTCAATGGGATTCAGATCCAGGCTTTGACTTTTAATAACCCTTGATTATTTTTTTTTAAGCCATTCCTTGTTAGATCTGATATATTCAGGGTCATTGGGAGGAATGCAACTGTTCTACACCAGTTTTCTGCCATAGAAAAGTCGCAAACGACTCAAAAGTCGAAATTTGCATGAAATATTTACACCGCTCTTGCCACTTTTATAAAAAGTAGGTGGAGCTTAGTAAAAGGGAGCATGGTCATGGGTGGCTCGACACATTTATTATAATTTATGCCAGAAACGAACAAATTAAGTTATTATGAGGGAACTATATGGCAGTGTTATGTGGGCTGTTTAAGGGAGTACTACTTGAAAACTGCACATTATTTGGGCACTATCTGGGAGTATTATGTGGATGGTACATGGTGGTATTAAATGGGTTTTCCAGCTTTCCACCGGATAGGTCATCAGTACATGATCTGCGGGGGGCCGACACCCGGGCCCCAGACAGATCAGCTGGTCCGGTGCCTCTGTGCACCGGACGTACAAGCCGGAAGCAGTTAGCTCCGGCCACAGAATAGCGGCCGAGCTGCAGTACTGCAGCTCTTCTCCTATTCAAGCGAATAGGAGCAGACCTGCAGTTCTGCAGCACGGCCGCTATGCTATGTACGGAGCCAACAGCTTCCGGGCTCCGTACATAGCATTATGTGCCACAACATCCGGTGCCCGCAGGCCACCGGAGCGGCTTATCGATGCGGGGTCCGGGTGTCGGACCCGCACCGATGACATACTGATGACCTATCTGGTGGATAGGTCATCAGTTGTCAGAAGCTGGACAACCCCTTTAAGGTATTATGTGGGTTGAAATTGCATGAAAAACTGTCAAAAAATTTCAAGCAGAAGGGGCCATACTTTGATTGTTGACCATGGGCTAATTTTTTATTAAACAAGCGTCAAATGGCATGATCATAAGAGCATGTTACTATTAAAGGTATAGGGCTCTGAATTACTATTATAAACAAATATTGAACTTGTGTTTTTACACATAGAGAACAGAATACAATTAAAACACATTTTATTCTGTACATAACACAGAAGTTATGAGTCTAATTCTTATTATTCTGAGAACTTCTAACATAAATGATCAGACAAAGAAAGCCTCAGTACTTCCTTTTTAGAGGCGCCAAATACCATAATACATCTTTGATGTTGAAATACCCACATCCGCAGACCTCTAGGTGATTTATGAGATGCATAATATACGTGGTAGTTCTAGTGAAAAAGGTAATGCCCCTGCTACAAAGGTGCCAAACAAAAACGTAGGCTCTCCTTTTTATCTCTTATGTGTTGGATGAAGCTGAAAGCTTCCAGATAGTTGCATTTTGACAGCTTGGAGTTACTGTTGGGAACAGATCCATGTATGGAAGCAATTGCACAAAAGAATAGATAAGCTGATATCCAGCTATGCAAACCATGTTTAGAGACACTTAAAGGACAAGCATCACAAGTCCTGTCTTTCTGGTAAATGTAGAACACCTATTGCATGAGGTCCTTTCTGCCTATAGCCCAGGAAAGAGCTGCAGGGTCATTAACCGAGGTAAGTGAAATCAAATGGAAAGAATTGAATTGAAAAATGTCATTGTCATCTGTTTCCTGGTTACTAGGAGAAATGCTGCCATTCTCATTGTTGACACTCTGATATGATCGTATTATGATGGCTTTTTGAATTGTGCTCAGCTCGGCGACTCCTGCAATAACCAAAGCATGAATTGTAGAGAAGTAACTCATTTTCCCTGTACAGCACAGGGCTGACTGTGGATGCACTTCCAGATAGCTTTGGATCATATAATCAAATCCATAAGGACCGTCCCTGTTTTAATGTTATGTATTTCGAACTTGTGAACACAAAAATTCCAGTTTCATGGTTGCAAATCCGCTTTAAGGTATACAAGAAGCGACTAGGCTTCAGAATACCTTCATGCAACAGTATATGCGTATTGGCAGAGATGAATGGTTTCCGGCTTATAAAGCTTTTTAAATGTGTGTAATAGGCATTTTATTTTGTCTTTCGGACTGGTTTACTGATGGGACATTGTGAAGGTGACCTTGAATTTCGTTTTTGTGCCTTCTTGACCAATGTTTAGTGCTGACCTTGTTAGGCCAGCAAGGTCATTTTGGATAACATAGCCCAACCTAAAACTGAAATGTGATACATATGTGATTAATGCCTATTTTGTATGTGGGTGTAAGGATAATGTCGACAGTATCCAAATTCTGAAACTATTATATAGTATGTATGTATTATGTATATGTGTGTGTATGCATACTTAGATGTTATTTAAGGTAGTCCTACAGTTACTGGATAACGTTAACATTATTCAATTTTGGATATTATTTAAAGTGTATATATTTTATAATACAGTGTATAATGTGCATACAGTTTATAAGATTCCCATTAAAGTATGTGAACCATTGAACCATAAGAATACACATGATCTTACAGTTCTGGATAGTTTTGTATATCTTTCCATCCACCTGAGAGATGTAAATCGTGCCTTGCATTGTGGGTTGAGCTACATGGCCCTCTGACAAAGTTGTAAAAGATGTCCGTTTTTGTTGGCAGCCTATTGCAGTTCTTTTATGCATCCCTGTTGAGCACAGAGCTGTTACATCTTTTGTAGAGATTTAGTTCCAGCCAGCATGACGCAATACACACTTATACAAAAGAGCCTGAATGTGCTGCCAGTGCGTTCCCACAAGCTTCCTTCTGGAGAGCCCTCATCGAGGAAGCTCTGCATTGTAACTTGTCATTTTGTCTCAGCATTTTTCACTCCGCTTTTGTCTACATGACGCTGCGGTAGAAGTATGAAAAGCAATATTCCCTGCAGCTGCGAACATACAGCCCAAAGGAACAAAAATACATTATGAATAGATGTGCTGACAAAAAAAATCAGCTTTAATCATCAGAACTCCCTCAGATGAGAGATCTTGTACTTGTTTCCCAGGGTTTCAGGGATAAAAACACTTGTCTGCCCAAAATATCATTCTTTCAGTTCCTTCAAAACGCCAATAATAAAACTTGGACATTAGCGTTTTGTGCTTAGTTCATCAAGTTCATCCAGTGGAGGGAAGAGGACGCGGTGTTGTAGTTTTCTTTCAATTTGTGACAATTTGAATTATATCGGAAACCTGACGTAAAATTTGGCCTATCAAAGTTGTCTAGCATTATTTTGGTACACATACCAATTTAATGGAATGGTATATATGTCGCATTATTGCCACTCTTGAACTCGGTCAGTATTTCTAAGAAAATGGCACAATATGTTGAAAGCTATGGTACGTATTTGAAATGTGAAATAGCCAGGGAAATACATGAGCCCAATGGAATAAAATTGTATATTTTAAAGGACAATTATGTGTGCAAAGCAATTTTTTTGAGAGGTAATACAGATGTAGCAGAGTTTGACGAGGATTGATCAGATATTTATGCTGACCTGGTTGAGGGCAGCATAAAGAAGTCCCGCTGATTTCAGCATGCCGTCACTTATTAGTTATTGTGAAGAAATTTAGGAGTATTTAATCTTAAGTAGTTTAGGCCAGCACCGCCAGTATGAGTCCAAGAATATTAATATATTCACATTACGCCACCTCAACAGCCCCCCCCCCCAGCTGACACTTTTCTCCCTATACACTGTGATAAAAACGAAAGAAATCCCACAGTATTCCGATGGTTCCAAAAAGTATGTGATTTATTCAGTCAACAGCTGCAACTAAATAAATCACATACCTTTTGGAACCATCAGAGTGCTGTGGGATTTCTTTCGTTTATGTCTTATAATCCACGGATCTGGATTACCTGCTTGCACCCATTACCGTGTTGGAATCTGTCACAGAGTGCTGCTTATGTCTACCTATATACACTGTGATAGGGAGAAAAGTGTCAATCAGTGGCTAAGGAGCTGGGGGGGAGCATAATATATGAATATACTTGGACTCGCAGCACTGGCCACGCGCCGCAAGTATAAAATCTAAATACTCGATAACTACTTAACATTAACAGATAAGTGGCCGGACGCTGAAAACGGCTTTATGCTACCCTCAGACATGTCAGCATAAATATCTGACACATCCTCTTTAGAACCAAGACCTACACTACAGTCAAGTTAAGCAGGTTAATACTGGAACTTAAAACTCCAAACTATAAATCAGTGGTGGTCACCCTGCCCCATAATGGTGACCTTAGATCCTGCGCTCGGCTCCAGTGAATTGATGTAAATTGCATGTAGTGACTGATGTCTTCTCTTTACACCACAGATATTGCTGCACATACACTTTTATTCCAATTACAGTAAATGGGAGATAAGGAAACACAAGAGTTTCCTTACCTCCCGTTCAGTATAATGGAGAATCATACATGTGTTGCCACCACTCCTCCGCAGATATGGCAAATGCAACCTCTGTCCACGGGGACTCTCACAATCAAGCAGAAAGTTTTATATGTACCTAGGACAGCAGGGTGTGTTCATGGAGCTGTGTACATTACATTTTTTATGCTGGACTATTTTATAGCATTTAAAGATAATTTAGTATTGATATTATTAAAGTTCGTTTTGAGTAGTAAAATGTTTACAACTTTTTCACAAGTATCTAATAACTTTCTGAATATTTCACATCTACATTTCAAAGTCATTATTACTCAAATTTTTCATAATAATGTGTGCTTCTGGGAAAGCTGGGTGCGAGACAAGCAGCTTGTGTAGAGGAATGGGGGACATCTCACTCCATACTAAGGCTGAATTCACAAATGCAGTTTTTGTGCCAGTTTTTGAGCCAAACACAGGAGTGGAGCCAAAAAAAGAGGAGACTTGTCAGTCTTTCCTTTCAGGGGTGAACCTAGGCCCTCTGCTGCCTGAGGCGAACTATAAAAAGGCGCCCCCCCCCCCCCAAATCTATCAGAGTTTTCTCATTACTAGCTTTACACAAACACGCAATATATAAATTTTTTAAATAGGAAAACATTTGATGTTTATTTGTTAGGCCCTGTTAGGGCCTGTTCACATGGAGTATTTTGGCGCGGAAACCGCTCCGCAAAACTAGTCAAAAAACAGCCGAAAATGCCTCCCGAGAAAGAAGGGACATGCCCTATCTTCATGCGTTTACGCCTCTGACCTCCCATTGACATCAATGGGAGGCAGAGAAAGCGTATTTCGCTGAGTTTTTTGCCCGTAGCACTCAATGGTCGCAAGCAAAAAACGCGGCGAAAATCGCGGCAAACGACGTGCAGGAAGGACAAAATCTGCCTCAAAATCTCAAATGGAATTTTGAGGCAGAATTTTCCTCCTGCAAAAAACTCTGTGTGAACATAGCCTTAGGCCCTGTTCACACGGAGTTTTTTGACGAGTTTTTTGAGGCAGAAACCACACCAAAAAACTCCTCAAAAACCGCCCGAAAATGCCTCCCATTGATTTCAATGGGAGGCAGACGAGTTTTTTTTCCACGAGTAAAAAAAACTCGTCGTGGTAAAAAGAAGCAACATGACCCATCTTGAGGCGGTTTCCTCCTCCAAAACCCCATTTCAATGAGTCAGAAAGAGGAAAAAAAACCCTCGACGAGTGTTTTGACGAGTTTTTGTCAAACCACTGTGCAAAAACCTACTGGAGCAGTTTTTGCAGGAGGAATTTTCCTCCTGCAAAAAACTCCGTGTGAACACAGCCTTAAAGTGCTGTTTGAAGTATGGAAAATATTTAAAGAATTATTCTTACTGCAAATCAGTGCAGTGCAAATAGTACAGTCTGCACTGCCCCATATCTCTCCTCGGCAGCCAGTCTCATTTGCGGCGTCACTCTCTGCAATTACATTCAGGCCAGTACAGGACGGGTCGCGCTTAGCGCTGTTTTGAAGCGGCACGTCCTGGGCTGGTTTCTTTGCTCTACCTGCTGTATTGTAGTGGTATGCCTGTGCTGGCTCGATGCCAGTGGTGGATTAATATGATCTTAGGCCCTGGGCTGTACATAAGTTATGGGCCCACATACCACACGTAAGTATCACCTACATGTAAAAGTACATAACATGCCACTCTGCAGACTGTCTCTTAGCCTGATCATCTGCTGCCACACTCACACTTCCCCACAGCCCCCATCACAGTAATTTACATAGATTGTAAAACCAACATTAACTCAGCAGACAGTATCACACATGATAGGATTAGATACTGTGGCCCAGCAGACAGTATCACACATGATAGGATTAGATATAAGGCCCAGCAGACAGTATCTCACATGATGGGATTAGATACACAGTTCAGCAGACAGTATTACACATGATAGGATTAGATACAGTGGCTCAGCAGACAGTATCACACATGATAGGATTAGATACATTGTCTCAACAGACAATATCACACATAATTGAATTAGATACATGGCCCAGCTCGCTGACATTGCGGCTCCAGCGCTGGACCCAGGAAAGGTAAGAATAATAATTGTTTTGCTTTTTTATGTGTTACTAATTATTTTTGTGTGTTTGTGTTTTTTGGACTACTTCGGATTCGTGGACAACTTCAATGACAGCGTTTTTTTTATTCTCAATAAAATGGTTAATGGGGGTTGTGTTTTTTTATTTCAATAAAATATTTTTTCTATGTGCTTGTACTTTTTTAAACTTTATTATTACCGCCTTAGTAATGTCCGCTGGCTGATTGACAACCTCCATTACTAAGGTGGGGCTTAATGTTAGCAGGTGCAGAGGCTAACACTAACCTCCATTATTACCCCGGTACCCACCGCCAACAGCGGTGCTGGGAAGAGCCGGGTACGAACCAGTACCCGATCATCTGCAGTGACGGTCAGACACCGGGGCAGCCGCAGGCTGGTAGTATTAGGCTGGGGAAGGCCAAAAACAGTGGCCCCTACCACCCTTGTAATGCTGCCTGCTGCTGCTGTGTTGCATCTGGCTGGTTATGAAAATTAAGGGGGACCCCACATCATTCTTTCCAATTATTTTGTATTTTATTTTTCTTAAATGACGTGGTGTCCCCCCCATTTTTCATAACTAGCCAGATACAATAAAGCAGCAGCAGCCTAGCATTACCAGGGTGGGAAGGGCCACTGTATAAGGCCTTCCCCAGCCTGCGGCCGCCCCATTGCCCGACCATCACTACAGATGGTCAAGTACTGGATCGTACCCGGATCTTCCCAGCACCCATGGTGACGGTGGGTACCGGGGTAGTAAAGGGGGTTAGTGTTAGCCTCTGTACCGGCTAACACTAAGCCCCGCCAGAGCAATGGACGCTGTCACTCAGCCGGCGGCCATTACTAAGGCGGTAGTAATAAAGTTTAAAAAAAAACACAAAGGCATAGAAAAAATATTTTATTGAAATAAAAATAAACCACACAACCCTCATTAACCATTTTATTGATAATAAAAAAAAAGCTGTCATCGAAGTAGTCCTGGAATCTAAAATCATGTGTAAGAAAACACACAAAAAACGATTAGTAACACATATGTTAGGCTTGGATACAGGGCCCATGTGTGATACTGTCTGTGGGACCCTGTATCTAAGCCTACCACAAGGTAGGCTTAGATACAGGGTCAGGCAGACAGTAATCTTATACAGTAATACAGGGCACATCAGACAGGATCACACATGGGCCATGTATCTAAGCCTACCATGTGATTGGCTTAGATACAGGGCCCAGCAGACAGCATCACACAATCTGTGATCCTGACTCATTGGCCCTCTAAGCCTGCTACATCGTAGGCTTAAAGGACTTGTCCAGTCCCTAAACATTGATGGCCTATCCTCAGGATAGGCCATCAATAGCTGATGTGTCGGGGTCCGTCTCCCGGGACCCGCCAATCAGCTGTACGACAGCTGCTTCCCCTTCATTTCCCTTACTCGCTCACACTGTGAATCGCCGACACTGATTCACAGTGTAACCTGAATGAAGTGACAGGAATGAAGGGGAAGCAGCTCTCGTACGAACACTGCGGCCCCTTCAAAACAGTTGATGGGCGTGTCCCGGGAGTCGGACCCCGCCAATCAGCTTCAGCAGACAGGGATATTAATCTTACCCTCCTCTTCAGCCGCGGCGGAAGTTCTGTCCTGACTCTATCCAGGATCACGATGTTGTGCGCGGTGCATAGCGCTGTAACGTCAGGACCTCCACTGCGCTCCGGAACCAGGAGGGTAAGTACTGTCAGTTACTATAGTAACAGGGGCCCGCGGCCCGAGTTACTATAGTAACTTTTTATTGATGTGGTGCGGGGGGCTGCGGACCCCCCTGGCTTCGGGGCCCGGTCGCAATTGCGACCCCTATAGCTACGCCACTGCCTATAATATTGCAACATACACTACACACAATACTGCTACACAGTCTACACACACAATACCAGTATATACACTATATACTCTACACATCAGTTTTCCCACTATTTACACAAAAGCACAGCAAAAACAGTTTCTAAATTATTTCTGCAAAACTACAATGTGTGAATGTCCTTACAGTATCATATGTACACGAGAATCATATATATCCACATACACACAGATTATATATATATATATATATATATATACACACACACACACACACACATATATATATATATATAACACACATTTACACACACTTACCTTCTATGTAGGATCTCTAATGCAGACAGTCTCATATATAGACGAGAATCATATATATATATATATATATATATATATATATATATATATATATATATATATATACATATACACACACACACACAAACATTTGCACACTCATACACACACTTACCTTCTATGTAGGATCTCTCATGCAGTCTCTTGAAGCAGCAGGGGCTTTACAACATGTCCCATCCCAGGACAGCAGATATAGCCAGCTGCAGAAGTAGCTGGTCTGTTAGAAGAATAGGGGGACACAGCACACGAGAGGAGGGGGGCAGAGTAGAGGAGGGGGATACAGGAGACACAGAAGAGTGACACAGAAGAGGAGGAGGACACAGGAGAGGGAAGCAAGGGGACACAGGAGAGGAGGGGGATACAGGAGACACAGGGGAGGACTAGACACGGAGCTTCCTCTCTGCAGACGCTGAGGCTGTGAACTCTCCCATCCCCCCTCTTCTCTGCCCCGACTACTTCAGACGAAAGGGAGAGAGTGCTGCATACAGCGTCAGAGAGGAGGAGGAGGAGGAGTGCTCTTACAGATGGGCACGTCTGCTAAGTAAAATAATCCCCTCCCCGGTCCAGTCCGTCTCTGGCTCAAAATGCCGCCCCCCACTTTCAGCTAGGCTGCGCCGCCTGAGGCTGTCGGCTCACCTCGCCTCATGGTAGGTGCGGCACTGTTTCCTTTATACTTCCTTTTTAATCCACTTCTGGCTTTGGCTCAAAACACTGTCACAAAACTGCATGTGTGCTTGAGGGATTCCAGCTATAGGTAGATTTAGAGCTAGTTCACACTGAGTTTTTTGGTGGTTATTGACACGGAAACTGCGTCGGAAACAGCGCTAAGGTGGAGGCGTTTTTTTCCCGCGAGCAGCAAAAAACACTTGCGGGATAAGAAAGCGTCACGCTCTTTCTTCCTGCTTTTCCGACTCTGACCTCACAATGCGGTTTTTGCCCACGCCACTTAATGGCCCTGGCCGAAAAATGCAGAAGAAACGCGGCAAAGAACGTGCGGGAAGGTCCTGAAGGAATTTTGAAACAGATTTTTCTGCCTGCAAAAAACTCAGTGTGAACATACCCTTTGCGTAAATACTGCGGTTTTTCTGCAACGGAATTCGTTTCGGAAAAACTGCAGCAAATACAGTAGCAGCAAAGTGGATGGGATAAAACAAATCTCACCCAAACGCTGCGTAAATACTGAGCGAATACAAATACAGTTGACTGCGGGACATACCCCCAGCTGCCCGGGACAGCGGGACGCCACCTAGAATCCGGGATTGTCCCGATGAATCCGGTTGGGAGGTATGATTTACCTGTTAGATACCTGGACAGAGTTACCTGAATACCAGTGGTCACATGACTTTCCATGCAGTTATCCTATGAGTGCTTTTTTTTATGGATAAATCTGTGGGTAATATCTTTTTTTTAGTTATGGACAGAGACAAATTCACTGCTATAAGAAAGGTATGTGAGCAAAATTTTAAATACATGTATATTAGTATTCTGTATTATTTCCTATTCTACAAATAAATTAATAGAAAAAAAAGTGGACAACTCCTTTAAATAAATGCTAGAATGTTTTATTATATCATTCACTTCTGACCTTCTCCCACTTCCTCATGTGACCCCTACACGTGATAGGATAAAATGTATTGAAGTATTCTGTATGCATCGGTCCTTAATTCAGGTGCAGGACAATGATAGTTTATTTATATTGAAACTTTTTTTATAATTAATTTCTAACTCTTCTAGAAAAGAAAATATTAATCTATACATGATTCAGTTATTTTTTCGCTAGAGAAATCCTCATGTGCCATGCAGATCCTTACAGATATATTTAAAGATGGCAGCATTCTTTAGGTTAAATATATAATTTGAATTATTATTATTAATAATAATAATATTATATTAAAGGGAGGTGTCGCTTACAATGAAAGTCTAGAGAAATTGGACTTGTTCAGCTTGGAAAAAAGACGCCTTAGCGGTGATCTTATTAACTTGTATTAATATATTTCATTGCATGTGGAAGAAAGACGTATCAGACAACAACATAGGAAAGGGTTATTTACAGTTAGAGTAGTCCAATTATGGAATGCCCTACCCCAAGAGGTAGTAATGGCAGATACTATATCAGAAATTAAAAAAAGGCTAGATGATTATTTACTAACAAATGTCATTGAGTTATAATTAATCTAGCAATAACTGACGTGTAATTGATAGAGAAAGGTTAAACTTGACTATATTAGACCTTCATCAGGCACTTGTACCTCCTGGTGTCTGGTTCATCCAGTCGTTGGCGCTGTGTAGATTAGTAGCAGTTTACTGCTTTCTTATGGCGCCATGTACTAATCTACGCAGCGCCAACGACTGGATGAACCAGACACCAGGAGGCACAAGTGCCTGATGAAGGTCTAATATACGACCGAAACGTCGCACTAAACCTCTGGCATCAATTTTTGATAAAAGAAAACCGAAAGATTTGCTAAAATCATCACCTTGTGTGCGAATATTTCTTTACTACGTAATTGGGTTGGGACCACTACATACCTATTCCTAAAGCCCTGTCAGATACCAGTACCTGGAAATGAACAGGTGTATGATTCAAGGTGTCCTCCTTTAGGCCAGGTTCCCACGGGAAATCACGCAGCTTGTCCGACCTGGAAACCGCTGTACATTCTGTCCGAAAAATCAAACCACATTGTGGTACGTCTTTTCGGACGGATTTTCCGCTGAGAAAAGCAGCGATAAAAAAATCTCCTACTTACCTAGGACGTAGTTATGGCAACGTGTCCCTACTGTGCAGTCTGATCCAGCTTCCCTGGATGACACTGCAGCCCATGTGAAAGCTGCAGCCTGTGATTGGCTGCAGCGGCGTTCACATGGGATGTAACGTCATCCCAGGAGGCCGACTCTCTGAGGTCATCCAGGTCATCCACGCTGCTGTTTTTTTCCGCATCTGATCCACTTTACTGGTACTGTAAATGCTGCGGAATTTCCGCACAGAGTTCAGTTGCGGAAGTTCCACAGCTTTTACACTACTTGGGAACCCAGCCTTAGCAGCCGTTTTTCCCTCTCCATTACCGATGCCTTATATCCTATTGCGGACATTATAACATGCCTGACCATGTAATTTCATTTAAAAATATGTCACATGACTTTGTGGCCTCATAAAAATTTCGGCTTTATCCATGACACTTACTGGATTGATGCCTCCGGATCAGTTAAGATATACCAATTATAGAGATGAATAAATTATGTAAATATAATTTGTTTGGCTCAGATGAATAATCGTTTAGACTTTATGGTTATGACGGGGCTGTTTTAGTATTCAGGCTTTAGTTTCTGTTATTCTGGCCCTAGATTTCTTCCTTTTCAGCTTATTATCAGATGTCAGAGAGATTTTGTTTCTTTGTTTATCAAATATGATAACTAGGGACAGACTGAGAGCGGTCTCTGGGCAATAACTATCATGAGCCCCTTACCACTATATGTATAATACAGGGTTAACACAATTTCTTTGAGCAGCATTTATCCCTTGATATGTTTTTTGGGATTTTATTGTATTTTTCTAGAGACCTTGCATTTAAACGTCTCTGTATGGTCAGCAGACCACTTTTTGTCACCCTTTTAGCTGCGGTTGTCACACATTTGTGGATGGTGATATATGATAGGAACTATTATGGCTGCCATTAGTAGTGTTCTCTTTGGAAAACAGAGATAATTAACAAACAAACCGCTGAATAGAAATTTGGGGCGGTTCACATCAGCGTTGGCTTTCCGTTGAGGGCAGTGGCGTAACTACCACAGTAGCAGCCGTCATGCCTAATAGTAGCATCACTAACGTAACACTAGGCATTCGGAGGGGGCGGGGGCCCGGTGTTAGCTGCGGGGGGGGGTCCGGGGGCCGGGTGATAGCCTTGGGGGGGTCCGGGGGCCGGGTGATAGCCGTGGGGGGGGGTCCGGGGGTCGGGTGATAGCCGCTGCACTGCACTGATAGTCTGCCACACAGTTGAATAGGACGGCGATAGGTGGTAGGAGGAGCGCCCAGGCAGGGGAGAGGACAGGGGGCGGAGCTAAAGGGAACGAACGACGCGAGACTTCGGGCGGAGGACAGTACAGTCAGGACTGCCGGTGTACTAGGTATCTCACAGGACGGGTGGAGGGCGTGCAGACCGCAGAGGACAGGTACATGAAGTTAAAAACTTCATGGGAGAAGGGAAAAGTTTTTAGGTACAAAAGTCTGCCTCATAATTCCTTCTGGAATTTTGAGGCATATTTTGAACACTTCCCGCGTTTTTCGTTGCGTTTTTTTGTGACGTTTTTCGGCCATCGGGCCGTGGGCAGAAAAACGCAGCAAAAAACGCATTTTCTGCCTGCCATTGTTGTCAATGGGAAGTCGGAGACAGAAACGCCCGAAGAAAGGGCATTAGGCTATGTACACACGTAGTATTTTGATGAGTTTTTTGACGCGGAAACCGCGTCGCAAAACTCGTCAAAAATGGCCCGAAAATGCCTCCCATTTTTTTACTGAAAACATGATTACAGTACGGGACAGTTGTCCTGCAGCGAGGCAGGGACTCCTAGCATCGTACATAACTATGATGCTAGGAGCCCGGCTCCCTGCACTGTGTTCGGTCCGGGACTTCCGGCCGAAATACGTTCCGTCCATTACGGACGTAACATGGTCGTGTGAATCCAGCCTTAAGGTCCTGTTCACACAGAGATTTTTGCAGGCAGAAAAATCGGCCTCAAAATTACTTCTGTAATTTTGAGGCAGATTTTCACATGCCTGCACGCCGTTTGCCGTGTTTTTTGCTGCGTTTTTTGGCTGCGGACATTGAGCGCCGCGGGCAAATTTCTCTGCCTCTTATTGTCAATGGGAGGTCAGAGATGTAAACGCACGAAGATAGGGGCAAGTCGCTTGTTCCCGTGAGCGGTCTTAGCACTCGCTGGAAAAAACGCATCAGTTTTCGTCAGTTTTTTTACACGTTTTTCCGCGTCAAAAAGCATGCTGAAAAACTCAGTGTGAACTCCCCCTATCACATATACTGATGCCTGCCCTCTGCCATGTTATATAACTTCAAACTTCACACACATTACATTAAAGAAAGGGGTCCTCTGGGCAAATTATATTGATGGCCCAACCTTAGGATAGACCATCAATATGTCCGTGATTGATGGGACCATAGCGTTCGTCTGACTTTTCCCAGTTAACAATCACAACACCATACACACACGGGGCGACTGTGCCTGGGATTGCATTCAAGTGAACGGGACTGAGCAGCAATCCCAGGCGCAGCTGCTACCGATGTGTACGGCGTTGTGCCTGGTAAACACTGAAGAGGCCAAGGCGATGAGTACTACGGCCCCTTCAAAAAAGCTGATCGATGGGTGTTCCGGGAGTTGGACCATAAAGATAGACCATCAATAAGAAATGTCCAGAGGACCTCTTTAACACCCTAACGACATGCCACGTACATGTACGTAGCAGCCAGTGGCGTAACTACCGCTGTAGCAGCCATAGCGGCTGCTACGGGGCCCGCGACATGAGGGGGCCCGTGTCGCCTGCCGGCACGGGCGCCCACCATGGCCGGAGGTTCCGCTAGCTGCCGCTATGGCTGCTACAGCGCGACACCACTGAACACTACGGCAGAGCAGGGAGGTATCTCACTGCTCTGCCATTAAACGGGTTGTTCCTACATAAGACATGTCCACAGGATAGGGGATACATGTGTGATCGCTGGCATTGATAGGGAGAACAGGGGACCGAAAGTCCCCTGAAGTTCTCCATCATAAACCTCGGACTTCCGGGGTCTGTGTCGGCAGCTCTGTAGAAATGAATGGAGCGCCGGTTGCGCTTGTGCGCATGCGTGACCAGCGCTCCTTTCATTTTTATTGAGCTGCGCAGACGCCGGAAGTCAGAGGTTAGTCATGGAGAACTTCGGGGGACTTTAGGACCCCCGTTCTCCCTATTGCTGCCAGCGATCACACATGTATCCCCTATCCTGTGGAGATCCTGTGGAGAGGGGATACGTGTCTTTTGTAGGACACACTGTAGGTCGCATTTTTTTGGGGGGTTGGGGCTGCATGGCGTTACCTACAGGGGGTGCTGTATAGCGTTACCTACAGGGGGGCTGTATAGCGTTACATACAGGGGGGGCTGTATAGCGTTACCTACAGGGGGGCTGTATAGCGTTACCTACAGGGGGCGCTGTATGGCGTTACCTACAGGGGGGGCTGTATGGCGTTACCTACAGGGGGGCTGTATGGCGTTATCTACAGGGGGGCTGTATGGCGTTACCTACAGGGGGGGCTGTATAGCGTTACCTACAGGGGGCTGTATGGCGTTACCTACATGGGGGCTATATGGCGTTACCTACAGGGGGGCTGTATGGCGCTATCTACAGGGATGGCTGTATGGCGTTATCTACAGGGGGCTGTATGGCGTTATCTACAGGGGGCTGTAAGAGATTATCTACAGGGGGGGCTGTATGGCGTTATCTACAGGGGGGCTGTAAGAGGTTATCTACAGGGGGGGCTGTATGGCATTATCTACAGGGGGGGCTGTAAAAAAGGCACTATCTACAAAGGCGGGGTTGTGTGACACCCAGGGGAGAGGGGGGCCTCAGTCAAAAGTTTGCTATGGGGCCCAGTCTTTCCTAGTTACGCCCCTGGTTGAGGGGTTCTGTCGGAGGTTTCCGTCATGGAACCCCTCAACGGAAAGTCAAACGGAAACCTTCCGTTTGCATCACCATTGATATCAATGGTGACGGAAACATTGCTAATGGTCTCCGTTTGTCACCGTTCCGGCAGGTTTCTGTTTTTTTCGACTGAATCAATAGCGCAGTCGATTAGAAATCCTGTGACGGAACCCCTAAATGGAAAGCCAATGCTGATGTGAGCAGGCCCTTTTAACAACTTTTTACAAATGTATTAAAATGGACACTGAACTGAGCACAGCTGCATATAAAAATTGCAGGGGCGCTCAAGTCTGTACATGACCCCCCTTTCTCACTAATATGCACTGTGCCAGGCAATGTGTGGGTGTCCTGTACATTGGACAACAGTGGAGGGGGACTTAAATGCCACTGTAAGGTGCAGGAGGACTGGCAACAATATAGCAGAGACACTGGCTGCGATTAACTCTTTTGTTACTTAGAAGAATGCTGCAAACTGAAACAGAGTGACAGCAATGGCATGCTTACGATTAACTTTAAAATTTGTGCTTTAGTGGCCGGCTTATTTTAAACCTTGATGACCAAGCGATTTTTTACGTTTTTTCCAGCGTAGCATTCCAAGAGCTATAACTTTTTTTATTTTTGTGTCGACATAGCTGTATAAGGTCTGGTTTCTTGCAGGACAAGTTGTATTTTTTAATAGCACCATTTTTGGGTACATATAATTTATCGATTAACTTTCATTAACTTTTTTGGGGCATAACAGAAAAAACCCCAGCAATTTTGCCACTCTTTTTTTGCGTCCTCAATTTACGCCGTTTACCTTGTGGTATAAATATCATTTATTCAGCGGGTCATTACGATTGTGACGATATCAAATTCATATAGTTTTCTTATGTTTTACTACTTTTACACAGTAAAAACACTTTTTAAAAAAAAAAAAAAATATTTTGCCTCCAAAGCAACTGTATGAGGGCTTTTTTTTGTTGCGGGAAGACTTGTAGTTTCTATCAGTACCATTTTGGAGTACATGTGACATTTTGATCACTTTTTATCACATTTCTTTGAAGGCAGGATGAACAGAAAACAGCAATTCTGGCATTGTTTTTAATTACATTTTTTACAGCGTTAGCCGAGCGGGTTAAATAACATAATAGCTTTATAGTTGGGGTCAATACGGACGCTGCAATACCAAATATGTGTAACATTTTTACTTTTTTTTTTATATAATAAAGTATTTTGTAAGGAGTAAAAGTGAGTTTTTCATTTTTTTTTCACTTTATTAATAACTTTATTACACTTTTTTTTTTACTTTTTTACTAGTCCCACTAGGGGACTTCACTATGCGATCGTCCGTTTGCTTTTATAATACACTGCAATACTTCTGTATTGCAGTGGATTACTGCCTGTTCGTTTACAACGTGCCAGAGGCATGGCCTAGCAGGCATTCACTACAGGCAGACCTGGGGGCCTTTATTATTTTTATGTTAGTACACCAGGTGGCCTTTTTCTTTGATCTGGTTGCTGTAGAATGCTTGGGGCTCTGCCTCCATTATCCCCAGGTACTCACGCTGATCTTCATTGAGGCCTCCTGGATCAGGCCGCCTATCCCTCTGTAATTCAGCTTCTGTGGCAGGCTAGTTCTCTCCCTGCAAAGCAGCTCCTGTAGCAGGCTGTTGCCATCTCTTGAAAGCAGCTTTTGTAGCAGGCTGTCTTTCTCTCTGCAAAGCAGCACTGCACACATGTGGTTGAACAAGAATTGCTCTGCCTTTCCTGTCCAGGCTCATTCTCCTTCCCTGGCCATCCTAATAATCTGGTGCCCTCTGCTATATGATACAGGTACATAGGATTTAGATGCTGCAGAGTCTCTTTGTGTTATACCATGGTGCTCAGTTCAATGATTTTCAGAGTGAGGACATTTTTTACAAACATGAAATTGGAAAACACTTCTATTTTTTAAGAATAAATAAAAAATATGATCGATAGATAGATAGATAGATAGATAGATAGATAGATAGATAGATAGATAGATAGATAGATAGATAGATAGATAGATAGATAGATATCCTGGAGAACCCATTTAAGCTAAAATGTTATTAAAATGGCGAAATTTGCTGTCATTTACTCAATGATAACATCAGCAGATACATAGACCATCTTGTGGTAGGGAAATATGGTTTGCTGTTCACATGCCTGCTCTTCTGGAGTCCATATTATTTGATATACCCTCTGGGCCCGGCCACAATGATGAAAAATCGGGGCCCACCAGCTTCTCAGCTACTTTACACATTTGAATGTGGGCCCCAGCCTTAGTTACTTGGAGAAAGGAACGGACACTGCAATTTAATAGGGCCCGTTCCTTACTCTGAAGTAACTAATGCTGGGGCCCTGAGAGGACTTATAGAAGGGGAAGATGCTGCATGAAAGCAGAAGCTCCATGTAGAGAGAGCCCACCAGATACGTCCTACTCTACACAGCCGACTGCACCTGCAGGCTGGTGAGTCCCCCTCCCCTCCCCATCCTGCTTCCCATTCCTCCAGATCCCACTTGTAAAATATATAATGTATAGTATGTTAAAATGTTGTTTTTTCCATTTCCCTAGTGATTTTCGTAATCGCTGCAAAAATGGCGTAGTTTTGCCGCGATTATGAAAATTGCATTAAAAAAGGATACAAAACATGAAAAAAATAGTGCTGTTAGGCTATATTGTCAAAGTGCGGTCAAATCAAGTTTTTGCCGCGATTTTGCAAAAGTTGTGGCAAAAAAAATGGGATTTGCCCGCACTGTGTAACTAGACTAAGGACTTATTCAGACAGTCGTGTTCGGTCCGTGATATACGGACCGTGTATCGGCCGTATTTCCTGGACCGACCACAGTTATCTATAATGATAGGAGTCCCTTCATCTCCGCGGGAATACTGCCCCATACTGTAATGATGTTTTTAGTACAAGACCGGTGACAACGTTCTCACGGGGAGGCAGGGACTTCTAGCGTCATAGATAACTGTGATGCTAGAAGCCCAGTTCCCTGACCGGAGGTTGGTCCGGGAAATACGGCTGACACATGGTCCGTATATCACAGACCGAACATGGACGTCTGAATAAGGCCACTTGTCTCCTATTTTTGGTGCAGATTGCGCACTAAAATTCACTACAAATTACAAAATAAGGCTATATTCAGACAAACGTGTGCAAAATCAGCCATGAATAACGGCCATTTTTCATGCCCGATTTGCACCCATGCGGGACACATTTTGACAGATCCCTCATAGACTTGAGTCTATTGAGGGATCCGTAAAAATGGCTAAAAATAGAACGTCCTATTTTTTTACAGGCACTTCACATTGTCCGTTAAAACAACGACCGTGTGAATAGCCCCTAAGAAATGCATGCAGCCGTGTGACGACCGTTAAAAAAATGTCCTTCACACGGACGATTAACACGTTCGTCTGAATATACTCCAACTCATGTGAATGGGGTTTTCAAAACACCATGCACCATGCACATGCAGCAGAAAAAAAATGTGCTGCTGATTTTTAAATCAGTATGAAGCCTACAAAATACGGGGTACAATTAACACAATGTATATGGAAAAATACAAACATTTTTGAGAATACAAAAATAGTTAAAAGATGACTCATCTTTTAACTATTTTTGTATTCTCAATAAAGTTTGTATTTTTCCATATACATTGTGTTAATTGTACCCCGTATTTTGTAGGCTTCATACTGATTACTATGGGTCAATGCACCAAGGCATACCTGGTTTAAAGTAATACAGGGGGTTTAAACTTGTTCTTGTGGCCACATTGCTTATAGCGGGCACCTTCACATGTGCACGTTGACAAGACTTTTCCTGATTGTACCAATAGATTTTGTTGATTTTTAAATCAGCTGCATGCCTATTAGGCTATGTTCACACGCTTAACAAAAAATGGCAGAAAATCCGCTGCATAAAAACCACGCAGCGTATCAGACCTGGAACCCGCAGGACTTTCTGTACGAAAAATCGCACCACATTGTGTGCAATTTTTCAGACGAAAATTCTGCTGCGTAATTAAGCACACATACTTACCCTCTCCCTCATCTGACTTCCGCTCCGGCCTCCCTGGATGACGTTTCATAGTTACATAGTTGGTACGGTTGAAAAAAGACATGTCCGTCAAGTTCAACCAAGGGACGGGGAAAGGGAAGGTAAAAATTTCTACACATAGTAGCTAATATTTTTTTGTTCTAGGAAATGATCTAAGGGTTTTTTAAAGCCTCAGAGTTCTCATAGTAAAGAAGGCTTGTCGCCTCTGCAGGTTGAACCTTTTTTTCTCCAGACGGAGGGAGTGCCCCCTTGTTTTTTGAGGGGGTTTTACATGGAACAGGTTTTCACCATATTTTTTGTATGTGCCATTAATATATTTATATAAGTTAATCATGTCCCCCCCTTAGTCGTCTATTTTCAAGGCTAAATTTTTTCAAGGCTAAATAGGTTTAATTCTTTTAATCTTTCCTCATAACTTAGATTCTCCATGCCCCATATTAGCTTTGTTGCTCTTCTTTGTATTTTTTCCAACTCCAGGGCATCCTTTCTATGAACTGGAGCCCAGAACTGGACTGCAGATTCTAGATGAGGCCTCACTAATGCTTTGTAAAGTGGTAATATTACATCCCTGTCCCGTGAGTCCATGCCTCTTTTAATACACGACAATATCCTGCTGGCCTTTGAAGCAGCTGATTGACATTGCATGCTGTTATTTAGTTTATGATCTACAAGTACACCCAGATCCTTCTCAACAAGTGACTCCCCCAGTGTAGCTCCCCCTAGGACATATGATGCCTGCAGGTTGTTGGAACCCAGATGCATAACTTTACATTTATCTACATTAAACTTCGTTTGCTAAGTGGACGCCCAAACACTTTGTTTAAATCCGCTTGCAATTCACGAACATCTTCCATAGACTGAACTAGATTACATAGCTTGGTGTCATCTGCAAAAATAGAAATAGTGCTATTAATCCCAACCTCTATATCATTAATAAATAAATTTAATAATAGTGGTCCCAGCACTGAACCCTGGGTTACACCACTTATAACCGGGGACAATTCAGAGTAGGAATCATTGACCACAACTCTCTGGATACGGTCTCTAGCTCCCCCATTTTGCTGGCTAGACTTCTGGCATTTGTGAACATACATTTTAAATTGCCTTTCAGTTTTTCACTTTCATTATCAGAAATGTGATTATTTGACATTATTTGGGCATTTTTATTTTCATTGCTGTTTTATAACAAAAGGAACTCCCTATCCTGTTGTCTAGTCCTTTCCCCACAGTCTGTTTCTCCCCCCACTAATATAGTCTGGACCATCTCTAAACTGTCTACCCCTTTATTTTCTACATTGACCTCCCTCCTCAGCCCTAATTTAAATACTCTGCCACCCCAGCTAGAATTCTCTCCCCCAGCACAGTGGACCCCCTTCCATTTAGGTGCAAATCATCTGCAGAATACAGTTACAGTTTGTACCCCAATGAAAAGTCAGGCCAGTGTTCTAGGAACCCAAAGCCTTCTCCTCTACACCAAGACTTAAGCAATGCATTTAACTCCCTGAGCTCCCGCTGTCTTTCCTGTGATGCGCATGGCACAGGCAGTTTTACTGAGAATACAACCTTGGAGGTCCTTCCCTTCAGCTTGTAGCCTAGTTCTTTAAAATTATTCTTAAGGCTCCTCCACCTACCATTTATTCTGTTGTTGGTACCTACATGGACCACGACAGCTGGATCATCACCAACCCCTCCCAGTAATTTATCCACCCGTTCCACCATATGCCGAACCCTGGCGCAAACCATTCGGTTGAGGCGGTCTTTGACGCCAAATTATTCTATCTGTCTTCCTGATAGTACATTCCCCTACAACTACCAATTGTCTTGCCTTACCTGCATTTCCATCCCGCCAAATACTAGCTGGGCTGTTCTTCCGGCTGTTAGGGAGATCAGTATCCACTAGGGCTGCCATTTCTGAGACCGACACCCTCGCATCATCACCCAACTTGGCCATTTTGATTGGAATATCAGAAACATAATTGGCCTTCCTTTTCTTTGACCCCTTTCTACTGCCCCTAACTACATTAACCCAACTACTTGCCTTATCCTGCTCACCCATGTCTTCACCCTCCAGTTCTACCCCACTAACTGCGTGCTCCGTGAGCAGCATGCTCCGCTCAAGATTCTCTATCGCCCTCAGTGTTGCATTTTGCTCCTACAGATCTCCAATGCGAGCTTCCAGGTGAACAACACATCTGCCACAGAGGTATTCACTCTGGAGCTCTGGCTCCAGTCGTGCATACATAAGGCTTCACATCGTGTTGTTGCCCTTAGTTTATCATGTACGTCAGGAAATCTCCTAACGTACACTATAAACAACGGTAGACGATAATTCACAGGGCTCCATTATGTCCTTTTAGCCTCTGTCGGGATGGTAGACGTCGGTATATCTTATTTTTGAAGGATTGAATAGCATAGTAGACTATGCTATTCCATGCTGAGAGATCCCACAAAAAAAACGTATACCGCTCCTGAAATTACTATATAGACAGTGGCGTCGGGGGCTTCCCATTGCCAGAGTCCACAGACAGAGCATCACAAGTGCTCTGCTTGTGGACTTTGGCCCTGGAGAATCGCCTGACGTCACTTTACATATATGGACAGTGATTTCAGGAGCTTTCCCAGGAACAGAATCCCTGGCCAGAGCGTTGCCGAAGCTTCTGACATCCCTTACGTAAATAGACATCAGGAACAGCGCCAGAGTCCCTGGGCAGAGCACTAGTAGAAGGCTTCAGCCCAGGGAAAGCTCCTGACGTCACTGTCTATTTATGGGCAGTGACTTCAGGAGTTTGCCCAGGGCCATTCCCCGGGCAAGGTATCCCACTGTATGCCATACAATGGGATACGTTTTGGCTCAATAGATCAAAATTCAGGGCAATAACCGGTCACTGACTGCTCCATGGTTTCGGTCACTGTACTTGACATCAGCACCAAAATCAGTTAATGTGTATAATGTACAAACGTGAGTGCCATTCATTTCGTTGGTAATGGAGGAGGGCCCAGACATCTCGGTTGTATAGGGCCCAGAAATTCCTGATGGCGGCCCTGTACTAATGACTAAGAGGCAGAATGATAGCAGTATGAATGAAGTCTATAAGGAGCACATTACATCATTTCCTTGCCTGTCTACAACAAATCTCCATCACAGTGACCTTACATACAGCAAAAGGTCATGAGTCTTGTGTATAACTACCACCAATAAGTGACATCTTGAATGACAACTAAAGATAACAATTAAGTGTGTTACTGCACAAATGCATAGACTAAGTAGGCTGCATGATAAGATCCAGTCTAATATGTATGTGTGGTATAGATAAGCAACTGGGTGACCAACGGTTGCCATTGTTGCCATATCCGGCACAGTCAGTATGAATCCTATAGTAGACAATAACAGATCAGAACATGCACTGGGCAGATGCATTTTCTGAGGGTGAAAGTCATTTATAAATTCAACGCTTCTCTTTGCAGCAATTTTCCATTAAGTTAAATCATTTTTATGATTTTAGTATATTAAGTAAATATATAGAAGGTAATGTCATGGAAACAGTGGAGTCCTATAGCCAAGGGCACCAGAGAATGGACATATATTATAAATATTAAGGTAACATAGTCATGATAGTCTTAACATTGTACTTTAAGATAAACACACTGATATCAGAAATTTATTTTATGATTATATTATAAATCCCACCAAGAGACGAGGATGAAATAGTTGTTCAGGCATACCAGGCCAGTTTTCATTCTCTATAGCTGTCTCGGAATATGAAAGGATGCTTTATAGGATGCCCAGGAGCTGAGTAAAAAGACAATAACAAGGGTTTATTTGCTTTTTTCTATAAACTTCCCGTTAGTCGCAGGTCCTGTTTATAAAGTAGTCTGCTCATAAAATGTAATACTTGACTGTAAGGGTATGTTCCCACACACAGGATACGCTGCAAATTTTCTGTAACTGAAAATCTGCAGCGGAATCGAAAAAAAATACGCTGGTAAATCTATCACAGAAATCAGCAACAAATAGTGCGTTTTTGCTGAGCATGGTGCTGTGGAAATGCTGCATTTTTACCTGCGGATTTAGTGTTAAATATTGATTATTGTAAAGTATATGTGTACTTGTGGATTTCCAGCGGTTTATACTGGGTTTCAGCTGCGTAAACGCTGTAAAAACCGCAACAGATGTTGCGGAATTTCTGCTCCCCATTGAAATCTATGGGCCAAACACGCAGGATCTCCGCACAGAACACGCAGCATAAATTGACATGCTGCGGAATTGAAAAATCGCACCGCAGAACACTTTCCGCACGACTTCGGTGTGTTTTTTTTTCCTCAGCGTGGGCATGAGATTTTCTAAATCTCATTAACTTCGCTGCTACTGTAGATGCTGCGGAATTTCTGCACAGAATTCAGTTACGGAAATTCCACAGCTTTTTACACTACTTGGGAAACCAACCTTAGGCTATGTTCACACGGGGTATTTTGCCGAGTTTTTTGACGCGGAAACCGCGTCGCAAAACTCGGCAGAAACGGCCCGAGAACGCCTCCCATTGATTTCAATGGGAGGCGTCGGCGTCTTTTTCCCGCGAGCAGTAAAACTGCCTCGCGGGAAAAAGAAGCGACATGCCCTATCTTCGGGCGCTTCCGCCTCCGACCTCCCATTGACTTCAATGGGAGGCAGGAGAAAGCGTATATCTCGCTGTTTTATGCCCGCGGTGCTCAATGGCCGCGGGTGAAAAATGGCGCGATAATTGCCGCGAAAATCGGCGTGCAGGGAGAGGAATATCTGACTCAAAGTTCCAAACGGAATTTTGAGGCAGATATTCCTCCCCCAAAATACTCCGTGTGAACATAGCCTTAGGGTATGTTCCCACTCACAGGATATGCTGCAGATTTTCTGCAACAGAAAATCTGTAGCAGAATCTCAAGAAAAACGTTGGTAAATCTATCATAAAAATACGCACCAAATAGTATGGTTTTTCCTGCTCATATTGCTGCGGAAATGCTGCGGTTTTTCCTGCAGATTTGATGTTAAACATTGATTATAGCAAAGCATATGTGCACCTGTCAATTTCCGACAGTTTTTACTGCGTTTCCGCTGCATAAAATGCAACAAAACAAATCTGTTGCGCAATTTATGCTCCCCATTGAAGTTTATGGGCAAAACACACAGTATTTTCACACAGAACCCACAGCATAACTTGACATGCTGCAGAATTGAAAGTCGCACCGCAGTACACTTTCCGCATGACATTTCTGCGGTTTTTTTTTCTGCAACGTGGGTATGAAATTTTCTAAATGTTATTCACTTTGCTGCTACTGTAAATGTTGCAGAATTTCTGCACAGAATTCATTTGCAGAAAATCCGCAGCGTTTACGCTATGTGGGAACCCAGCCTAACAGTTGGAGGCAGCCATTCTGGAGTCATGAACTATTTAGCAGTGGTCCTCGGCCATGTCACAAGGAGCTATGTATGGGGACGCGCACTCGTTACTCCGATCGCTCGTCCCCATACATTTGTATCATGTTGGCAGCACAGGGAGATGTGCTGCTGGCAACGTTAGTATTTTTCAATTTTAAAACTATACGATCAGCAGATGAATGAGAGTTTGCTCGTTCATCTGCTGATCGCTGCCCTGTTTACACAACGTAATTATCGGGAACGAGCATTCTATGAGCAAGAGTTTGCCCATAATTGTAAAAGGGCCTTTAGTCACTTCATAACCAGTGTTTAAAAGGGCACTATCCTCAAATTTTGAGCAAATTTTTCTGAAATTCAAGAATTTTATATTAAATTCTGTTGTATTATGATGTATTTAATCCCTGAAGCTAATTTTTACGTACAAGAGTCATTTCTATGGTCAGCGTGAAAGATCCTTATCTTGGCTCGGGCAGCAGAGTAGACCACATGGTAGGCCACTAAACCCTTTTTACTGATTGATAACATTTTCGCTGTAGGTTGTAAAACAAGTTGGTTTTTTTTTCCCCAGCAGTTAGGAGTGTCGCTTATTGTGCTGGCATCTAGTGGCCAGTGTCAAAAATGCAATATTTTGAAATGTATCTTTTCATAGATAAAGCAAAACATATATACTGGGTAAATAGTTAATATTGTAGCGTCCATGGCCGCGGGCCGTCGGGTTTACTCACCTCCTGACACCCGCGGCCATGGATCCGCGGTTAAATGGTCAAGTGGTTAAAGGGGTTCTACCGTTCTTATATAAATACTGATCATTGAAAAGCACTCATGATATACTGAAACTTTGTAGAATATTTACTGCAATAAAATGGTATCTAAGAACAGAGCTCCAAGAGCTGCATGGACTGTGCTGTTCCACAACATACATATACCTTGTTCAAATATATAAACAAAGAGCCCATGGCGGCAGTTCCTGAGGTCTCCTCTTAGGGTGCCCAGTTATATACATATTATATTTAGGGCTGTTCTTACCATAAAGGTACCTGTGCATAAGTGCCTAGGTGACTTTTTAATATTCGAAAAAGACGGCTCCTTCCCATGGTTGTATTACAACTGTGTACCAGCTCTGAGCTCTATGGGATTTCAATGGCACTCTTCTGTACCTCTGTATTCCCTTAATATCAAAGGAAGGAATATGGAATCCAACATAAAAAAAAATCTGACTACTCCATTACGTGCAGCATTACTGAGATATCTCCATAATACGGCATTGCGTGGAGTACCATACCACGGCACGTGGAGTCACTACAGCTCCATAATACGGGGTTGAAGGTCCTCCGTACAGCCTTCTGCAAAAATCTCTGCCGTGGTCACGACTACTTATAGTGAAGTAGTATGAACCATTTTTCATATAAATCTGAATGTTCTGGAAGCACAATGCATGGAGGAAAGTTATTTACTTAAAGCTGCATAATCTGGTAATGAATAAATTGACTTATGGAATTATCTTATTTATGTTTTCCATTTGTGGCAAGAAGAAAACAATTGACCTGTAAAAAGCAACAACTACTTTTTCTAACTTCACTTCTACAATATTTAGGAGACTAATCATTAAAACCTAAAGAACAGAAGATAAACCAAGCAGATTTTCTCTAAACTTGCTTTATGACAATCTGTCACACCTTAAGCTATAATGGAGCAGGCATAAACTACAATGGATAACAAAATAATGAAACACCACTCCGAAGCCAAGCTTCCTAAAAGACTCAGCAATGCAGAAATCCTGAGCTTCTGCCACTTTCTTCGTGTAGCTTATTACTATAGCTTGGTACGGTTCTTTTGCTACATGCAGCCCTAATAAAGCTTCTATTATTTTAGAGGATGGGACTGGGAATCGAAAATGCAGAAATTATATTATTTCTTATTTATGGGTAAGCTTTGTCTCTCTATGAGGGATGTCCCCCAATAGTTACAGGATTTACATGTGTCCAAGGATCATGCTGGCTCCCTCCACAGGAAAAATGTATCTCTATGAAAATATAATTAACTGTATGTCATGGAAGCTTCTAGAAGATGATTCCGGTTCAGCTTGATGGATGGACCTTGGCCTCAAAAATAATTTTCAGAACTTGTATCTGACTTTACATGTACTAGATGTAATCTCTTTATATATAACATTAATATGGAGATACCCTAGCCAAAATTGATCATGAAAGCTGTAATTTAGAGCTCCCGGGTTCTGATGCAAAAATACTAGTGTTCTCCTGTGTGGTAGATAGACCACATCAGCCACCAAAGCCATGTAGGACGGCACCCTCTTTAGTTATGCCACTGGTCATAGGTCTGTATAGGATAGCAGGAGAGGGGATCTACAACTCAAAAGGTAGAGATTGTGAGATGTAGGAGTATACCGCACTCTTTTCTATCTCCAGACTTAATCCAAAAGTTTTAGTATTTTCTCATATTTCATTTAGACATGAAATTTGCTTTGATAATCAGTTATAGAAACCTATGGGTCTAGTCATTTACCAAGAGCTAGAAGCTCTCAGTGTAGGAATCCATGCTACCTGACTGTAGGGTTTTCTAAATTACATTTCAGTCCTGAATTGTCAGTACTCGATGGGCTTATTCTTTAGGTCTGTTTGATTTGACACATTTCAACTGTTTACACTGGTCACATCTTGGTTATGTATTAGCACACGTTGGACTACTGTGTATCTAAAATAATAATAATATAAACATAGAAATATAAAATAAATATATGAAATCAATAAAACATGGTCAACGTGACATTGGACTCTACACACATAAAAATTGTGAAATAAATGCTGTCACTCCTGTCTCCCAGTAGGCAATAGGTTTAGATTTTTTACCAGTATTTTTAGGAAGATAAATAACAAAACTTTTCCCAATCAGATCCTCTGCGAACAGTTGTAGCACTCTTTGTAGGATGGTAACTCTCCTTGGATTTGAGACAATCAGAGCCACCTAGTGGTTAAACTCAAAGTAGCAGCCATTTATATTAACAAATAATAATACATTTGTGCTGGTCATTTGTTTAATTAGACATACATATAATAAATGCACACACACACACACTATATATATATATATATATATATAAATAAAATTAACATAAAGCATAAGTGCAGTACATATATGCAATTGGCAAATCCATCATTTTCTATTGTTGTGAAAGCGCACATATAAATCAATATAGTATTTCTACTGAAATGACAGCATTGTAAATAGTAAATTTAACCACTGGAGTTTTTTTTAATATTTATATCTAAATGCGTGAGCATTAAAAGCATCAGTTATAAAACTCTTATGCGCTTAAATATCAGTATACACTATTCTAAAAATATATATCAATGATAAAAATCCCTTTTAAAGGTTAATACAAATCCAAAGTAATAGTAAATCGCATTCAATTTGAAATATTTAGCTGTTGACTAATCTCTCACAGAGCCTATAAGGTCACAATGTTCCGGTGCCACCACTGCAGCAAAGAGTTTGGTGTTCTGATTTGAAGAAGTGAATCTGCCTCCATCAAAAAATAATTTAATTCAGAATATGTGAAGCCATTAGCTGAGCGGAAAAATAATTTTGAGAAGAGCTTAGGTTAATAAAAGAGTATCTGGGCATACGTGATCAGTGTGCCTGATACAACAAGGTGATCCTGACTAGTAAATATTTGCTGGTATTGAACATGCTGAGATGTTGAAGGAAATGAGATGTTCAATTTTATCATGCCTAATCTTTTGTTATACATAAAAGATAGCCATATTCCCTGATCTCCTAATATACATACACACTTGAATCTACCGAACATACACATTTATTAAATTAAGGAAAGAAAACACAATCTACAGCTGGAGACGCACATCTAAGCGTGCATGTTTATAGGGAGGTCAGGACACAAAGATATCTAAGGTCAGGGCCGGCCTTAATTTGGTTGGCACCCTGTGTGGGATTCTCTATTGCTGCCCTCCACAAACCAAAAATGAACCACATATATACACATACACATACTGGAACATATATACTGTACATACATAGAGGGACATATTTAGACAAACCGGCAAATATATGTATACACATTCTAGAATATATGCATACATAAAGGTACATATATAAACATACATACACATATTGTATATACAGACACACCCACACAGGCACATAAATACAGTGACAGGAACATATACAAATACATAAAAGGCCCATATATACAAGCACAAAGACACATTCACATACATACCCATATATACACAGTGCAGATAATGTAGTAGAAGTCACCTGCAGTCCTATATAATACCACAGTGATAACTCTCTGAGTACAGATAATCAGGGCCGTATTTACCACTAGGCACTGGGGTGCTGGAGGATCGTATTTTATTATTTTTTTTTATTTCTAACATAACTTTTTTTAAATGTATAACTTAACCAGCGGTCAGGTCACTCACAGGGGGTCTGTGCTTCACCGGCATTTCTTAGTCTGTAAGACACGCCCACTGTCAATGGATTGGCCAGCTGTGTCCAATCCGAGACCAGTGGGCATGTCTTAGACTCAGTCTAAGAAGCACTGTAGAGGGAGCGAACGGTAGAGTGGGAAAGGAGGATGCCGCAGCAGGCCAGGTAAGCATTGCTAGATGTTCAATTTAATGTAATGTAATGGTAGTGTAGTGTAGTGTTGGGTTGCAATTAATGTATTACGAAGTTGTGCGGGCGCACAGCTTAGTATTGTTATACATGAATGTAGTGAGCGGGGCTGCGGCTGTGTAATACATCCATTGTCCCGCACCTGTCAAGTGTGTGCGCGCGGTCAGCATGATGTGATCCGGCCGGCGCTTCATTAAAGGGAATGTGTCGCTACCAATTTTTTTATTTTTTTTTAGTTAAACAATTATTATTTGAATGATTATACATTGTTTTCATTTTTTTTATTTTTTCACAAGTCAGGAAATATTATAAATTAGATTCTAATTTATAATATTTCCATGTGATAGGTACTAGAGGGAGCAGTCCCCAAAATTGCGGCATGGTCAATGTGGTAAAGCAACCTCATTGCTTTATGCTGCAAATTTGGGGTAGACACTCGCTCTAGTGTCCTCACACAATCCCCCCTCCCTTATTCTGGCTAGTGCCAAGAGAAGGAGGGGTTGGAATCTTCAAACCTCCTACACTGTGTGCCACCATTTTTTGAGCGACTACACAGTGTAGGAGGATTAGATACAGTGCTCAGCAGACAGTATAACACGAACATACACGAACATAAATTACCTGCTCCTGCTGCCGCTGCCGCCTCCACTCCTATGCCTTGCACCTTCGCTTCCTTGAACATATGGACGGAAGCCGTCCTCTTACTGTCCGGCAACGCCTTCCGGTCCACAAGAAAATGGTGCCGGATTTCGCTCTGCGAACAAGCTTAGTTTTGGTCTGTGTGGGAGCGGCGCATGCGCCGTTCACAGACGGCGTACGCTGCAGAGAATGGAACGGCTCCCATTCGCATTCTCTATGGGGATGTATGTGCCGTATTCCATCTCTGTATGTGTCGTTAATCGACACATACAGAGATGAAAAAAAAATGGCAGCCCCCATAGAGAAGTAAAAGTAAGAAAAAAATAGAACTCAAGAACACAAATAAATACAATTTATTTTAATATCATACCAAAAGCAATATTATAAAAAAAATCCAAATTTCATGACACCTTCCCTTTAATGAGCGCCGTCACTGTAGACTGAGAACATGTTCTCTGTCTTCAGGGCCAGGGCCGCCGCTCATTAGTGCAGCGCCGGTCGCATCACCTCATGCTGACCGCGTGCGCAGACTTATCAGGAGTGGAGCAATGGCTGTATTACACAGCCATAGCCCTGCTCTAACAGCGGAGATCAGGGAAACCTCTCATCTCTGCTGCTACTCCCCTGAATGCTGCGATCAAAACTGAACGAAGCATTCAAGGGGAAAATGCAAATGGGGATGCCGCTTGGGGATGCCCCTTGGGGATGCCTCTTGGATCGCGTCACAGGGAATCCCTGTGATGCGACTAAGGGACATACCATATATGGGCAGACAGCCCAGGGTCCATTGAAGGACCCCAGGCCTGTCTGACCATATTTCCTGTTGTTATGGCATACTTAGGTAACAAAACCTAAGTACAAAAACAATGGGCCTCCCACCCTGGTAATGCTAGGCTGCTGCTGCTGCTGCTATGTTGTATCTGGCTGGTTATGTCAAATGGGGTGACCCCACATCGCTTTTTTTAAATAAATAATTGAAAAAACAACTTAGGGTTACCCTATTTTTCATAACCTGTTAGATACAATAAAGCAGCTGCAGCCTTGCATTACCAGGGTGGGAAGGGCCACTGTTTTTGGGCTTTCCCAGGATAATAATACCAGCCTGCATCCGCCCTAGTACCCAACCATCACAGTAGATGTTACCTGCAGTCCTATGTAACACCACAAATATCACACTCTGATAACTATACCCACACATATATAAACACACACAGAAACATACATATATACACACACTAACTTAGAGACATATATACACACACATAGTAGAACATTTACACACACAAACACATAGACACCATCTCCCCTTGCCGA
Organism: Rhinoderma darwinii; assembly: GCF_050947455.1. Taxonomy (NCBI): domain Eukaryota; kingdom Metazoa; phylum Chordata; class Amphibia; order Anura; family Rhinodermatidae; genus Rhinoderma; species Rhinoderma darwinii. Next base: position 317,831,906 of record NC_134690.1, read on the forward strand.
TATGCTCACAGGCTTCTTGCAGTATGGGCTGTGGGCGGAGCTTTCTCCTCTGCTCTTGTTTCCTTCATGTGTGTAATGAGGAGCAGAGGTAGAGCCCAGTGGTGTCTCCTACATGCTGGGAGGGTGCAGCGCCCTGTGCATTAGCACAGGTCACATACCCCTAAGGCTGTCCCTGTCTAAAGTGATAGCATAGGCAGATAGCTTTCATGAGATCTGTAGGTGCACAGAACTGATAAGATTTGCCAATAAACTTGGCCGTTTTTAATCAATAATATAATACATTTTAACTACCTTGTAATGTATAAAAGTGCCAGACTGAATGAATTAATATTATATTACAGGTAAGCCAAGGATTTGGATCTCTTCCAGAATTGTTAAACTTTTCTCACCGTGATATCATAGAGACATTTCTAATTATGCTATCAGAAATATACATTATTGATCGTTACATAAAATGCATAGTGCTACCTTTTAAAGAAGCACTCCTGAAATTTGTATTTATTTTTATTTTTTTGCACATAGCATGCTAACTCAACAGACAGCAATATTCTAGCAGCGTCATTTGTTTCTTCCCTGCTCAGTTGCATCTATACATTTTAATCCCTTTTATTATAGGAAGCTGTGTCACGTGTTCCCGGTCTGACCACCAAAATAGATGCTCTCATGTGTAGATAGAAAGTCACTCTTTCCTGTGAAGGGGACTTCCTGTGAACTACAGGAACTATATCACCTATCAAGACCCTCCTTGCAGCTCTGAGACACCTCACACACCCCACCCAGCTCCACCCTCCTTGTTCTGCTGTATGTCCTTCATGTATATAGTGCTACTGGAGAGATGATTTCTGCCCTATGGGAGTAGAAGTACAGTGATATAATAGGTTAGACCATACAATGATTAGTTGCAGAGTTATAAAACTCCCCTAACTCACACTAACTGTTTATACTATCTGTGTGACTATCACTAGCAGGAGCCAGAGGAGAAACCCAGAGGCTGCATTACATAGGAATATACTGAGACTCCTCAGTGTCAGTACAGAAATTCCATGTCACTGATCTATCACTTTCTGCACTCAGATAGGACTAAGAGCAGAGCAAGTGCAGTGTAATGAGACTACAACCCCCCTGCTTCTGCACAGCCAGAAGCATCATAAGAAATGTAGGTACATTAGGTGAACCATATCAGAGGGGAAAAAGAAACCAAGATGGCAGACAACCCATAAATGGCACATCAACTAGAACAGGTATACACAAATAATTATAGCCTATGCTGCACTATATTGGCAAACACAAATAATTTCTGGAGTGCTTCTTTAACTATGCTAGTTGATGCTGGGCGGTGTAGTACAAAAAACAGTAATGCAGAAAGGTTTTCAGTGAATAATGTGGCATTTTATTTTAACAGCTGCTGCTAAAAAATGGAAGATATGATTAAAATACTCAGAGTTTCTGTAATGTATGTTTCCTTTAATATGCATCGTAACATTGAATTTATTTGTCAGATTATTCTGAGGAGCCAGACTGCAAATAAACACGCATAAATCTGCTTAGAAAGTGCCTGTTATGCATGCTTCCAAAATACTTAAAATTTAATTTCTGAAAACATTTTTATTTTCTGCATTAGTAAAATTATAAATATAAACTTACATTTAAATAATTGTTTTTTTTTCTACACTTTCATACAGAGTATGGTACAGGAGCTCCTAAATTCAGAACTCAAATTTAACTATGATCTTTTTTTGCCTTTACACTTTTCCAGTATAAAGGCGGATCTGACCTAGAAATGGAAACCACGTTTTCAATCCACACTAGGGCTAGGCTACAGTATAAGAGCTGATTCAGACGAACGTGATGTTTTTGCGCGCGCAAAATACGCTGCGTTTTGCGCGCGCAAAAGGCACTTGACAGCTCCGTGTGCCCTGTTCATGTGGATGCGCGGCTGCGTGCTTTTCGCGCAGCCACCATCAATATGACACTCCGTTTGGCTGTTTGTAAACAGAAAAGCACGTGGTGCTTTTCGGTTTACATTCATTCTTTCACTGCTGTTGCGCGATTAACGCTTGTCCCACGGAAGGGCTTCCGTGGGGCATGCGTGATTTTCACGCACCCATTGACTTCAATGGGTGCGTAATGCGCGAAAAACGCCGAAATAAAGAACATGTCGCGAGTTTTACGCAGCGGACTAACGATGCGCAAAACTCACGGACAGTCTGCACTGCCATATAGACTTGCATAGGTCTGTGCGACCCGCGTGAAAACCATGCGGGCTGCACGGACGCAAATCACGTTCGTGTGAATCCGCCCTAAAGGTGGATCTACTCTCTAGTCAGTAACTGGCAATATCCATCCACCTACATCTGGACAGGGGAAGGAATGTCTTTATGCCAGTACATTAGCCTGTATACAAAAAGTAAATGAAAAGATGTTAAGGCATACTTAAGTAAGCCCTAAAAACTGGCAAAATGGACAGACAGAACTGGGGACTTTCAATGGACTCTGGTCTATCTGCCCACGTATGGTATGAGCACAAACCACATCATACAGTTTTCCTGTGGTGCAATCAAATAGGAAGTATCATCAAAAAAAGTGCACGATACATGTTCAATGTGTTGAACTTTTTTCTTACTATAATTTTACAATCAGTCGACAACATGCAATTAGCAAAAATGTATTTGCATTGAAAAATAATATATATAGAAAAATTTAAAGTTTGATGCATTGAACATGTACGGTGCACTTATTTTATGATACATTATGTCTGGAGGGAAGAGATAGCTTAGCCCTAGTATGTATTGAAAACGTGGTTTCCATTTCTATCTGGGGTCGTTTTATTTTTAATTGCCATCAAATGGGACTCCCACGTTTTTTTTATGCCCATGTATGTTGCAGCAGCTTTAACTGTGCCATACAGGGGGTTAAACAGTGGAGTTCATACATTCCTATGATCTTTAATTTAAGACAGATTTTTATCACTATCATTGTCTTGTCCCACTCCTGATCAAACAGGTATTGTGGCAGTGCCCGCGCACCAACAGCATCATGAGAATCCCAGTATAGGAGCTAACTATGGTGCCTCCCATAATAAGCTTTCTCATCCTGGTTAATCATGTTAAATCAAGGGAATTCTACTTGGGAGCAAAGTCTAAGGGCACATTCAGACGTGGCGGAATTGCTGTTGAATTCCGCTGAGGACAGTTCGCAGTGGAATCCTGCAGCAGCCGTTTTTTACATTTGTTTCTATACAGTTTTAGGAAACCTAGTTCAGACGTTGCGGAAAATAACTGTGCGGAATTTAGGCTGCAGTGCAGAATTTTCCCTCCGCAGCATGCACATTATTTTTCGGAGAAGCAGCGGAATTTCGCTGCGGATTTCAGCATTTGCATTGCAAAGACTGCAGCAAGTCTGCTGTGATATCCACAACGTCTGAATTACCTGTCAAATATGAAAATGTTGCTGCAGATACGCAACGAATCTGCAGCAACATTTTCAGCGGAAAAATTCTGCCACGTCTGAACGTGGCCTTAGTAGGAGAAATTCAGTGAAGGATCTGGCCAATCACATCCACTGTTGCTCATCAATGAGTTCATGTGACTGACTAATCACCTGTCAGCATGTAGAGGAAGCTGCTACATTTTCTATTTTTTAAGGTGTTATCCCATCTCAACAACTTGTCATCTTTCCACAGAATAGGTGGTAAGTGTTTGATCACATGCGTGACACGCCACTACGTTCATTCAGGTGTCTCCCAGCGGTGGAACCCCCAGCGATCAAACACTTATCACCTATCCTGTGGATAGGCGCTAACTTGTTGGGGTGGGATAACCCCTTTAAGGGGGCCAGATTTCACAGAACCTGATGAATATTCATGAGCAGCCATATTGACTAAGGAGCTTTTGTCACTTTTGTGTCACAATTCATGTAATATTACAATATTGTCTTATATGCAGTTAAATATAATCTGTTTTGTCCCATTGAGCAGTTTTTCAGAAAATGTAACTTAAGAGTAATTGAGTGAAAGTCTAGGGGGTGGGCTCTGACCAATCACATTGATTGTTGGTCAACAGCAAATATGAGGTCACATGACAGTCCAGTCGGATGCTAGCATGTAGAGGAAGCTGATAAATTATGCATTTTAAGACTAGATGGGGGTGGAAAATCTAATGAATATTCATGAGTAAGCATATATTGAAAAATGTTATTCTGGCAGCATTTTTACTGTGCACTTTTCCTGTACTAAGTCACCTATGAGTGTTGAGTGTAAGAATTTCATATATGTGTTTACTTTACACATTTTATCTTCTGAATTACCATAACCTTGCAAAACACAAGGGACATCGAAGCCAGCAATATGCAAAGGGCAGTATTGGAAACTTGCGATACTGTCGTGGTGATGGATGATCTAGCTTGGTTTGTTCCTCCGTGTATTACCTTGTCTACTGACAATCTTGGTTCCAGTACATCTATTAAAGTATTTTCAGCAAATAAAGGTTATTCCTTGTATAATGAAAAGTTACTGTTTTCCAATATACCATCTATATCAATACCTCAGCTTTTTCAAGACCTCAGCTTGCTGTCATTTAATAGAAACCTTCATTGTTTATTTCCAATGGATAAAATCTGCTCTGGTCATTTGATGTGCAGGATTGACTACAGTATCAGGAGCAGTGCTGTGTCTTGGAAGGAGTCGTGTTGCTATGTGTCCATGGCTAGAACAGATTTTTATCCACTGCAAGTAAAAAAAAATGAAGATTCCTATGTGTGACCGCAAGCAGAAATCCTGAAAACTGAGGAATTGGTGTACAAAATTGCGGCAAAATGCTGTGGTTTAGCACAGATCACGTCAGAAAGACCAATGTGACTGCATTGTGTGAATAAACCCTTGTGTTATACAGTAGGTTGTCAAAGGTCTGCTACAGAATGCAATATCCCACATTCATATACCATGTAGCCTTGTCAAACCAGTATCTGTCTTTCAACTGTCCTTTACATAAAAATATATTATCATATATTGTATGTCTAGACGTCGGAAATTTGTATTTATATTTTTTTTATTATATATATAAAAACGCATTCCGAATGTAGAATTATCCCAAGATCAGACATGAAAGGGAATAGAACGGATATTGAACCCTTTCATGTTTTATATATGAATATATTCCAAACCGTGCAGTTTTTCTATCATTATGCTTGGAAAGATTGTAATGAAGAAATAAAGCTGCATAAATGTGCCCAGATGGACCCATTTCCCTTATGATTTGTGATTTCTATCTGTTCCCATAAACATTCTGCACATGTCACATTGGAAGAAAAGCTAGGAACATTTGTGTGAGGACTCCCAAAAGTGCTTATCAATTGAGGTTTACTTTTAAAAAACCTTTCCACAGATACTCCTCTGACCTGCTAAGTATGAGTGAATGATGGACTTTATTTGCTAGCTGGAACTCAAAGAATCATTTTCAGAATCTGACTCTAAGAGATGTATTTCATCACTTGTAGGGGAAAGATGTTCTTAGTTTATATTCACACACAGATTTATTGCAGAAATTTCTGCAACTGTCCCATTCATTTCAATGAGAAATCCAAGAACATGGAAACAACCCCGTTCAGATGTAGCAGTCATTTTTAGCACCAGTAGTAGTAAATGGGTGGAGGCCACATGGAGTTGTACTGTAGACCAGTGATCCCCAACCACCAGGCTGTGGACCAATACCAGGCCGCGGATCATTTGGTACAGGGCCGCAGTATATGGTATCCGCCCTGGTGGCCTCAGGGAATTTCGGGCAAAAAAACGCACCAAACTGTGGTGCAGTTTTTCGCCCAGAATATCCACTGCGGAAAACTGCTGAGCAGGCCTCCTGGGATTAAGCTTCATCCCAGGAGACTGCAGCAGCCTGTGATTGGCTGCAGCGGCGGTCACATGGAATGAAACGTCATTCCCGGAGGCCGGCCCTCTAACATCATCGAGGCCCGCCTCCTCGGATGATGTTATGATGTTTTATCCCATGTGGCCACCGCTGGTCTCAGTTCCAACTGCATCTGCATCCTTAGGATGCAGATACAGATGAATTGAATGCTGGAGCAAGAGTGACGGCTCCTTGCCCCAGCATTCACTCTGCCGTGAGCGGCTTCAGAGCAAGCAGGTCGGGATGTTGTGACATCATCGCGCCTTTCTGCGCTGAGCCACTCATACCACAGACCGGAGGAGAAGGATCCTCCACCCATCATGGGAACAGGGATAGGTAAGTAATTATGTTATTTTTTTCATTAAGCACATATGGGGGCATTATACTGGGTATGGGAGGCGGGGCTGATATGGTGGCAGCTATGGGAGCATTTTACTGTATGAGGCAGCCAAGATGGGCCTTATACTGAATGGGAGGCCTTATACTGTATGGGGGGCATTATACTGTGGGGAGCATTATATTATGGGGGCAGCTATGTGGGGCATTATACTGTGGGGCAGCTATGGGAGACATTATATTGTATGGGGCAGCTATGGGGAGCATAATACTGTGTGGGGAAGCTATGGGGAGCATTATACTATGGGAGCATTAGGGCAGATTCAGACGAACGTTGCGTTTTTGCGCGCGCAAAAAAACGCTGCGTTTTGCGCGCGCAAAAAACACTTGACAGCTGCGTGTGTCATCCGTGTATGATGCGCGGCTGCGTGATTTTCGCGCAGCCGCCATCATAGAGATGAGGCTTGTCGACGCCCGTCACTGTTCAAGGTGCTGAAAGAGCTAACTGATCGGCAGTAACTCTTTCATGAGTGAATGCCGAACACAATATCGAGAAACCTGTTAAAAAAAAAGAAAAAGTTTTTACTTACCGAGAACTTCCCTCCCGGCCGTTGCCTTGGTGACGCGTCCTTGGTGACGCGCCTCTCTTGACATCGGGCCCCACCTCCCTAGATGACGCGGCAGTCCATGTGACCGCTGCAGCCTGTGCTTGGCCTGTGATTGGCTGGAGCTGTCACTTGGACTGAATGTCATCCCGGGAGGTCAGACTGGAGGAAGAAGCCGGGAGTTATCGGTAAGTCAGAACTTCGTTTTTTTTTTACAGGTTCATGTATATTGGGATCGGAAGTCACTGTCCATGGTGCTGAAACAGTTTAACTATTTCAGCACCCTGGACAGTGACTATCTCCTGACGTCGCGTACCGGAAAAATTTTTGCCGGGTTCAGCCAAAACGAGTTCGGCCGAACCCGGTGAAGTTCGGTTCGGTTGTCCGGGTTCGCTCGTCTCAAAGACACTCCGTTTGGATGTTTGGAAACAGAAAAGCACGTGGTGCTTTTCTGTTTACATTCATCCTTTTGACAGCTGGTGCGCTGTTTCAGTCGCTTCGCACGGAAGTGCTTCCGTGCGACCTTCGTGGTTTTCACGCACCCATTGACTTCAATGGGTGCGTGATGCGCGAAATACGCAGAGATATTGAGCATGTCGCGCTTTTTGCGCAGCTGACAAACGCTGCGCAAAAAGCACGGACTGTCTGTACTGCCCCATAGACTTGTATTGGTCTGTGCGTGGCGCGTGAAAACCACGCGGCCCGCACGGACCCAATACACGCTCGTGTGAATCCTTATCCCTTATACTGTGTAGGGGAAGCTATGGGGGGAATTATATGGGGACTGTTGGACAAGGTGGCTGGACATAGGCGCGGGCAGGGGTCTGGGGAAGGGTAGGGGGGCCAAGCTGAATTCTTGCACCAGGGCCCATGAGCCTTTAGCTACGCCCCTACTGCTATTTGTTGTGGATTTTACCTCCCCATTGAATTCAATGGGGAAACCCCGCAACAAATAATCAGCGTTTACACAAATACAATTTACATGCTGTGGAATAAAATTCTGTACTGCAGGTCCATTTCTGAGCGTTTTTTCTGCTCCGCATTTATGCAGAGTGTGGATGAGACTTGTTTTATCTCATCCACTTTGCTGCTGTTGTATTATGCTGCGGATCTTCCACAGCATAAACAGGTATTATAATACAGGTATATGCCGTATTTACGCAACGTGTGAACTGACTTTAACTCCCCGCTGGTCCCTGGAAAAATGTTCTTGCATCAAACTGGTCCTCGGTGCAAAAAAGGTTGGGGACCACTGCTGTAGTCGACATGTGACTTTACAGTTTAATGTGATTTATGGGGCTAAAGTTCCCAGTGAAAACATCCATGATACCAGAGGAATCCCTGTTTATCTGGTATCATGGTATCTGGTGTAAATGTTAAATTAACAATAAAGTAAGTATTTCAAAGAAACAAATACTATTAAAGGACCATTGCAGGGAAAAGTGATACTATGCCTAGTGCCAGGCCTGCCATGGATTCAAGGAACACCAAAGCGAGAATCTATATGTAATGCATCTCCCCCTTCGGCCTTGCACTGGGCATAACGGTGGGGGGGGGGGTATTTATTAACCTTTCCATGCCAGAACCTTGTATGAGCCGCAGCATGCTGAGGGAGCCGGAGAAGAAAAGATGAGCGGTGAAGTGAGTATTGTATGCCCGTAGTGTTTCCTTTAAATACAATATTTGGAGAGGTGACTCTGAATGATAAACACTACAGTTTTTTTTGTTTTTTTTGTTTTTTTTCTTAAAACAGAAAACAATAGATTGCTTAGACCTTGTTCACATCATCAGCAGGTTCAGTTTGGGGTTTCCATTCATCCATTCTGTCAGTGGAACAGGTGAACAGAAAGCCGAACGGAAACTATAGATTCCGTTTTCATTACCATTGATTTTAATGGTAATACTTCCGTTGCAGTTAGTTTCCGTTTGTTTCCGTTCCGTAAAGTTTTTGTTTTTTTCACGGAAACAATAGCGTAATCGACTACGCTATTGTTTCCGTCAAATAAATGGTAACTTTACTTTACTTTGAAATCAATGGGAATACAAAAGGAAGCTATAGTTTCCGTTCGGCTTTCCGTTCGTCGGTTTCTCTGACAGAATGGATGAACGGAAACCCCAAATGGAACCCAACGGTGTTGTGAACAGGCCCTTACTTTAATCACATCTAATAGTTAGCTTGTAAGTTTATGTTAAGGAGGAACAATAAAGATGCAGGCCTTCCTAAACGGTTCTGCATGGACAATCAATACTTGTAAAAAGGATCCCTTCACAATAAGCTGATCAAAAAATAAGCCCCACTCATCAGCTATAATCTATGAGGAAACCTGTCAGTTAGTGCTGAATTGACCAGCGCCACCGCAAGGGAAATCAAGCATTGCACAGTGCCCATTCAAATTAATGGATTGTCTGTGTAATGCAGGACAGGACAGGTTCTCCAGAACGAGAGACGTACTTTGTAACCGTTCTCCACACTGGCCAAGGGGTGAGGCTCCTGAACAGAGGACACCCACTATTAACTGAGAATTTTCTAATTGGGTATATTAAATGGGTTTTCTAAATTGAACAACCCCTTTAAGATAGAAGATATATTACATTGTTCACTCTCTACCAAAGGAAGAAGATAATATAAATTTTTTGGAAAGTGCATATGGATATGAAAAGTTTTCAGATTTTTTTTTTTCGGCATGTAGCTTTTAAAAGATAGTTAGGATATGTTCACACGGCTTATTTACGGACGTGATTCGGCCGTTTTACGCCTCAATTTACGTCCAAAAATGCGGCTCGATAGCGTTGGCAAACATCTGCCCATTCATTAGAATGGGTCTTACGATGTTCTGTGCACACGGTAATTTTTTTTACGCCCCGCTGTCAAAAGGCGGGGCGTAAAAAATATGCCCGCATCAAAGAAGTGCCTGTCACTTCTTTAGACGTAAATGGAGCCGTTTTCCATGGACTCTATGGAAAACCAGCTCCATTTAACGTCCGTAATGGACCCAGCAAAAAGCGCCTCAACATGCCATTACGGCTGAAATTACGGTGCTGTTTTCTCCTGAAAACAGCCCCGTAATTTCAGCCGTTACGGACGCTGCCGTGTGAACATACCCTTACAATACTCTTTTATATACTTTGGAAACACAAATATCTATAGCAAAGCTTGAAGCATGAGCTTTGACTGTTAAATAAACATCTAAACTACTACCGCACAAAAAGTCATACCTTCAAAAGCTAGTCTTAACGTGCACCTCAAAGTCTCAAATACTTTATAGGCCAGAAGTGTGAAACCTGCTGCTTTCTGGCGGTTGTGAAATTACAGATCCCAGCATGCCCAACCTGCTGGGTTTACCCTAATTCCTTGTCATTAACAGAATGATTCCGATTTGTAGCAGTAGAGGAGGGCAGTGGGGGCAAGGGGAAGACCAAGATATTCATAAGCTTTACATGTCTCACTCACTTTATGTTTTAGGTGATCATGATTGAATGGGGTCCTACTTTGATTTCAGGATAGCGAAACATTTTAATTTTTCGTAGTTCCCTTGGTCCATAAGCTAAAGGGAATTGTATATAGCACTTAAAAATAAAAATTTTCAGTTTTATACGTGTATTACCAAAATGTGGCATATGAAAGTATGTACAAACCTTTACGTGCAATATATATATATATATATATATATATATATGTATATATATATATATATATATATATATACACACATATATATATATATATATATATATATATATATACACATATATATATATATACATATATATATATATATATATATATATATATATATATATATATATAAAGCTAGAACTTGCAGCACAATGCAAACATGAGATTTTTCTGTATTGCAAAGGCTCGGTCAGCAGGCAGGTTTTCCACTATTGGTTGCGTTACATTGCACACATATTGGAATCACTGATCCAGAAAAGATTACAACTGTCGTATTGGTCGCCATGAACATTTTAATCCATCAAAGTTTCATCAGGCAATCTACAACAACAATAAGAATTCTACTGATTTGATTCAGAAGACAGAAATCAAGGTCATCATGTGAACCAATGTCCTCTAATTTAAAGGAATTGTAGAACAGAAGCTAGATTGTAGAGGGGAAAAATTTAACCAGGATGGTATCTGAATATGGAAATATAACAAAACAGTCTTAGTACAATGGGTATGTTATGCTGCTTGTAAATACAATGATACAATTCTTCAATATACTTTCTGTATTAATTCCTCATGGTTTTCAAGATCTCTTCTCGTTGTTATTCAGTAGAAACATTTGCTGTTTAGTTTCAGTGGATACAATTCTGTCCATGGTCATGTGATGGACACACAGCTGCTGAGATCATTAGAAGACAGTGCTCTGATACATGTACTGTAACGAGCCGTGCACCTGGGTGTCAATCACATGACCAGTACAGTTTTTGATCCACTGGAAGTAAACAATACATGTTCCTACCAAAGGACAACAAGCAGAAATCTTCCATGAGGAATTAATACAGAAAGTATATTGGAAAATGGGAGGGACAAAGTAGAAGGTAGATTTCAGACGAACTCACTCTCCCTGGAGGCACTACAGCCAAGATACATTTAAAGGGTAACAAAACTTTCAAAAAACTTCTGACATGTCATAGTGAAATGTCAGAAGTTTTGAACGGTGGAGGAGCCGCTTTTTTTCTGATCGGCTTTTCTCAAAAAACCGAGAAATTGGTGTACGGGCTCAATAGAAAGCTTGGGACATGTACAGTTAAAACAATAGTATTTGATAGAATAGCAAAACTTTTTACCATTCACCATAGAAAACATGATGAAAATCAATACTCGCCCAATATAAGATATATGATATGGTCTTGTCATTACTACTTTCCAAATATATTAAATCAGTTATCTTCAAATGATAAAATAAATTCTCAATATATTATTAAATGATGCTATAAATATTATTGTATATGTTATGTCCTTTTAACTTTTCAATTACACAGTAATATAATCAAATTTTGGTGTTTTTCCTCCATCTGATGTAACAGAAGGCCATTCTTAGTTTTTTAATGCTACACGTGATTCCCAATGAATTAAACAGAATTGTTCTTCTTGGCATAAAAGTAAGTCTAATGCTTCAGCCAGCTCATGAGGATTGCTAGAAGTAATGCAAGATCAGAGAAAGGATCAACTGAACCTGTCACTGAAGCCTCCCTGTCACGTAGAAGGGAAGCCTTTGCTATAAAAAGTACTTGAATTCCTTGTAATCTGCCAACCCGGGAAACAAGCATCAGTGATTGCTGGAGAAAAACAATCAATCGTCAGTGAAATGACCCCTAATAAGGAGAAATCACACGTAATTTCAGCAGTGACCTATCTGACAGCTGGTATATTGCATAAGTTCAGTCTCGATAGAAAATCTATTGCCAGAGCTTAATTCATTCTATACACCAAGGGACACATTTATACAAAGTGTCACATCAAAGATTAACAGACATGCGCCAAATTCATAGAATCGGCACACAGATGTTTGAGAATAGATGCTATATATTTAAGCATGCTCACTACAGCATGAATCTTCTCAAAATAAATATCTGAAACTTTTTGCACCTTTCTACAGTTTATATCTGGTCTGACCTAACACAGGATGCACAACATTTTTTTTTGGTATAGAAATGATCCAAAATGTCTTCCAAATCTGGTACCATTTGCCATAAATGAGGCCATCCTCCCAGAATAAAAAAAAATATACAAAAGATGGCAGCCAGATGCTTTATAAATAAGGCACACATGATTGCGCTATTTTCAACTCCATATGAAATTTACCAAATTTTTGTTTGTCAGAATATAGATCCCTAGTGGCAAATATTGTTAATATTATGGTCTTCCATGCTGCTGTATAAAAAAAGGAGCTAACAAAGAGCGGTGTTACGGTTTGTTACATAGACAGCCAATTAATACATATACTACGGAGGGCAGTGCAGCATAAATATATGGCTGGGCGCACCTTCCTCTGATGATAACCTCTGATCGCCAGGGGTTTCGGAGCCCAAACCAGCAATGATTAGCTCATTGCTGGGCTAGCTTCATTTAAAAAAGGGGGTTTCAAGATGAGACAACCCCTTTAATGGCATATACCGCAGAATGAGGTCAGTGTATAGGTTTAATTAAATTGATGGTAAATCTTTGGTAAAACTTCTCATAAATTAGGGAATAGATTTCACAGTAGTTACGTAATACAGTATTTACCTATTAGTCAGGTCGCTTCATAAACAAGAATGATTTGGCTAATAGGGGAGCACAGTGATCAAGTTCACATATTCCCCTATAAGATCAAGTTTTAGCTTTGAAAATCTATTAGGGTATGTTCACACGCACTGTTTTCAGACGTAATTCAGGCGTTTTACGCCTCGAATTACGCCCGAAAAAACGGCTCCGTTACGCCTTCAAACTTCTGCCCATTGCTTGCAATGGGTTTTATGATGTACTGTTCCCACGAGGTGTAATTTTACACGTCGCTGTAAAAAGGGGATCAAGAGAAGGCAGAGTTACTAAATGGGTTCTTTAGCTCTGTATATACAACAGAAGAAAGAGCAGCTGATGTAGCCGGTGCCGGTGCTGTTAATATATCAGTTGATATACTGAATTGGATGAATGTAGAGATGGTCCAAGCTAAATTAAATAAAATAAATGTGCACAAGGCTCCGGGACCAGATGGGTTACACCCTAGAATTCTTAAAGAGCTTAGTTCAGTTATTTCTGTCCCCCTTTTCATAATATTCAGAGAATCTCTAGTGACTGGTATAGTGCCAAGGGACTGGCGCAGGGCAAATGTGGTGCCTATTTTCAAAAAGGGCTCTAGGTCTTCCCCGGGTAATTATAGACCAGTAAGCTTAACATCCATCGTGGGGAAAATGTTTGAGGGGCTATTGAGGGACTATATACAGGATTATGTGACAATAAATAGCATTATAAGTGACAGCCAGCACGGTTTTACTAAGGACAGAAGTTGTCAAACTAACCTGATCTGTTTTTATGAAGAGGTGAGCAGAAGTCTAGACAGAGGGGCCGCTGTGGATTTAGTGTTTTTGGACTTTGCAAAGGCATTTGACACTGTCCCCCATAGACGCCTAATGGGTAAATTAAGGACTATAGGTTTAGAAAATATAGTTTGTAATTGGATTGAGAATTGGCTCAAGGACCGTATCCAGAGAGTTGTGGTCAATGATTCCTTCTCTGAATGGTCACCGGTTATAAGTGGTGTACCCCAGGGTTCAGTGCTGGGACCACTATTATTCAACTTATTTATTAATGATATAGAGGAAGGGATTAATAGCACTATTTCTATTTTTGCAGATGACACCAAGCTATGTAATATAGTTCAGACTATGGAAGATGTTCATGAATTACAGGCAGATTTAAACAAACTAAGTGTTTGGGCGTCCACTTGGCAGATGAAGTTTAATGTAGATAAATGTAAAGTTATGCATCTGGGTACCAACAACCTGCATGCATCATATGTCCTAGGGGGCGCTACACTGGCGGATTCACTTGTTGAGAAGGATCTGGGTGTACTTGTAAATCATAAACTCAATAACAGCATGCAGTGTCAATCAGCTGCTTCAAAGGCCAGCAGGATATTGTCGTGTATTAAAAGAGGCATGGACTCACGGGACAGGGATGTAATATTACCACTTTACAAAGCATTAGTGAGGCCTCATTTAGAATATGCAGTTCAGTTCTGGGCTCCAGTTCATAGAAAGGATGCCCTGGAGTTGGAAAAAATACAAAGAAGAGCAACGAAGCTAATAAGGGGCATGGAGAATTTAAGTTATGAGGAAAGATTGAAAGAATTAAACCTATTTAGCCTTGAAAAAAGACGACTAAGGGGGGACATGATTAACTTATATAAATATATTAATGGCACATACAAAAAATATGGTGAAATCCTGTTCCTTGTAAAACCCCCTCAAAAAACAAGGGGGCACTCCCTCCGTCTGGAGAAAAAAAGGTTCAAGCTGCAGAGGCGACAAGGCTTCTTTACAGTGAGAACTGTGAATCTATGGAATAGCCTACCGCAGGAGCTGGTCACAGCAGGGACAGTAGATGGCTTTAAAAAAGGGTTAGATAATTTCCTAGAACAAAAAAATATTAGCTCCTATGTGTAGAAATTTTTCCTTCCCTTTTCCCTTCCCTTGGTTGAACTTGATGGACATGTGTCTTTTTTCAGCCGTACTAACTATGTAACTATGTAACTATGTAAAAAGACGCCTGCGTCAAAGAAGTGCATGTCACTTCTTGGGACGTTTTTGGAGAAGTTTTTCATTGACTACATTGAAAAACAGCTCCAATAACGTTCGTAAAAAACGCAGCGAAAAACGCGAGTACTTGCAAAAACATCTGAAAATTAGGAGCTGTTTTCAGGAGAAAACAGCTCCGTATTTTCAGACGTATTTTGCTACGGCATGAGAACATACCCTCAAAGACTTCACACGCTTAACCAAAAACGTCTGAAAATACGGAGCTGTTTTCAAGGGAAAACAGCCCTTGATCTTCAGACGTTTTTTAAGCCACCCACGATTTTTTACGGCCGTTTTTGGAGTGGTTTTCTATAAAGTCAATGAAAAACGGCTCCAAAAATGTCCCAAGAAGTAACATACACTTCTTTTTCGAGAGCGTCTTTTTATGCGCCATCTTTTGACAGCGACGCATAAAAAAACTACACCTCGTGGGAACAGAACATCGTAAAACTCATTGAAAGTAATGGGCAGATGTTTATAGGCATAATGGAGCCGTTTTTTCAGGCGTAATTCGAGGCGTAAAATGCCCGAATTACGTCTGAAAACAGTGCGTGTGTACACACTGTGTATGGGGGCAGTTTCTGGTATTTCACTGTGCACTCTCGTTCTGGCACAGTTTAATAGGGCAATATTTGACTGACACTGTTTCGGGGAGCATTCTGGCACGGTTTATGTGGCTACACCCTGTCTGGCATTTTTATGTTGTATTTGTGCATAATGGTGAGAAAACCCCTTTAGTGTCCAGGGAAGGTTTCAAAGGACTTATTGCTAGTCTTTCTATCTACAATTTTGATATTTTTTTTGCCATAATAGATTATTCTTTTACTACTGTGTAAAACAGTTTTATTCATTGTTAAGCTTATGGCGTCTCGCTTGTAGCATGGTCTGGAATTACATATAAATTAGTATTCTCGTCATAGGCAATATCTAGACATAATAACTGGCTAAAAGCCAAAAAAATACAACTTTCTACAACCCTTGCAAAGGTACTGTGTATTGTATTAAATATGTTAGTCATTATCTCGTTCTTAATTCATACAGTACATATTAATTTCTACTACACAATCTATAAATGGAAGCGTACATCACTAGTTTAAGATAAGTGTAGAGAAGTCTCAGAGTGTGGAAGTCAATAGGCAGAATATTTGACATTTCTGAAGGTTTGTGTCGTTTGTGTGGCAAGTCGTGGTGCATGATGTAGAATAGATGAATATATACAATATGTGGCAAAATAAATAAGGCACAAAAAAATGAATACTCTGCACTAGTCTGTCAAAGGCATTATATCAATATAATATTCGATATCCAAAAATAATCAGAAATGTATCTTCATTGGTCTGAATTCTGAACCAAGATACTTTTTACCCACTCACTGTCATGTGGAAATGTTCTGGACAGAATGCACAAAATGAAGATCATGTTTTAACCTTTCGACAAGAGCGCTCATTCCTTAGATGCAGAACATACAGCTGATATCGGGCCCTAGGAGAAATATGGCACAGTCTAGGTTTGCCTCATCCATTATTTTAATGGTGGTGATCTCCTGTACAGGGGTCCTAACCCTAAAACGTTAGTAAACAATGGTGTGGGGAACACAACCCAAGGAACATGAAAGTACGTTGGGGGCAAATAAGCATTAAGTCTTTCTATCCCAGGTAGTTAATGGTGTGTTGCTGTCAGCCAGCACCAGAAGGGGTCCACACTTTTTTTTTTTTCTTAAGGGGCCTTATGTATGGGGAACGTAGTTATTCAATGCAATGTATTTCCCCTATTAGAACAGGTCTTTTTAGGTACTTTACATCCTAGTTAGAGAGACTTTACCACATACTAGAACAGTTTGCCTTGAGGAACTAATTAGACTATACAGCCGTCCACATTACTAAATGGATAGCACTGAGGGTATGTTCACTCGTATAAAAAGAAGAGGCTGAAGATTACGCAGCGGTTTTCAAGAAAAAACAGTCTTTGATTTCAAGGCGTTTTGAAGCTGAAAATTAATGTGTTTTTTTTTTTTTATTTGAAGCTTATTTTGTGTATTTATTGAGCCTTTTTTGAGGCATTTTTAGTTTTAAAGGAAAATCAGCTCCACAAATGACAAAAATAAGTAGCATGTCACTTTCTGAGACATAGGCTGGGTTCACACGACCTATTTTCAGACATAAACGAGGAGTATTATGCCTCGTTTTACATCTGAAAATAGGGCTACAATACGTCGGCAAACATCTGCCCATTCATTTGAATGGGTTTGCCGACGTACTGTGCAGACGACCTGTCATTTACGCGTCGTCGTTTGACAGCTGTCAAACGACGACACGTAAAAATACAGCCTCGTCAAAAGAAGTGCAGGGCACTTCTTTCAGACATAATTTGAGCCGTTCTTCATTGAACTCAATGAATAGCAGCTCAAAATTTACGGCTGTCAAAGAAGCCACGCAAAATGCGAGGAGGAGCATTTACGTCTGAAACGAGGCACCTGTTTTCTCCTGAAAACAGTCTGTCTTTTCAGACGTAAATGCCTGCTATCGTGTGCACATACCCTTATTATTAGGGTATGTTCACACGCTAGCTGGCTTTTACGGCTGAAATTACAGCCTGTTTTCAGAAGAAAACAGCTGCGTCGTTTCAGCCGTAAATGCTCCTCCTCGTAATATACGAGGCGTCTGTGACGCTCGTATATCTTGAGCTGCTCTTCATTGAGTTCAATGAAGAACGGCTCAAATTACATTGCAAAGAGGTGCCCTGCACTTCTTTGCCGAGGCAGTCAATTTACGCGTCGTCGTTTAACAGCTGTCAAACGACGACGCGTAAATTACAGGTCGTCTGCACAGTACGTCGGCAAACCCATTCAAATGAATGGGCAGATGTTTGCCGACGTATTGTAGCCCTATTTTCAGACGTAAAACGAGGCATAATACGCCTCGTTTACGTCTGAAAATAGGTCGTGTGAACCCAGCCTTACAAGCCATTTTTCGAATCCAGCAGCGTAAAAATACGTCCCATGTGAACAGCACAGTGTATTCCCCATTGAAATCAATGGAAAACTGTTTGCACGCGTATTTCAAGTGTATTTTGGAGCGTAATATGAGCCTTTTAGCTAAAAAATAAGCATGAAAATAAGATGTGTGAATGTGAAGGCTCATGTACATGGCAGAGTCCTGTACACAGAGCCTATCTGACTGCTTGAGTACTGAGCCATACCGTCTCTGCGCACTGTCGTCAGCGTTGACAACCGTTCGTAAATTCCTAGAGAGTCCATAAAAAAAGGGGACTTTCAGCGTCTATAAAAAATTGATGTGTCTGTGATTCCTTTACAGTTGGATGAGCTCTAACAGATTATTGGGATTGTCATTATAATTTTAGAGGTCGCATTAAATGCTAATATTTATGAGTCATTATGGTTTTCCAATTTGTTTGTGAAAAATGTTGTTGTCCATGATTTTTCAATTGAATTCCTCTAAAACAAAAAAGGAAAAAATCATGTTTGCAACCCTGACTGCCATACATACTTTGCGTCCGAAGATTTTCTCCTCTAGAGGATAAATACATCAATACAAAAAGAGTCTGCTAGAGCATGCCACTATTTTTCTTTTTATTGCAATCAAGGAAAAGACTCGATATGTCTACACGTGAAATCTGAGAAATACAGAGGTACAGTAAAGTGCTCATGCATCTCTATGGAAGCCCCAGTACAGATCCTTACACAACGGAGCCATAATACGTCCATGTGCATGAGTCCTGCGGTGGGGGGTAGTCAGCTCTCCAGTGGAAGGCGGGTACATCAAGAAAAGCTTTATACAAACTATCCAAGGGTGTACAAATCAAAGAGAAAGCCAGGGTTACTGTGATGGTACCCATGGAGGAAAGTAGTCCAAATCAGGTTGCCCCATCATTCTTCTCTGCAAATAACCATGTAGGATGCTCCTTCTCCACAGGGACCTCTACATAAGCAGATTAGGGAAAGGGACAAGCGATGCTTTGGAAGATCAACAAGCCCAAACTGTCCTGTTACAAGATGGCATGGTGACATGCACCGGGAAAGAGAGAAAAAAAAAGAGAAGAGAAAATAATTTTTAAAAAAAGACAGAGAGGGAGAAAGAGAGAGGGAGAAAGAGAGAGGGAGAAAGAAAGACAGAGAGAGAAAGAGAGAGAGAAAGAAAGAGAGAAAGAGAGAAAGGGGAAGAGAAAGAGAGAAAAAAGAGAAAAGGAGAGAGAGAAAAAAAAAAGGAGAGAAAGAGACTGCTTAAAACAGTTTAATAGTTGACAGGCAGCTCTTCCCAAGAGTGGCGTTACTAACATGCAAGAAGAACCAGCTCATAAGTTGTTATATTTCAGCTGTCAATCCGCAATAGATGGGAACTTCTGCCAAGACATAGTATATACCCAGCTGGTGTATGGCAGCATTGCCAACATTACAGTGTTTAAGCATTTATTGATTTGGATTTCAATGATGGCTTAATCATTAAGAACCCCTTTAATAAATCAGAAAATAGAGTTTGTTATGTGGCTTCAAAGCAATAACAGCCATAATCTTGCACAGAAGAATATATGAAAAGGCAACTACAAAAGGTAAGACATTCGGTTGAATCTTTAGTAGCAGCTAGAAAATAGATCTATCAATCAGCCATATAATCTGAAAAATATATCTAACAGGGGCCAATGAATTGTTCCCAAATGTGTTAAAGGAATCACTGAAAAAAATTATAACATGTAATAAGTTAATGGTTAACCTAATGCTTAGCCAGGGATAGGCAGACACTTAAAGAGGCTCTGTCACCGCATTATAAGTGCCCTATCTCCTATATAATGACGTTTTTAGGTCCACCATTCTGTGCTGATAAATATCTTAAAACATCTTTAAAGTGGTTGGAAGTCTGTTTTTTCTGATATGGAGTGCCAAATCCCCTGAAAATACATACATTTTAATGATACAATTCTGGCTGACTGAGGACACCACTAGGGGAGGTTTACGGCATAGAGTTATAGTATTAAATTCAATGTATAAATAGTATGCAATACGCTCTTAAGCTCCCTCTAGTGGTGTGTGCAGGCAGCTAGAATTTTACTTTCGTGGTCCTGCATATCTCCAACCCTTAGTATTCCTACCTTACCTTGTGTGGCACCAATTAATAATTCCACATACACTTTAGTTCTAAGCATAATAGCACATTGCTGTGGTCCCCAATAAGATTGAACAACACTAATATAAATTAAATAAAGCGATACATAGATAGGCATTCCCCCTTATCTATTACTATTCCTTCCCTTACTTACTGTACTTCTTTCGTTCCTGATCCTGACATATTATTTTTTGCATGATTTTTGGGCAAAATTCAGGGTTCACCATGGACTCAGGTTTCTGTTAAAGTTGTTAGATTCCTTGATACATGTTACGTATTGCTATAATGTCCCCCTGATACCCATACTATTTCCAGACTAACATCAATAGTAGTAATTGTTCACCCTGACTATATGTGACAGCACAATGTACACACTTATCTCAGGTTATTTTGGACTTCAGATATATATCTCATTGTTCAAAATTTTGGTGTTTGAGGTTTTTCTTTACAACCACGCCAAGATTGTACTATGAAATTTAGCTACTTCATTAGACTACATGGAATTAATTTATGACTCATGTTGTATTGTTTTGTATGTTTATTGAATGACACAATTTTGTCATATATGTGGTTATCGTTTTCAGAAAACGAATTAAAGAAGAAGATTATACATAGAGAGACCGTACCCTATTCACACGACAGGGTCCGAGTGTAGGCCTATAAAAATGTCAGTTTTGGTCAGTTTTTCGGAGCCGTTTTGCATAGTTTCCCTTCCGGGCCGTTTTTAACCAGTTTGTCACCCGTATTTTTCCCTGTCCGTTTTAAAATCGGATGAATTTCATTTTTACATTTTTTGGACACACTCTTCCCTCTGTAGATACCACCATAGACCCCTGGAGGTAGTGCCACACAGCCCCCCTGGAGGTAGTGCCACACAGCCCCCCTGGAGGTAGTGCCACACAGCCCCACCAGAAGTAGTGCCACACAGCCCCACCAGAAGTAGTGCCACACAGCCACCCCTGGAGGTAAGGCCACACAGCCCCCCCACAGGTAAGGCCACACAGCCCCCCCCACAGGTAAGGCCACACAGCCCCTCCACAGGTAAGGCCACACAGCCCCCTCACAGGTAAGGCCACACAGCCCCCTGTAGGTAGTTCTAGACAGCACCCTCCCATAGATGGCACCCCCCTACCTTTCTGTAGATAGCGCCACTGTTCCAGGAGAAGTCCCTGACTTCAATGTCCATATATGGACAGTGAAGTCAGGGACTTCTCCTGGAGCGGAATCCCCAATCACCGGCCACAGCGTTGCCGAAGCTGTGGCCGGGGATTGGGGATTCCGCTCCTACAGGGAGCAAAAAAATACCCTCCTCCTCACATGCACTTCGCACTGTGAGGAGGAGGAGAGATCGAGCGAAGACACGGCCGTCACTCAGAACACATTTGAGTGATGGCCGTGTATTACTCGGCCGAATAGATTTCTATGGGAGCCGGGCGAATGGCCGAAAATAGGGCATGTCCCATTTTTTTTACGGCCAGGTTTCCCGGGCCATCAAATAATCGGTCATGTCAATAGCCCCATTTGGGGTCTATTGTTCCTACTGGAGCCGTGTGTCGTATGAATAGGGCCTTATGTTATATACAATTTAAAATAATCTTAATATCTAAACATCAGTAATTATTTTCCAAATTATATATTAAGAGTTGTCCACTTTTTATTTTTTCTAGTAATTTATTTATAGAATAGGAAATCTTACAGATTGCTAATATACATGTATTTAAAATTCTTCTCACATTCCTTTCTTATATCAGTTCAGTTGTCTCTGTCTAAAAATAAAAAAATGGTATAGCCCACAGATTTGTCCATAATAAATCACCTATAGGATAACTGAATGGACAGTCACGTGACCCACATCATGTGACCACTGGCATTCAGGTAACACTGTACAGGTAAATAATAGATTGAGGAGAAGTTATAAAGTATTTCTACATACAGCAACATCTCATCAGGTCTGTCAGTGTCTGTGAGGGGCAGCTCTTACATTCTTCTCCTGGTCTCCTGTGTTTTCTTTTTAATTTTACTCTATTAACACCATGACATCATCTAGAGACAGGCAGCCATTTTATAAATCATTTAGAGACAGTAAATAGAGGCAGTGAATCTATTGTTTATCATTATTCCACTATTACTCCTATTCACATAGCCCATCTTGCCCCAACACAACGTGCGTTTGTGTGTACATATGTGTGTGGTGGTCACATGACTGATGCCATGTCTAGTCATATTAAGTTGGCCTGTGGATACATTACACAGGACTAATCTGTGGGCTATACCATTCCACTGTGACAGGGTTCTCATGCACTATAATAAATGTTTGTGAGCAGAATTTCTAATACATGTATATTAGAAAACTGTATAATTTCCCATTCTACAAAGGAGTAAAAAAATAAAAACTGGACAACCCCTTTAATGGGATTGTAATTTAATAAGAAGCGTTTGCTCAACACATCAACATCACAAATCAAGGACAAATTAAACATTTCACTAATGCAGTCCAAGCTTTAGAAGTTCTGGTAAACATCAGAGCATCTGGTCAGTGACTTATGTGACACTTAGTAGACCTCTGTTTACCCATTTTCAATCGTGCATTTCCACATGATTGCAACAGAACGGAGCTGCAAATATGTTGTAGAAAAGGAATCAATAGATTCACAAAGTTTAAAAGCTATTTGCCATGGAACCCAAAATCTTATCCTATGAATAATAAGACCCCAGCATACTTGTACCATCCATTACTATAAGAGCAGGGTCATAGTGTGGTGGAAGGAAGGTGAAAACTGCACTAAGCTTACTGTATATGGACATGGTTTTCACTTTTCAGAGTCATTTAACCATTGGCCTATAGACTATGAACAAAAATATGTATCCAAAAAGGACCTCACTCTCGGAAACAAGCACATCTGAGTATTTCACAGATAGTCCATTGATTTCACTGCACACTGCGTAGAGCTTCATTTACCCTATAGTGGTGCTGTAGGGACATTAAAAAGTTTCTGTCAGGTACCCTACAGATCACAGCTGATCAGTTTAAAGATCTTACGCCACAAATAAGATTATGTTGATTTAAAAAGAACCTTTCACCTGCCCATACATGTGCAGCTGAGTGCAGCATGTAATAGGCAGGGCTGCACAAAACCTGGGGCACTTTAAAAAAAAATCATATCCTCCTCCGGAGGATATTTAGATATCGGTGACATTATATTTGGCGCCTGATATTTAAATAACCCTCCGAACTGTCAATAGGGCATTTAATTGGCAAGGGGGCGTGTAACATCGCTGTGACACTGTCCAATCAGCAAAGGACAGTGTCACAGCAAGAGCTGGAGAGAGGAGAGCGTGTGCGCGTGCATGCGCAGCTCCGCCGCCACCACGGAACAGAAGAGGAGAAGAAGAAGGTGAATTCTTCTTCTTCTGTTCCATGGCGGCAGGAGTATCTTCAGCAGCGGCATCGGAGCTGTTCGCTTATGCGTATTGACGCTCTCACTCACTCTTCAGCTCTCCGCAGAAAAGGACGACAAGACTGTGTGATCTCTTGCGAGACATCTCCGAGTGGGCGTGCGTGCGCACACGCTCTCCTCTCTTGAGCTCTTGCTGTGACACTGTAGCTGATTGGACAGTGTCACAGCGATGTTACATGCCCCCTTGCCAATTACACGCCCCATTGACAGTTCAGGGGATCATTTAAATATCGGGCGCCAAATATAACGGCACCTATATCTAAATATCGGAGGATAGGACATTTTTTTAAAGTGCCCCAGGGTTTGTGCAGCCCTGTCTATTACATGCTGCGCTCAGCTGCACATGTATAGGCAGGTGAAAGGTTCTTTTTAAATAAAGCACCAAATTTGAAACAAATTCTGTATTTAAAACTCATTACAAAAAAATTCAGTGAACCAACTGAGCTGAGTGCTAGTGGACATACATGCTCAATCACTTTCATCACAGCCAGTTCTCTGCATAGTGATCCTCCGTTCACTGCAGGGCAGCCAGTAGAAATAGCTTTCTGCCCTGCTTGTCAGGGAAGGAGCAGAGCCTCTGCAGTAGAATGACAGTATAGATGCGGAGATTCCTTCTTCTCAATTTGTTAGGATTGTAAAGCTGAATTGGAGAGTAAGAAGATACTATATTGTCAGCTGCCAGAGGGGGAAGGAGAACAATTCTGACCATAGCCCGCCTCAAACAGCACAAATTAACATCACCAAGCTGGACACGGGGAAGCAAAAGTTGAGAAAAGATGCAAATTACTTTAAAAATGCTATTAACAGCATTTCAGGGCTTTTATTCATGGGATAACACCTTTATTTAAAAATTAATATGGATGACAGGGAATTTCAAAATCAGAAGAATATAGTACATTTCAATGGTAAAGTTATTCTCACCACCCCTGACTCACGATTCGTAGTCCATGCTGAAATTGAAGAGTATAGCGGTGTCCACTGAAAGGAAAAACAAGTCCTATTGGCAGTTGTAGCAATAGATATGGCAGGTAACCAATGTTTTTCTGCCAATGTTTGGTATTGCAATAAGATCTAGAATGTTTTTCATTCCTGTTCCCTTTCAAGCTCTGATTGAATTGATTAGAAACATACAGATATTGATCAGCCAAGTAGGTGTAGCCATATATTCATACCTGACATAGGCCTTGTCTCGTAAGGCTAACAAATGATCCTTATTCACTTGAGACCTCCAATTATTAACAAAAAATGACCTATCTCCAATGTTACTCATATAGTAAAAGATCTAGTGTCTAGTATTGTTCCACTTTATATCAGCTTGATGAGGACACTACAGATTTGTACTCTCTGGTCTAAAATAGAATGATACAATAACGCTGCTTTTGTCATTGTTCACATTTCTGAACATCAAGGCTGAGTTGTTCCTTCACTTCTTCCTCATGTGGAAAGAAGGAGTCATAAATTCCACAAAAAATATCTTTACTATGTTTCCCATTCTCCTTTCACTCAGCCAAATGTAATAACAGTGATAAAGAGTGGAAAGATAAGGGCCCTGGCCTGAATTTTCTGGAAAGTTGGCTGTAATGTCAGTTTTAGTGGAAGCTTGAAAATATACTTAAAGGAGAAGCACTGGAGAGGTAATGATCAGCTGAAAACTATGAAGAACATAGCAGCATGGTAAGGCCACACGGAGCGGTCCTAACATGGTCGTGACGTGGCCAACAACCGCTCCGCCACCATGTTTGGTGCGGCTGTCAAATACCCTGGTAATGGGTATTATTGCAGGTAAAACGGCACTTTACCTGTTAAATCGTGCGGCCATAAAGTTTGTATTAATTAAGGACTGTATCATTTTGCTGATAAAGGAAAGTTTTACCCACATTAACGAGCGGCCGTTAACAGGGGATTTGACAGCTGCACCGGTTGTTGGCTGCATAGCGACCGCGTCAGGGCCGCTCTGCATGGCCTTACCCTTATGTTAAGGATCCCATAGTACATTAAACGTGTTTAATCTGTATATAGCATATGTTCATCTATGGTACTGCATGTCGATTTTTTTTCTTCATGTAAATTCAAAGAATGATAGAATATAAATTGCTGATAACAGGACACAATAGATTGTAGTCAACTGTACAGCAAATGGAGATAAAATTAACTTTTGGTTTTAGTGTCCCTTAAAACCAAGAGGGTATTTAAAGGTCTTTTTAATTCCACCCCTGCTGGCCTTCAGACTATTGGTTGAGAGAAGCTATTAATCTATAAAGTGATGCGAGTCTGTTTCGATACATAACTTTCTAAGGCTCTGTTCACATCTGCGTTGGGGTCCCGTTCCGACGTTCTGTCAGAACGAGGCCTTGAACAGACAAACTGACACGAACGGAAACCAGAGGTTTTCGTTTCCATCACCATTGATTTCAATGGTGATGGATCCAGCTCCCGTGGTTTCCGTTTGTCTCTGTTGTGCAACGGACCAGTCGTCGGCGGTGTCCAATAGCGTCGGCGGTGTCCGTTGTGCAACGGAACTGTTGCTTCCGTTATTCCCTTTTCCTGCTTCTCTGATGGAGCAGAACAACGGAACACACCGACGCAGGTGTGAACATAGCCAAACAGTTCATTTCACTTTTTTGTGCCTACTAGTTACTGACTTGCTTGTACTTGATTTTATCAAATTTTGCATCCTAGAGGAAAATGTTTCACATTATGGCATAATAGAAACCTGAAAACATAATTCCCCATGTGCTGTAACTACTGGAAAATGTTATTGTCAAACATTGGCAGTGGACCTCTTTAGGAAATAGATAGAAATAATAATTTAAATGAGCACTTATGTGTTACAATAATATTTAAATTACCACTGGCAGCCCTATAAAGGGTTAAAGAGGTTTTCCGTTTCTAGGTTGATAATTCTTAATTACTGTATAAATGAAAAGTTATATGACTTTCTAATATACTTTGTGATTTAATTTTTCACCTTTAAGATATTTGTTTGCGGTCAGTGAATAAAAAATAGCTAGTCCTGCAGTCAGCTCAGAAGCAGCAGCAAAAATCTCTCCGATAGTCTGCTACAATGTATCAGTCAGGAGTCCAGGCAGTTTACCTCACAGAGAATTGTCTAGACTGCATACAATTATGTCCACTTATCAGCAGAACTAACTAGGAGTTTGCAGCCTCTGAATGTAAACAAGGGTGTTCTCATTCACTGACAGCGAGCAAATATCCTAAAAATGGTAAGGAATTGAAACACAATGGGAACATTCAACAAGACTTTAGTCTTAATATAAAGATAGCTGGAGTAAGATATGCCTAATATATGAAGAGGCGCAAGCCTCTTATTAGATTAGGCACATCTCTGCGTCCGTAAGGAAAGTCTACACCAGCCACACCCATCTTCCCTAAGCTTCGTTCAATTTTCGTAAAAGTGGCGAGGTTGGTGTAAATCCCTCAAAAGTCACAATGTTTATTAGACAATTGCATAACTTTTCATTTATATAGCTATTAAGCTGTATTTTTGTGAAACCAGAAAATCTATTTTTTTCTAGTGGTTACAAAGAGCTCCCAATATTAAGTTCACAGGGATCTGTGCCTAGCATCTACCTGAAAGAGACATAACTTGAAACTACTGGGCCCCCACCTACATGGTGCTATTTATAATAGTGATGTTGTCTTATGTGGCAGGGGGACTTTTGGACCCCTCAGGTGCAACTGCTCGCTCTACACCCGCTATACCCTCTATAGCATTTAATGGCAGTTGTGTATATGCTCCGGTAATTAGTGTGAATATTTAACTTGTATGCCTTGTGTCTTACTGTTTTCCCCATAAATGATTAGTACGCTGCCTTTCTTCTCACTATGAATGAGTCAATGGAAATATATCACTTTGTAAGGGAACTGGTCCTGCTGATATCTTCACAGTCTAAAGGCAAAAATACATCCTACAATGTGTACCCTCATTTACTGCAATTAATCATTGTCATTTCCACTTTATGACTAATCAGTTTGATAGAGACTTTGAGTAGTCAACTGCACGGGATTAATAAATTCCTTTTCCTACAGATTTTCAGAAAGGCAGACTTTTGACATGCATAATGCTGTAGTGTGTGTCATTGGCCACTTCTCTTAACCCCTTTGGGATAAGTTTGTGCCCAGAGCAAAATTTTAAGTAGCTAAGGTCCCCAAAAAGGTCTCCATATTAGTTCAACTTGTGTTTGCCTCCCTTAGCTCATCTTGGGTATGTAGACAGAAAATAATTGAGGACAAATATTACTTTTTACCATAAGATACATTGTGTGTGATGCAGACACATTGATGCATGAGTGCAAAACACGAAGCGCTGGCCTTAGGGGTGTGTGACCTGTGTAGTCTAACAGGGCGCAAAGCCGGTCATTACTGAAGGGGGCGTCACTGTCCTTGATGGCCTGGGCACTAGTAGCTAGAAATTCTGATCCCACACTTGATGATCACGGGATACAGCTTCATTCCCTAGTTTATCGATTTGGCAGGTTTGTAGACTATTAACCATTCCAAAGCCAGATAGAATCAAGCTCATGATAGAATCAAGCTCATGAACCCGTGGAAGGCTTCCACACCTGGTTTGTAGGATATGGTTATAAGTAGGAAAACCGCAAGTTGGTTGACAGATTTGTTTATAGAAAACAGCAGCCCAGAGCACAGTCGTGATGCTGAAAGTCCTTAATAAAAGAGTAACCATTTGGCAATCCAGAAGGTGTTGCTGAGAAAGGCTTGACTTGACGTTGCCACATGATAGCCCCAAGCGGAGAGGGCAGGTTGAGGGGAAAATAAGTATATGCTGCTTTAACAGAAGTCAGTGGGTGCAGAAGTCATCATATATATTTTCTTTTTTTTTAATCCCATACCAAAACTTTAAGGCAAAATTTCTAATAAAGCTTACAAAGCATGTCTGATCCGAGACAAATCCATCTCTGAATCTAGACACTTCTCCTTTCTTATATTCCCTAGTCATTCCATATTTTACATCTACTTCTCAGGATCTAACAATTTTCAGTACAATCATGGTCCGGTACAAATGCATTCTATCAATTTGACACTTGAATGTCCGAGAAAGTAACCACTATATATGTTTTTTTAAGCTTTATGCAAAGATCAGAACTTGACTATGTTAGGGACAGTATGTAATACTTTTGATGACCTCAAGCACTCTATACCATTTAAACATTCTGAAAAATTCTCTTTAGAATTAACTGAATAGGAATTTATTGGAATTTCTAGTATTTGGCACAGGAAGATTGAATAAGAGGAATATTCCTTAATGACAATAGGAAGAAATGAACAGTAATGAGTGGACAACTTATAAGATGCTGTATGTACCAGGGACCATTTTTTGCTATAGAGGGAAGACCTGTAACTAAAGATACTCCATATTACGTCATGATACATAAGCCAAATGTGACAGGTGAGGTGTTAGTGCCTTCACTGTCTGTATAATACAGATTAAAAGGGTTATTTTCGCATTCCTCAATATATTTTATATATTTTGATGATTACTAGTATATATGTTAATTATATATATATATATATATGATGAATATGGAAAGCAACAGTGCAAAACCAATACTTTATGTGCAATGTACATTTTACAAATACTCTTAACTGTGAGCACTAAATACACTTCTCTTCATTCATGCCCAGGTTTATTCACAGCTCAGCATGATCTCGCGAGATCATGCTGTGACGTGACTTCCTCCTGCAGTTCCTTCACCGAAACGATGCGAGAAGGATAATCGTCCTGGCATGGCTGGAGGCGATGTCTGGTCATTGTTGGTTAAACGAAAAAAAAAAAAAAACACACTTAGACATTTAGAAAAAATTAGTATAAATCTAAAAATGATCAGAACTTTGTCAATAATAAACGTTTTTTTAAAAAAACAACAACACAGTAGTTATCAGCATCAAAGCGTTTATTATAATAGGTAGGAGCTAGAGAAGTATTAAACTGGTGACAGAGCCTCTCTCAAATAAAAGCTTGGCTGCATATAGCAAAAACAGCTCAAATGTATCATGAATGCAAACAATTTGCCAAATGGATAGAAATATTATTGTATCTGTGATTGTAAGCCAAAGATGTTGGTGCTCCTCTGCAATGCAGTTACTCAGCCAGGCATGTGTCATCCCAAAGCGTGAACAAATTGTGTTAAATGTCTTACAGTAACTCGAGTTTTTAGAGAAAAATGCTTTTTGGTGAGCACACTAAATCATGCCATGCTGAAGATATTCTTGAGATTTCGGTAGGGATCAGAACTAAATATTATATAAGTGTAGATCCAATAAAACGCATGTATGGCTGGTTAGCCAGTAGGTCTGTTAGCACATGGAGGCTATGATGTGGCAGCCTATATTCTGGAGTCCATTTACAAACAGGCTGTAAAAGTTAAAGGCTATGTACACCTTTGAAAACTATTTTTTTTTAACAAAACACCTGTTGTCGATCACATCTAAGTTATGAACTTAGATGTGATCAATAACAGGTGACCCACTGTCACTGAACCCATCAGTACCGCTGACCTGAAGTATACATATTTCAATGCACAATACAGCCGCTCTGTATACAGAATACAAAGCAGCTGTATCTCAAAAAGTAAAAATAATTTTTCGTAAAAAGTAATTACAAAGTTGCACCATTTACATTTGATACACTGTTTCATTTATTAAAAAAAAAAAACAACAAAAGAAAAAAGTTTTCAAAGGTGGACATAGCTTTTAACTCTTCTGCAGGCTCCAGACCCGAAATCTCCCACGGTATTCTTTGAAAGCTTGCCCTGGTAATTTCCCTTTTGGAAAGTGTCATCTTTACACCAGGAACTGTACAGGGAAAATAACCCTTGCAGCATTATATGAGCTAAAATATTAGGGATATTCTGACTACAAGACTGTTGGCTGTTTCAAAGGTTTACTAGCAGAATTTAGAATGCAGCTCTGGGCGGTTATACAGACTTTAATTCAGGATCAGAACAAAAAAAATGATGCAATGCAAAGTTATTTAACTCTTTGTATACACTAGCTGGATTAAAGAAATAGAAAAAGCAGGATCAATAATTTTGGTGGTATAGATTGAAGAAATTAACTCTCAACCCCACAAAAATTGGTATACTTGCTAGTTAGGTTAATGTGATGGTTTGTAGTATGATATTGTGCTTCAAAACAACTTCACTTTATTATCTTATGAAAATCTTAGCTATAATGATCACTTCCCAGCACAGGAAAGTGTATCCTATCTCATTGGTGTGGAGTCCAATACTCCACCTTGCGTGACTAATCAGATGTAGATGTAATGCTGCAAAAATAATAAAGGTTTTAACAATACCTGTAACTTTCCAGGTACCATTCAAGATGTAGTGACCACAATCAGTAAATAAATAATAGAATTTTTGCACATAGTTAATACATGCAACATAATACCTAACCTTGTGCTGTAAATTCTAAGGTGCTTATTCATTGATTGTATAATACATGATTTACAAACATTGTTTTGCATGTATGCCTGTCGAAAAAAAGTCTGGTTTTAATCCTAAAATTTCATGGTGACATTTTCTTGTGACCTTTTCCCCAAAATTCAGATGCATTTATAGCACCCTAAGATAATCACATTAATATCAATAGTTGTATCAAGACTGAAATTCTCATTAAAGGACTTGGAAACATTTATGTGGATAAGTCATCTAATGGGGCATATGGACGTCATAGACGGGGTTTACCCACTTGGCTCTCTGTGCTGGTTCATAAAAGGGCATTCCATTATGTACGGAACTTTTGCTCTGGCAGACTCAGCCTGTCCATATATTACATGGTGGTCCACTCATTGGAACGATGGGGGTTCCAGGATTCTGTTCCACAGCAATCAGCTGATCACTAGAGCGGTTTTCCAAGAAACTGGGCAATTAATTGTATTATCATATGGGATCGATACAGCAGTATTATGTTGGCTCTTTAAGGGAGTATTATTTGGATACGGCATATTATTTAAGCACTTTATGCTAATATATATCTCATAGAAATCTATCTATCTTATATACCATTCAGCAATAATATTAAAACCACTGACAGAGGAAGTGAATAACATTGATTATAGACAATTGGGTAAGAGCATCTCTAAAACGGCAGGTCTTGTAGGGTGTTTCCTACCAACACTTACCAAAAATGGTCCAAGAAGGGACAACCGGTGAACTGGCAACTGGACTATGGGGTCCGAGGCTTATTGATGGACACGTGGAGTGAAGGCTACCCAGAGTCAGAACACACATTATCCGTCTCAGGATTAGATACAGACTTTACATTAAATATACAGCCTGGTGCATGTGCTTCGCTTACAAAATGGCACTAGAATGCACTATTGGGAAAAGGAGGGCAAGCCGGTGAGACAGTGTAAGGCTCTGAGCAATGTTCTGCTGGGAGAACTTGGGTCCTGGCATTTGTGTGAATGTTATTTTGACATGTACCACCTACCTAAACATCTATCTATCTCTCATATAAATAAAGTATCCTTCTATCTATATAGTATTACTTGGATGCTGAATATTATTTGGGCAGTATATGGTGATATTACAGAGAGTGTATATGGTGGTATTATCTTGGCACTATCAGTCGTGCTTAAAGAGGCTCTGTCACCAGATTTTGCAGCCCCTATCTGCAATGTAGATTACAGTAACGTTTTTAAAAAACGAGCATTTTTGGCCAAGTTATGACCATTTTTGTAGTTATGCAAATGAGGCTTGCAAAAGTCCAAGTGGGCGTGTTTAAAAGTAAAAGTCCAAGTGGGTGTGTATTATGTGCGTACATCGGGGCGTTTTAATACTTTTACTAGCTGGGCTCTCTGACGAGAAGTATCATCCACTTCTCTTCACAACGCCCAGCTTCTGGCAGTGCAGATCTGTGACGTCACTCACAGGTCCTGTATCGTGTCGGACACATCGGCACCAGAGGCTTCAGTTGATTCTGCAGCAGCATCGGCGTTAGCAGGTAAGTCGATGTAGCTACTTACCTGCAAACGCCGATGCTGCTGCAGAATCATCTGTAGCCTCTGGTGCCGATGTGTCCCCGCTCGTCTGACACGATGCAGAACCTGTGAGTGACGACACAGCGTGATCTCTCGAGAACACGGCTGTGTCTGCACTGCCAGAAGCTGGGCGTTGTGAAGAGAAGTGGATGATACTTCTCATCAGAACGGCCAGCTAGTAAAAGTATTAAAAACGCCCCGATGTACGCACACAATACACGCCCACTTGGACTTTTACTTTAAACACACCAACTTGGACTTTTGCAAGCCTCATTTGCATAACTACAAAAATGGTCATAACTTGGCCAAAAATGCTCGTTTTTTAAAAATAAAAACGTTACTGTAATCTACATTGCAGCGCCGATCTGCTGCAATAGCAGATAGGGGTTGCAAAATCTGGTGACAGAGCCTCTTTAATTGGTTATTGCTTGTTAACCTGTTCTCTTCTAATTATATCTAGGGAGATAACATCTCATATGTGTGCTGCCGACGGACGATCAGGAAATATATATATATATACACATATCTATAAATATGTCTCAGCGTATGTACAGCGCGGAGCAAGATAGGGGCTGCAAAATCTGGTGACAGAGCCTCTTTAACCCCTTAAGAGCCATTTTTTTATTTTTCATTTTCGTTTTTCACTTCCCGCCTTCCAAGAGCCATAACGTCTTTATTTTTCCGTCAATAGAGTGATGTGATGGCTTATATTTTGTGGGAGGAGTTGCAGTTTCTATTGGTAGCATTTAAAGTACCATATAATGTACTGGGAAACTGAAAAAAATAGTTTCGTTTCACTACATTCTGAGAGCTATAACTTTTTTATTTTTCCGTGCACGAGCGTTGTGAGGGCTTATTTTTGCAGGGACGAGCTGTAGTTTTTATTGGCACCATTTGTTGGTACATATGACTTTTTGATCACTTTTTATTACATTTTTTTTGGGAGCGAAGGTGACCAAAAAACTGCGATTTTGGCGGTTTACAATTTTTATTTTTTACAGCGTTCACCGTGCACGTTAAATAAAACTATATTGTAATAGTTCAGACTTTTACGGAAACAGAAATACCAATTTTGTTAACTTTTTTGATTTTTTACATTACTTTAGAGGGAAAATGGGAAAAGGTTTTTTTTTAAATTATGATGAAAAACTGTCTAAGAATTACAAGTGGACTACTTTGCTTGTTGCCCAGGGCCCCATTTTCTAGAAGACAAACCCTGGTGTTACTATTATGAATTAGTGGCCATTTCTTCTTTTTTTTCTTAAGCCAACTAAGGCTCTGTTGACATCGGCTTCGGAGGATCCATTAGGAGCCTCCATTGCAGATTCTAGATCAGAAAAAAGAACTGCAGCACTCAAAGTTTCCAAAACTGTGTCTGTCTTTAATCACCAAGCATGTAACACTTTTAACCCAAATTGGGTCTTTATCAAGACCCAAAGATGCTTGATAAAAACCCAATTTGGGCTGAAACATTGCAAGTGTTACCTCCTTGGTGATTAAGACCGACACAGTTTTGGAAACTTTGAGTGCTGCAGTTCTTTTTTCTGATATTGTATGCAAGTTGTCTCCTTTGGACCTGGGACATTTTTGAGGCGTACACCACTCACTATTGGGAAGTTGTCCTCTCCTGCTGATGGAATACATCTACTTGTGCTGCTGATTTCCTGAAATTTATCCATTGCAGATTCTCCCATTCTTGCTTGAAAATAAGTGCAACATGCAGTGCTATTTTGTCTGGCAAAATGATGGAAACCATGGCGGAAGCTATTAAAGTCAATGGGTTCTGTTGGGCGTCCTTGACTTCCGTCATGCAATGGATTAGGTGATTCTGTTTTTCCCGTTATTCTATTCCTCTGGCGAAACAAAATAAATTGTAGCGCAGATGTGAACAAAGCCCAATTGAGCGGATATTATTCTCATAAGGAATTCAGGACAAACGTTTTCCCAGCATACAGGAGTATAAGACAATAATAGTAACGTTTTTTTTATGATGCAATACTGCCCCTTATAAAAGGTAAGTGCTTATTCTAAAAACGTACTTCCTAGCTTTCTTTGGAAGATATTAGCAATATTGAAATGAATAATGCAGTACAGTGCATTATAAGTGACAAGCGAAGGAAGAGGGTCATGTAAATGATAGTAATAAGTCTAAATGCCTGGTAGATGAATTTGATTTCTGCAATAATGTTGTGATTACCATATTTATTATTACTCCTTTCTGCAATTCAAAAACCAAATCTATCAGAGGCAATATGATAATACGAAAAAAAAACAACACATGGCAGCAATGGAAGCTGCAGGTGTGCTCACCCAATAAGTTGTGGGATCTGTAGTTCCTCAGTTGGAGTGCAGTCGGAAGAAGGGGGCTTGCATGCAGGCAAGGATCCAATAATAGAAGAGTTTTTGAAAGAAAATCCTGGGCACATCCACATTTAGAAAAATATAAAAAGAGCTTTATTTCGGCGGTGGGACATGCAAATGCGTTTCGAACGGAGTGTTCTTACTCATAGCATACCGTAACACAGTTAGAACATGTGTTTTAAAATCAACATCAACCAATCCTGTAACATTGGAGGTCAGAAAGGAACTACCACCTTTTGAGAAGCAAATTAATTAGGCTACAGATTTTGCGGCAACCACACCTATACATAGAAGCTAGTTCACACTAGTTAGATGAAAAACATGCGGTATTGCACAGGCTTATAGGAAGAAACCCATAATACATATGAATAAAATTGAATAAACTATGTCAAACATAACTAAAAAGAACAAAGGATATATATATATATATATATATATATATATATATATACACAATGAATGAATATATAGTTCAAAAACACATGTGAAGATATAGAATTTCTACTATTGAATGTGTTAATTCCACTCCTTCCCCCCTATTTTTAATTTACAAAAATTGTATTGAACGAAAAAGAGGGAGTTAGTTGCTGTAGTTAAAATACTCGTATAATGAAAAAAAATTATGGATTTAAACAGCCGGGGGACATGCTGAAATTTTGGATAACGCAGTATGCGTACAGTAGCGCTTCAAGCCATATAGACTATACAGTATAGTACAGTTGAACAAATGCAATAATATTATTTTCTTTGCATAATTTAAAAACAAAAGTTATGTGCAATGAATGTTTATATGCATTTGCTGATAACATATTTGAGAATTATTGTCTACATATCTTGAAGCAAAGGGATGAGCTGGACAAAAAAAAATAATAATAATAAAAAAATCATTTTATAGAGGAAGAATCTAGAAGACAAAAATGTCTTAATATAAATAGAGAAGATCTCCCCTCCAGTTTAATCCCTTTAGATAACGTGTTTCCAGTTGAAGAATCCAAAGTGCTTCCCTATAAGGGCATGACCACACGTGGCGGATTTCCTCCGCAACTGTTCGCATCAATGCCGCACAGAATCTGCGTTGCAGATTCTGCTGCGGATCTGCACAAAATGTGCAGAAAATTGATGCGGACTAGCTACTGCGGACTGCGGTAAAAGTGCTTCCCTTCTCCCTATCAGTGCAGGATAGAGAGAAGGGACAGCACTTTCCCTAGTGAAAGTAAACGAATTTCATACTTACCGGCCGTTGTCTTGGTGACGCTTCCCTCTTTCGGCATCCAGCCCGACCTCCCTGGATGACGCGCCAGTCCATGTGACCGCTGCAGCCTGTGCTTGGCCTGTGATTGGCTGCAGCCGTCACTTAGACTGAAACGTCATCCTGGGAGGCCGGACTGGAGACAGACGCAGGGAGTTCTCGGTAAGTATGAACTTATATTTTTTTTTACAGATACATGTATATTGAGATCGGTAGTCACTGTCCCGGGTGCAGAAACAGTTACTGCCGATCGCTTAACTCTTTCAGCACCCTGGACAGTGACTATTTACAGACGTCTCCTAGCAACGCTCCCGTCATTACGGGAGCCCCATTGACTTCCTCAGTCTGGCTGTAGACCTAGAAATACATAGGTCCAGCCAGAATGAAGAAATGTCATGGTAGTAAAACCAATACGCTCCGCAGCACACATAAGATCTGCGGACTTCATTGTGGAATTTTGACTCTCCATTGAAGTCAATGGAGAAATTCCGCCATGAGTCCGCCACTGCTCCGCAACAGACAGAGCATGCTGCGGACACCAAATTCCGCTCCGCAGCCTATGCTCCGCAGCTGAATTTTACGCCTCGTCTAAACGAACACTGCTAAATTAAAGTGTAAGTCAATGGACAAACGGCTCCGCTGCGGATTAACGCTGCGGAGTGTCCGCAGCGGAATTTAAGTGAAATTCCGCCACGTGTAAACCCAGCCTAATGGAGATGATTTTTCCAATCACCTCCTCGGATGGGCTTTTTCACTTGTTCTATACCATAGAATCTAGAGTATTCCAAAGAGCTTCTATGTGCATCAATAAAGTGTTTCGCTGCTCCAGATGTTTTGACAGAAATTTTTAAAATATCTGATATGTGTTCTGCAATGCGTGTTTTCAGTTTTCTAGTAGTAGAGCCTATATATTTGAGGTTGCACGAGACACCGGTAATAGTGTAAATTACATGATGTGTGTCACAGTTTATAAAGGAGTTAATATGCTGTATTTTGTTATTATGTAAGTTAAATTCTTTAATTTTTATAATATATTTACATACATTACATCTTTTACCACCGCATTTGAAAAATCCTTTTTCAGATAGCCATAGTTTATTGGTAGTATTAGATGTGAAAAGGCTTGGTGAAAGTATATCACCCAGACTTTTGCCTTTTTCAGCCACATATTTGCAGCCCTGGTTCAAAATTTCAGACAATATATCATCTTGATTTAGCATAGGAATATATTTTTTAATAATGTTGGTTATCTGGGTTTAGTTAGAGCTGTGTGCAGTAGAGAAAACAATAGGAGATATTGGTGAGGGATCTATTTTCCTATTGATATCCAAAAGGGATTGTTGAGATTTATTTTTAACAAAATTCCACCCTTTTCTCCACATCCACTTTTTATAGTCTCTGTGTGATAGTCCCTGTTCTAGATCCTTGCATTGTATAGAAAAAGACTGATTGTCTGAACATGCTCTTCTAGTTCTGATTAGTTCACCTTGCGGTATCGCTTTCACAGTGTGAGGGCTGATTCAGACGAACGTGAGCGTTTTGCGCACGCAAAAACCGCTGCGTTTTGCGTGTGCAAAAGGCACTTGACAGCTCCGTGTGCCCGTGTGCGCAGCCGACCATCTTTATGACACTCCGTTTGGATGTTTGTAAACAGAAAAGCATGTGGTTCTTTTCTGTTTACATTCATTCTTTTACTGTTATTGCGCGAATAACGCTTGTCCCACGGAAGTGCTTCCGCGGGGCATGCGTGATTTTCACGCACCCATTGACTTCAATGGGTGCGTGATGCGTGAAAAACGCCTAAATATAGAACATGTCGTGAGTTTTTTTCAGCGGACTCACGCTGAGCAAAACTCACGGACTGTCTGCACTGCCCCATAGACTTGTATATGTCCGAGCGAGCCGCGTGAAAACCACGTGGGCTGCACGGACGCCAATCACGTTCGTGTGAATCCCTCCTGACTAGAGTGACAGCTGGATGCATGCAAAATAGTATTCCCTGCCAAGGGTTTACGGTATAGAGATGTAGAAACACATTCATTTTAGCGATTCCCACTTAGAAGTATATCCAAAGCTGGAGTTTCAGAACTTGAAGTATTATAGGTCAATTTTAAATTCTAATTATTATCATTAATGAAATGTATGAAATGTGGTATTGAAATTGGATCTCCAGCCCAAACCAAGAGCAGGTTGTCAATATAACGCCCATACCATATAATAGCTTTGCTATATGGGTTAATTTCAGAGAAAATATATTTTTCCTCCCACCAAGACATAAAAAGATTGGCTAGGGAAGGGGAAAATTTAGAGCCCATAGGGGCGCCTTCAATATGAATGAAAAATTTGCTTTCAAAACTGAAAAAATTGTGACTCAACAGGTATTCTATGGACATCAGAATGAAGTCCTGTAATTCTGGGGTATAGGTACTATATTTATTTAGATGAAATTGAACAGCATGACGTGCGAGATCGTGGGGGATACAAGAATACAGCCCCACGACATCACACGTAAGCCAAGAAAAGGTGTTTGACAAAGTAAAATTCTGGAAGGATTTGAGTACCTCTTTGCTGTCTTTCAGATAACCTGGGCTTCATTGGACTAAAGGTTGTAATAAGTTGTCTATCCAAGCGCTGAATTTTTCATTAAGAGATCCTATGCCCGATATAATCGGAAGTAAATGACATGGAAAGGTGTCTTTATGCACTTTGGGAAAACCGTGGAAAATGGGCATAATAGGAAAAGCTGGACTGAGATGTTTGACGGTTTTTTCATTTAATGGTATGTTCACACGCAGTGGATTCAGTTTTACGCCTCAAATTGCGCCTGAAAAAATGCCCCTAATACGCCTACAAACATCTGCCCATTGCTTTTAATGGGAATTCCGATGTTCTGTTCCCATACGCCTTTATTTTACACGTCGCTGTCAAAATACGGCGCGTAAAATGACGGTTCGTCAAAAGAAGTGCAGGACACTTCTTGGGACGTTTTTGGAGACGTTTTTCATTGACTCTATTGAAAAGAGCTCCAAAAACGGCCGTAAAAATTGCAGCGAAAAACGCAGCGAAAATCGCGAGTGACACAAAAAACTTCTGAAAATCAGGAGCTGTTTTCTCTTGAAAACAGCTCCGTATTTTGAGATGTTTTTGACTCTGCGTAGGAACATATATAAACTCCCAACCCCAAACCCTCTTCAAGTAATTTGTTCAATGACAGTGTGCAAGCTGTGGTTGGATCAGACAATAGTTGGCAATATGTATTGGTATTAGATAATAAATTATTAACTTGTGTTTTATACAAATATCTAAAATCACCACTGCACCTCCCTTGTGAGCTTGACAAATAACAATATTTTTATTCAATTTCTCAAGAGCAAAGAATTCCTGTTTTGTGAGATTGTTTGCTTGGGAAATTGAATCTATATTGGTATTGGAAAGAGAAGGCGCAGAAATTTTTTCATGTAGAGATTTGAGATCCCTTTCTATATAGTTGTAATGACAGGGGGGTAGGGAAACAGACAGTGAGCCCTAATCTACCCACCACTCAGTCCCTGCCTACTTGCAACGACCCGCCCTAGGCGACGGGGTACAACTGGGCGATGGTCCCTGCGCTCAGTACGTGCACGACAGACAAACAGACAAGGGGACACAAGCTAAGGGAAATGGGGCAGTTGCCCACGGCAACACCGTGAGCAACAAGAGTGGTGACCGAGCCGAGTCAAACCAGGAGAGTACGAGGTACCAAACGCAGAGCAGGAGAGTAGTCAGTAAGCCAGGGTCAGTATGAAGCAAGGTCAAAAAGCTAGAAGCTGCAGCAAGGCCAGGA
Source organism: Rhinoderma darwinii (assembly GCF_050947455.1). Lineage (NCBI taxonomy): Eukaryota > Metazoa > Chordata > Amphibia > Anura > Rhinodermatidae > Rhinoderma > Rhinoderma darwinii. The sequence continues at coordinate 317,872,066 of NC_134690.1, forward strand.
AACCACACGAGAAGAATCACAAGCAAAGGAGGAACAGGAAAGGCAGGTATAAATAGACAGAGGACGGGAGCTAGCTCCGTCTGGCCAGGCTGCGATAGGCTCTCCCACTCTTAAGCCTGCCATCCTGAGTGGTGGAAGATGGAGTCAGTCTCAGAGACATAGAACCAGGTGCAGACTTATTACCCATGGGCGTATACACAGAAGTTGTGCCTTGCAGATCCTTTACAATAGTACTTGAAATTATCAAGTATATTAGCCCTAGATTGGGTAGGATAAAATTTACGATTAGATATTATATTCTGATATTTGGGTATTGTGGTAAATAGAATCATTGCTTTCTCTTTCCAAGTCCATTAGATGTTATAGTGATTTTTATTCCAAAAAATTTAGATTAGTGAATTCATTTTGGGACATGACATATTCGTCGGATGTATAACCATGGAAGTCCACAATATTAGACATGGAAGAAATAGTAAAGTGATCATCACGAGTATCTTGGGAAACATTTCCTTCTAAATCCTGATAATTATCACTTTGAAAAAAATGTCTCTTTACTGTTAGGAGACGAGCGAATCTGTTGACATCCAAAATTGTTTGGAAAAGATTGATCTTGGCTGTAGGTACAAAATTAAGTCCTTTTGACAAAACCCTGATTTCATTGTTACTGAGAATTGTTGGAGATAAGATGATGATACTTTTGTTGTAGAAATATCCATCTAAGTTAGTCTTTTCCTCGTTTGGTATCTTTTTGTTCCTCTGCCTCCTGCCACCCCTTCGTATTCGTTTTTGAGCGTGTAGCAGATTCATTGTTTTTCTGAGGTATAGATTTTTTTCGGAGTACTAGACTCTTTTTCTGATTCAGTAAAATCTGTATTTGAGTCAGAGATATCAGCCTAACTGAAATACAGATTGAGTATTGCACTGCATACTGGGAACAAACCACAAGACCTGCCGATTTGGAAAGGCTCTGACCCAGTCATCAGGCAATCACAATTTTACCCTTGTCAAAGTCGCTCAGATCCACATGCTATGTTCACACGCTTAACAAAAAACGGCTGAAAATACAGAGCTGTTTTCAAGGGTAATCAGCTCCTGATTTTCAGCTGTTTTTTAAGCAACTTGCGTTTTTTGTGGCGTTTTGTATGACTATTTTTGGAGCTGCTTTTCTATTGACTCAATGAGAAACTGCTCCAAAAACGGTCAAGAAGTGACATGCACTTCTCTTTACGAGGCGTTCTTTTACACAGCCTTTTTAAAAAACGGCCGCATTAAAACACCCTGTGGGAACAAAACACTGTTTTTTCCATTGAAATGGGCAGATGTTTGGAGGCGTTCAGCCCCCGCATTTTTAGCCGTTTTTCGGGGCATTTACGGCTTGGAAAACGGCTGAAAATTGGTCGTGTGGACATACCCTTACTGCTTCCAACACACCAACTTCCATTGCTGACTGTTCACTTGCTGCTTAATATATCCCACCCGTTGACTGGCACCATTGTAAAGAGATAATCAATGTTATTCTCTACACCTGCCCGTGGTTTTAATGTTATGGCCTTTTGGTGTATCTGTCTAATATAAATCTATCTAGCTATCTATTTTGATCTAATCTATATATACTATCTATCTATCTATCTATCTATCTATCTATCTATCTATCTATCTATCTATCTATCTATCTATCTATCATTTATCTATATATCTATCTAGCTATTTATCTAATATACTAGTCCTATTCAATGAATTAGAATATCATCAAAAAGTAAATTTCTTTCAGTATTCAAATCAAAAAGTGAAACTCATATATTATATAGAATCATTACACAGAGAGTGATCTATTTCCAGCAGTTTTTTTCTTTTCATGTTGATGATTATGTCTAACAGTTAGTGAAAACCCACAATTTTGTCTCTCAGAAAACTAGAATATTATATAAGCCCAATTTAAAAAATTATTTTTAGTACCGAAATGTTGTCCTACTGAAAAGCATGTACAGTATATGAATGTGATTAAAGAATAAAATTGCTTTTCTTTCAAAACACGCTAAAATTAGGGGTACAATCACTCTGTACCACTGACTTTAGCGAGTTTTGAAATAAAAGCAATTTTACTCTTTAATCACATTCAGTGAATTGTAATTTAAGTTGTGGGAGCACAGTATATGCACGCAATACTTGGTCGGGCTTCTTTTGCATGAATTACTGCATCAATGCCGCGTGGCATGCATGCGACCAACCTGTGGCACTGCTGAGGTGTTATGGAAGCCCAGGTTGCTTTGATAGCGGCCTTCAGCTCGTCTACATTGTTGGGTCTGGTCTCTCATCTTCCTCTTGACAATACTCCATAGATTCTCAATGGGGTTTAGGTCAGTCGAATTTGCTGGCCAATCAAGCACAGTGATACTGCGGTTATTAAACCAGGTATTGATATTTTTGGCAGCGTGGGCAGTTGCCAAGTCTTGCTGGAAAATGAAATCAGCATCTCCATAAAGCTTGTCAGCAGAGGGAAGCTGAAGTGCTCTAATATTTCCTGGTACACGGCTGCGTTGACCCTGGACTTGATATAACACAGTGGACCAACACCAGCAGATGAAATGGCTCCCCAAACCATCACGGACTGTGGTAACTTCACACTGGACCTCAAGCAAGAAGCCCCAACCAAGTATTGAGTGCATATACTGTACATACTTTTTAGTAGGACAATATTTCGGTATTAAAAATTATTATTAAAATTGTGCTTATATAATATTCTAATTTTCTTAGACACAACATTTTAGGTTTTCATTAACTGTTAGCCATAATTATCAACATTAAAAGAAAAAAATGCTTGAAATAGTTCACTGTCATGAATCCATATAATATTTGAGTTTCACTTTTTTAATTGAATTACTGAAATAAATTAACTTTTTGATGATATTCTAATCCATTGAGAAGGACTATTATATTATATTCCTAGATAGATAGATAGATAGATAGATAGATAGATAGATAGATAGATAGATAGAACCAAGACATTTTATGAAGGTATGTGGGCAATGCTTTTCACAGTACCATACCAGCGGTCTAAGCAGCTTGGGAGTGAAAAATCTGGTGACAAACTCCCTTTATATAAATGTGCATTTAGTATGTTAGTAAAATACATTTTATTTATTTGTGTTTTTGTGTTCTACTTTTTTCTTTTTTCTTACTTTTACTTCACTATGGGGGCTGCCATTTTTTTTCCATCTCTTTATGTGTCGATTAATGACACATACAGAGATGGAATACGGCACATACATCCCCATAGAGTATGCAAACGGGAGCCGTTCCATTCACTATAGTGTACGCCATCTGCGTGGGAACGGCGCAGTCCAAAAGGAAGGTCTTCGGCAGAGCGACATACGGCGCCATTTTCATGTGGACCGGAAGCCGCGGCCAGACAGTAAGATGGCTACTTCCGGTTGCGGCTTCCGGACATATGTTCCAGGCAGCGAAGATGCGAGGAGTAGGATTGGCGGCAGCAGCGGCGGCAGGAGCAGGTAAGTTATGTTTGTGTATGTGATGTGTGTATTATGTTCGTGTTATACTGTCTGATTACCACTGTATCTAATCCTTCTACACTGTGTGCCGCCATTTTCTGAGCGAATGCACAGTGTAGGAGGATTAGAAGATTCAACCACCTCCTTCTCCCTGGCACTAGCCAGGATAAGGGAGGTGGGATTGTGTGAGCTCACTAGAGCGTGTGTGTCTACACCAAATTTGCAGCATAAAGCAATGAGGTTGCTTTACCACATTGCAATGCTGCAATTTTGGGAATTGCTCCCTCTAGTGACCAGCACATGGAAATGTTATAAATTAGAATCTAATTTATAATATTTCCTGGCTTGTGAAAAAATTAAAAAAATTAAAACAATGTTTAATCACTTAAATACTAACTGTTTAACTGAACAAAAAAAAAATAATTCTAGCGACACATTCTCTTTAAGGCTGCTTGCTACACTCAGAGAATAAGTAAATAGAAGGTTCTAACAACTGATTTACAGGTGGGGGGGGGGCATGGCCCTCATTCCCATAGGCAACAACGAGGAGTTGTGCTGCTAAATAGAGGGTCTGTTTTCACTGGGAAGATGTTGAAAAATTACAAAATAGGTTTTCTAGATACTCATCAAATATTTAAAAATTAATTCTGGTTTTGCCAATTATACAAACCTCTATGCCCTATGCCACCAGTTCGATACCTGTTTTCATCTTTCAAATGTTTTGTGCCTGCCGTTTTCTGCAATGAATAAGCATCATCTTTCTACTTTCTATCCATATAATGGGTGTACCATTGTGCTGAACAGAATAACCACAGCTAATTTGTCTATGCCCTGTATAGACGGCATGGTCAACAATACAAGAAGCCATTAGAGGAGACCTCAAACCAAACGATTTTAGTGGAAAATGTATAACATGTGGCAAGCAATGTTGCCTACCACCAGAAAAAAAGGAGACCTCCCGAACTCCCAGAAGTGTATGTTATACTACCATATGAGGGATCCGAGGCTAAGAAGCGCTGCTTGACATTCTCCAGCACCTCCCCCAGTGGTGGATTAAGTAGACCATAGGCCCTGGGCTGTTCCCCAAACTTGGGCCCCCCCACCCCACCACCACTCTGCCGTGTCTATAGTGAACACCACTTTTCCGTGCGAGCATTGACAAATCGGTGTTACGATTCCCCTTGTCAAAGGGCTGTGTCCCTACATACTGACAGTCTCCAACCATCGTTGACAGCATCACACTGTGTAAGGAAACATCCTCATAACAATGGGAATGGTAACACACCTTTGTCTATTAGTCCTGGGTCCACAAAGACTTAATATGGAATACAAGGATTTCCTACAACAGACATGTCAGGAGAGGTGACAGCTCCTCTCTAAATCCAGTGACTCACAAGTGATGTCTTCTCTGATAAGAATCTTTCTCTTTTCTTTTCTTCTCCATCTGACACAGACCTTTTATGATGACTTCTCCTGATGACTGAAGAGTTTCCTGATGATACATATTTGCCCCTCGCTTCTGCAGCCATTTCCAGTCTCTATAGAAACATAAACGTTCATGCACCAAGGCCCATACAGGGGTTGTCCGGGTACGGACCGGTTTTTAATACTGATGACCTATCCACGTGCCTGGACAACCCCTTTTACTCAGACTAATAAGTTTGGACTCAGAACAGATCCTAGAATACCTACAAACCCCAGACCATCTAAACTATTGCAATCCCCACACCAGACCCCCCATAAACAAATACAGACCCCAGAACAAGCACCCTAAATAAATACAGACCCTAGACCAGACCCACTAAATACAGACCTCGGACTAGATACAGACCCCCAGACCTGATCCCCTAAACTAATTATAAACCCAGACCTGAGTCCTTAAACTAATACAGACCCAAGACCCCTAAATACAAACCCCTAAAAAAAACAACCCTAAACTAATACAGACCCCCAGACTGGGCCCCCTAAATACAGACCCCAAACCCCCTAAATACAGACACCAGACCCCCTAAATACAGACCCCAGACCCCTTAAACGAATACAGACCCAGACCAGACCCCCTAAATAAAGACCCCTTAAACCAATCCATCGTCCTTATACCTACATAGTAGCTCAGTCTTCTCCATGTAGTCTTGCTGCTGTACTCAGACCTGCAGTCATGTGACCTGCAGGTCTCTAAACAGTAACAAGAACTGCAAACATAAAGTCATGTGACCTTATGTCTGCAGGTCCTTTTGCAAGACATACACAATGCTGTTCTGTCGCGGTTTTTGCGGCCGCCCAAAATGCCCCTATGATGATCCGCCATTGCCTCCCCCATTTCCCTTCTTCTGATTGCTAGACCTACAAACTTCTCCTCTCTCTTTTATAATAGTGTAGTCTTTAGCATGAGCAGTGAAAGTGACTGTGCGCACACAACTATCGTGTATAGGCTAGGGTGGATTTACCTTGCTCCAACAAATAATTCAAACTAACACCGACTGAACCTTTAACGTGGGTTGACCTGGGGGTCGGCCACAACTTTATTTACTATTTTGTTATCCAATATTTTCACAATAAACAGATTACCGCTTATACCCGTATGCCAGCCCGCCTAAGGCAGGGCATGTAGGTCCCTTCTTATATAACAAAATACCGCCTGCTGTGACATGAGCTTTAAAGTAAATAAATTGCAAAAACAACCACTTGACAAAATCCTTATTACAAACTTGGATACGGTCACACATGACCAGTAAATGAGGTACACTCCGTACAAAATATATACACCGAGGCTCAGAAACCATTTATAAAATGTATACTCAAATGTATACTCTGGTTTTTTGGTTTTTTTTTTAAGCAAAGTTTCACATATCTGTTCAAAACACATTTCCTTTTTTTTTCTTTATAACTTACACAGTAGGTTCCACAACAACTAAGGGAGTGCGGGTGGGACAAGTAACGGCCGAAAGAGGAAGGTGTCTGCCGGCCCTGGCTTATAAAGCCCCAGCAGGGGAGGGTGGGCAAGACCGCCCACAATACCGCCCGCAAAACGCCCACTGGGGCGGGTGCATCTATCCGTGAGGCCTAAACCCCTCCATATCTATCTCGGACGGGGAGGGGGGAACGGGATCTGGCCCTAGCCCAAAATAGCCCTCTTTACCCCTTTCCGTGCCACACAGTCATGGGCCCAGCGGCCAATAAGCCTGAGGGCCTCCAAAGACACTCATTCCGAGGTGCTGCTAAAAGGTAGAGTGGCTAGGGTCTAGTGAAATCTGGGTACTGGTCTGGTGGAGTCTTGGTGCTAGGGCCTGATGAAGTCTGCGGTGCTATACAAATTTTATCACAAGATAATAAACCCCTCAACTATAATGATGCCTATGGCATGTACCTATTTTATCTTTATAGAGAACACACCTGCCTCTTATTCCAATAGAGATACATTATCTCCAAGTCTACAGTACACCTCCTATTTAATTATTTACAATATTTTCAGGACTATTGTTCTCAATGTGAACTGTATACACAGCACTACAAATCAGAAATTGTATAATGTTACAAATACAGTAGTAATGAATTATTTACTAATAGATGGCTTATAGTCCCTACCACTTTCCAATGATTGTATTCTGATATAAATCAATCATTTTCATGTATTCTCCCCATGCAATATAAATGTATCTGACTCTAACATCAGAGAACATCAAGGTTAAGAAGTCATTTGGCTTCTCATAGACCACCCTGCACTCCCCTATGTTATTATTCGTGTTGCTTTAATATAGCACACTACATGTCAAATGACTCAAGGTGACCCTTCACAGAAACACCAAGAACATTGTGATATTTTCTTTGTATAATGCTCCCTGACTCTTTTATAACCTCCCTAAACAAGCTTTATTGTATATCTCGAACATATTTCACTTTTTTCAGTGGCGGACACAGACAGCTGAGGGCCCCTGTGCAAGAACCGTATATAGGGCACTTTGCTCTCCAATATCTCATCACAGATCGTCCCCTTACATCTTTTTAACAATCCATCAGTAATTGTTAGCCATAAAATTCATCATCTCAGGCATTTACATGCAAACTAACAGACAAAAGAAGGTTACTGTAAGGTGACCGTGGGCCCCTTACCTTCTAGGCCCCTGTGCAGCTTCACAGACTGCACCAATGGTATGTCCGCCCCTGACTTTATTCCTCTCCAGAATGACATTACATACCTTTTTTCTCACTTGACTTAGCTTGATAATTTCTGACAAGAGATGCTGAGGCACAGTTTAGAAAGCCTTAACCCCTTCCCGACATCCGCCGTACATATACGGCGCTGCCGGGAAGGCGTTCCCGCAAAGCGCAGTACAGTTACGGCACAGTGATGGTGCGGGCTCAGGAGCAGAGCCGGCACCATCACCGCGGGGTGACAGCTGTATTATACAGCTGGCACCCTCCTGTAACTGCCAGGATGGGAGCTATTCTCCGATCCGGCAGATTAACCCCTCAGATGCTGCGCTCAATGGAGCGCAGCATCTGATAGGTTTTAACCCGACCGGCAACCCAGTGACGCAATCGCTGGGTTGCTGTGGCAATCGGACGCCAGAAAATGGCGTCCGAGTCTGCCTTGTATGGGAGCCGATGAGGACCCGCCTGCGACGCGTCCTCATAGGCTTGCTGTCAGTGAATAACTGACAGCGCTAATACACTGCACTACGTATGTAGTGCAGTGTATTAGAGTAGCGATCGGGGCATCAGGCCCTCATGTCCCCTAGTGGGACAAGTAAAAAAAAGTTTAAAAAATTTAATAAAAATGTGGTAAAACAATAAAAACACACACATTTCAAATAAAAATAAAGCTAAACTGACTTTTTTCCCATAGTAAGTCTTTTATTATGGGAAAAACCGTACAAATTAAAAAAACTATACATAATTGGTATCGCCGCGTCCGTAACGACCCAAACTACAAAACTATTATGTAATTTATCCCGCACGGTGAACGCCGTAAAAAGGTCACATCTCCTTCCAAAAAATGCTATAAAAAGTGATCAAAAAGTCACATTTACTCCAAAATAGTACTAATAAAAACGTCAATCCGTCCCGCAAAAAATAATCCTTGACACCGCTTTGTGCACGCAAAAATAAAAAAAGTTATGGGTCTTAGAATATGTAGACACAGAAAACAAATGATTTTATAAAAAAAGTGATTTTATTGTGCAAAAGCTGCAATACATAAAAAAAACTATGTAAATTTGGTATCGCCGTAATCGTATCGACCCGCAGAATAAAGCTAACATGTCATTTAGGGTACACTGTGGATGCCGAAAAAAAAACCAATAAAAAACTATTCCAGAATTGCTTGTTTTTGGTAATTTCCTTTACCAAAAAATGAAATAAAAAGTGATCAAAAAGTCGTATGTGTTCTAAAATGGTACCAATAAAATCTACAGCCCGTCTCGCAAAAAACAAGCCCGCACACCGCTCAATCTACTGAAAAATAAAAAAGTTATGGCACTAGTAATGCGGTGGTGAAAAACATCTCAATGCGCAGGCCGGAGGGGAACATTCCTTCAGTTTCAGGGCCCTAGTATTTAGGAACTAGGAAAGGGAATGGTCACAGCACATCCGCTGGAAGCGAGGGTGCCCGTATTATATCAGCGCAAAACTTTCCCAGTAATATTTCCCAAACTAATAGGGTATGTGCACATGTAGTCACCAAAAACGTCTGAAAATCCAGAGCTGTTTTCAAGGGAAAACAGACCCTGCTTTTCAGACGTTTTTTGACCAGCTCGCATTTTTCGCGGCGTTTTTCGCGCCGTTTTCGCGGCGTTTTTTACGTCCGTTTTTGGAGCTGTTTTCATTGGAGTCTATGAGAAAACAGCTCCAAAAACGTCCAAAGAAGTGTCCTGCACTTCTTTTGACGAGGCTGTATTTTTACGCGTCGTCGTTTGACAGCTGTCAAACGACGACGCGTAAATAACAGGTCGTCTGCACAGTACGTCGGCAAACCCATTTAAATGAATGGCCAGATGTTTGCCGACGTATTGTAGCCCTATTTTCAGACGTAAAATGAGGCATAATACGCCTCGTTTACGTCTGAAAATAGGTCGTGTGAACCCAGCCTTATTATGCTGGACCTATTCTTTTGTCTTGCTCTTGTTCTTCATTCTCATTGTGATTATTTGAACTATTTGATGTAATTGATGCATGTTCAGAACTGTTTTTTTTGTACTGTTTATTCTATTACTATACACATTGTAACAAATTTTATTCAATACACCGAGTTAAAAAAAAACGACTTGTACAGATGTAGGCATCTTTAACTTGATTCTGATAACTTGTTGCAGCGTGATATTACACAACGAAAGCCATTGAAAAGTCATTAAAAAAGTCAAGATAAGAGATCTAGCCATTGTTTATTTAATGTGTTAAAAGTGAAGGTAAAGTTGGCTACATCTGTAGGTGATCAATGTAGTTCTTTCGGTAAATTAGGCTCTCTTCACACTATAGGGTTCGAGTGTCGGCCAATAAAAACGGCCATTTTGGTCTATTTTTCCTCAGCCATTTTGCATCCATTTTGCATTATTTCCGTTCTGGGCCGTGTGTCCGTTTTTAATGGACGATTTTGACCCGTTTTGCATCCGTTTTTTTCCTCTGTCTGTTTAAAAAACAGATGCATTTCATTTGTCAATTTTTTGCCACACACTTCCCTCTGCAGATGATGCCACACACTGACATCTGTTGATAATGCCCCACACTGCCATCTGTAGATAATGACACACACTAATCTCTGTAGATAATGCCACACACAGCCCCCCCTGCAGTGCCACACAGCCCCCCTGTAGGCAGTGCCACACTCACACAGCCCCCTTGTAGGTAGTGCCACACTCACACATCCCCCTTGTAGGTAGTGCCACACAGCCCCCTTGTACATAGCGTAGATGGCACCCCCCCCCCCATTTAGATGAACCCCCTCCTTACCGGGCCGTCAAAAAACTCGGCCGTGTGAATAGCCCCATTTGGGGTCCATTGTTCCTACTGCAGACGTGTGCCTGTAGTTCAAAAAATGTCAGTCACGTGGCCAAGAATCCCTGTCATGTGAATAGGGCCTTAGTGCAAACTAATCAGGTACCTTTACCTAAAGCAACATTTAATTTTCTAAATTAGCACTTCCAAATGATAGTTAGATTACTAATAGTTGCTGTGGGAAAGTCATATTTCTTTTTGGTATCTAAAGGACATATTTCATATTTTCTAGATACAATTATTGACATTTGCCAATCAAATGTGTACGTGTCATAATTCCTGCTAAGCACAGTGATGCAATGTCTTGCAGAATAAGAAAAAAGAAAACTATCTAAATTAAAAATGCATAAAGACAAAATTTATAAAGCGCATTTACACCTCTCTAACAACCACCAATCAATCTGCCAATTACTCTTTTTAGCATTCTGTCCTACAATATACAATCATTTTATCTGGGACAAAACACCATCTGGGAAGAAACTACATAAATAATCCACTATCTAACATAGAACGCTGGCTATATGAAGCTAATACAGCGCTTGTAGGCAATGTATAATATAATTAGACGTGATTGGTACCATAAGCTGTGAGAAAACACATGGCAGGTCATCATGTACATTCCTAATAAGCCGCCTACATCTTGCATGCACATCCTGTTCTCAAGAAGATCAAGCTAAAAGGATTTAAATACTCGCCATTTGCAGTAGAATTGTCTTTTTATGATCATCACTAAAGTTTGCATACAATAATTATATTCTGGTAAGGTAAACACACATAAGGAGCTCTAAGCCTGTTTGTGCTTCACATTGCCATTTCTTTATGTGTGTTGGGTGCCTTTAGGTGCAAATTTTATAGTCCAAAGAATATTACTTCGCTCACTGCATATCAGCAGTCTGTTATGTATGTCTATCTATATATACATATACATATATATATATATATATATATATATATATATATATATATATATATATATATATATATATATATATATATATATACTAGTCCTTCTCAATGAATTAGAATATCATCAAAAAGTTCATTTATTTCAGTTATTATAAAACTTGAAACTCATATATTGTATAGAGTCATTACACAGAGAGTGATCTATTTCCAGCATTTTTTTCTTTTCATGTTGATGATTATGGCTAACAGTTAATGAAAACCCAAAACTTAGTCTCTCAGAAAAATAGAATATTATATAAGCCCAAATTCAAAAATGATTTTTAATACCGAAATGTTGGCCTACTGAAAAGTATGTACAGTATATGCATTCAATACTTCTTTTGCATGAATTACTGCATCAATGCGGCGTGGCATGGGGGCGATCAGCCTGCGGCTCTGCTAAGGTGTTATGGAAGCCCAGGTTGCTTTGATAACGGCCTTTAACTCGTCTGCATTGTTGGGTCTGGTGTCTCTCATCTTCCTCTTGACAATACCCCATAGATTCTCTGTGGGGTTTAGGTCAGGCGTGTTTCCTGGCCAATCAAGCACAGTGATACTGTGGTTATTAAACCATGTATTGGTACTCAGGGCCGGTCTTAGGACAGATGGCCACCGCGCAAAATTATCTTTCTGTGCCCCACACCATCATAAAAAAATTCACCATAAAAAAGTATAATGCCCCCCACAGTATAATGCCCTATATAGTGCCTCCACAAAGTATAATGCCCCTTTAGTGACCCCCATACAGTATAATATTCAATAATATAATATATTAGAATCCCTTCAAGGACGCAGTATTTTGTGCCCACACATTATTATGCCCCCTAAGTGCCACACACAGTATATTGCCCCCTGTAGTACTCCTACACAGTATAATGTCCGCTTAGGGCCCCACACAGTATAATGCCCCCCTTCCCTGGCTGCCACACACAGCCCCCCCCCTTGTAGATAGTGCCCACTGTAGATTGTGCCATACAGCCTTCCTGTAGACAATGTCATAATCCCCCACCTCCTTCCTCCTTGTAGATCGTGCCATCAGCCCCCCACCTCCCCCTTGTAGACAGTGCCCCCAAACAAACAAAAAATTGTACTCTCCTAGGCCTCGTTCCCACGACGAACTGAGCTGCTCCATGACGAGATCCTTGCGTAGGCCACTGTGATCCTGTAGCCTAATACAGAGTTTCCCAACATTTTCGTACTCGAGGCACCACTGGAAAAATAACATTTCCTCAGTGCACCCCTACCAAAAATTATTTAGAGAAAGACAGAAAACGGCTAAAAAAAAGCACTACACTCGTAGGGTATGTTCACATAGCGTTTATTTGTAAGGCAAAAAATATCTGCCTCAAAATTTCTTCAGGAATTTTGAAGCAGATTTTGAATTGACAGTGTTGTTTGAAATTTTTTTTTGCAGTTTTTTTAAGCCGTTGAAGCTAATGCAAAACACGCAGCCAAAAAAGCACTCCAAACGGTCACGGCAGGTATTTTCTGCCTCCTATTAATTTCAATTGGATGTCAGAGGTGGAAACCACTTGAAGACTATCAGCCCGCCACTCACAGTAAAATGACCATTAGCCCCCCACTCACAGTAAATTAATCATCAGTCCCCCACTCACAGTAAAATGACCATCAGCCCCCCACCCACAGAAAAATGACCATCAGCTCCCCACTCACAGTAAAATGACCATCAGCCCGCCACTCACAGATTCCCCCTGTAGGTAGTGCCACACAGCCCCCTTGTAGGTAGTGTCACACAGCCCCATGTAGGTAGTGCCACACAGCCCCTTTTAGTTAGTGCCACACAGCCCCTTTTAGGTAGTGCCAGACAGCCTCCTGTAGGTAGTGCAACACAGCCCCCTTGTAGGTAGTGCCACACTGCCCCCTTGTAGGTAGTGCCACACTGCCCCCTTGTAGGTAGTGCCACACAGCTACCTTGTAGGTAGTGCCACACAGCCCCTTGTAGGTAGTTCCAGCCCCTTGTTGGTAGTGCCACACAGCCCCCTTGTAGGTAGTGCCACACTGCCCCCTGTAGGTAGTGCCACACAGCCCCCTTCTAGGTAGTGCCACACAGCCCCCTTGTAGGTAGTTCCAGCCCCTTGTAGGTAGTGCCACACAGCCCCCTTGTAGGTAGTGCCACACAGCAGACTGTAGGTAGTGCCACACAGCCCCCTTATAGGTATTGCCACACAGCCCCCTGGTAGGTAGTGCCACACAGTCCCCTTGTAGGTAGTGCCACACAGCTCATTTGTAGGTAGTGCCACACAGCCCCATTGTAGGTAGTGCCACACAGCCCACAGGCCCCTTGATGTCTTTGTCCATATATAGACAGTCACATCAGAGGTAACTCCTTAAGCGGAATGCCCGTCCACAGCGTTGCTGACGCTGTGACCGGGGACTCCACTCCAGGAGAAGCACCTCTCATCCGTGTCCAGTGTGAAGTTTCCACAGTCAGTGATGGTTTGGGGAGCCATGTCATCTGCTGGCAGTGGCGTAACTATAGGGTTCGCAGCAGTCGCAATTGCAACTGGGCGCCGAAGGCAGGGGGCCCACGGCCCCCCGCACAACATCAATGAAAAGTTTTTATAGTAACTGGGGCCTATGTAATAAACTACAAGGGCCCCTGTTACTATAGTAACTGACAACACTTACCTTCCTTGATCCGGAGCGGAGCGGCGGTCCTGACGTCACAGCGCTATGCGCAGCACTTGACGTCACAATGCTTTGCACTGCGCACGACATCCCGAACCTGGATAGAGTCAGGAGCTCCACTGCGGCCGAAGGGGAGGGTAAGTTCAATGCCACTCTGCTGAAGCTGATGGGTCTGGGTCCGAATCTCGGGACCCCCGCCCATCAGCTGTTTTGAAGGGGCTGCAGCCACTCCTACATCCCCCTTAATTCCGGTCACTTTCTCACACTGAATCGCCGACACGGACATGTCAGCGATTAACAGTGTGAGTGAAGAAAATGAAGGGGAATCAGGGCTCGTACGAGCGGCTGCACCCACTTCAAAACAGCTGATTGGCGGGGGTCCCGAGAGTCGGACCCAGACCCATCAGCTATTGAGATAGGCCATCCATGTTTAGTGTCTGGACAACCCCTTTTAAGCCTACCATTTGGTAGGCTTAGATACAGGGCCCCAGCAGACAGTAATTTTATACTGTATAAGATTACTGTCTGCTGGACCCTGTATCTAAGCTTACCTTAGGCTTAGATACAGGGTCCAACAATCAGTATCACACATGCACTTGGGTCCTGTATCTAAGCCTACCATATGTGTTAGGCTGTGTTCATATCACCGTTGCCTTTCCGTTGAGGCATTTCGTTGGAGGTTTTCGTCAGGTAACCCCTCAATGAAGCTGCAAACTGAAACCTCAGCTTCCGTTTCCCTCGCCATTGATCTCCATAGTGACGGAAACTTTGCTAAAGGTTCCCGTTTGTCACCGTTGTGACAGGGTCCCGTTTTTCTTGACGCAACCAATAGCGCAGTAGACTGCGCTATTGACTCCATCAAAACAATGGAACCAATCAATGGTGAGGGAAACGGAAGCTGAGGTTTCAGTTTGCCTTTCCGTTGAGATGTTACCTGATGGAAACCTCCGACGGAAGGGCAGCGGTGATGTGAACAGGCCCTTACTAATGGTTTCTTTTTTTACAGCTCCGGTCGTCGGATTCGAGGACTACTTCAATGACGGATTTTTTTTTATTATCAATAAAATGGTTAATGAGTATTGTGTGGGGTCTTTTTTTTATTTCAATAAACCTGTTTTTTCTATGTCTGTATTTTTTTTAAACTTTATTACTTCCGCCTTATTAATAGCTGCTGGCTGATTGACAGCATCCATTACTAAGGCAGGGCTTAGTGTTAACTGGTGCAGAGGCTAACACTAACCCCCATTGTTACCCCGGTACCCACTGCCACCAGGGGTGTCGGGAAGAGCCAGGTACGATCCAGTACCCGAACTTCTATAGTGATAGTCGGGTACTGGGGCGGCCGCAGGCTGGTGTTATTAGGCTGGGAAAGGCCAAATACTGTGGCCCTTCCCACCCCGGTAATGCATGGTTGCTGCTGTGTTGTATCTGGCTGGTTATGAAAAATGGGGGGATGCCACGTCATTTTAAATAAAATAAAAAAATTGGAAACAACGATGTGGGGGTTCCTCCATTTTTATAACCAGCCAGATACAACACAGAAGCAGCAGGCAGCATTACCAGGGTGGGAAGAGACACCTTTTTTGGGCTTTCCCAGCCTAATAATACCAGCCTGCGGCCACGCCAGTGCCCAACCATCACTACAGATGGTCGGGTACTGGATCGTACTCGGCTCTTTCTGATTGGCGGTTGGTACCAGGGAAATAATGGGGGTTAGTGATAGCCTCTTTATGTCTAACATTAAGCTCTGCCTTAGTAATGGACATTGTCAATCAGCCAGCGGCCATTACTAAGGAGGTAGTAATAAGGTTAGAAATCTACAAGGACATAGAAAAAATATTTTATTTAAATAAAAATCCCACACAATCCTCGTTATCCATTTTATTGAGAATAAAAAAAACGCCATCATAGCAGTAGTCCTCGAATCCGAAATTAATCCAACGACTAAATCTGTAAAAAAAAAAAAACAAACACATGAAAAAAAATTAGTAACACGTAAAAAAGCAAAACAATTCTTATACTTACCTTTCCTGGGTCCAGCGCTGGAGCCGCAATGTCAGCGAGCTGGGCCCTATATCTAATCCTATCATGTGTGATACTGTCTGCTGAGCCACTGTATCTAATCCTATAATGTGTTATACTGTCTGCTGAGACTCTGTATCTAATCCCATCATGTGTGATACTGTCTGCTAGGCCTTATCTAATACTATAAGGTGTAATACCGACTGCTGAGCCACTGTATCTAATCCTATGATGTGTGATACTGTCTGCTGAGCCACTGTATCTAATCTCATCATGTGTGATACTGTCTGCTGGGTCTTATATCTAATCCTATCATATGTAATACTGACTGCTGAGCCCTGTATCTAATCCTATCATGTGTAATACTGACTGCTGAGCCACTGTATCTAATCCTATCATGTGTGATACTGTCTGCTGGGCCTTATATCTAATCCTATCATGTGTGATACTGTCTGCTGAGCCACTGTATCTAATCCTATCCATAGCTATAAGGTCGTAGTGCTATAGATATCCTGTCTCCTATATAGACATATACGCACATTTTTTTGGGGGGGTATATGTATTGGGGCTATTTCCCCTGGCGTTTCAAGTCCTTAGTGATGCCCCCAGCTGCTGGTGCTGCATCGTTGGGTCACTTAGGAGACCCAGCAATGCAGGTGAGAGCTGCGGGCCCTCGGCCATGAGAAGTTTGGGGGGGGGCCAAGAAGAACCTTTGCATCGGGGCCCATGAGCCTTTAGCTACGCCCCTATCTGCTGGTGTTGGTCCACTATGTTATATCAAGTCCAGAGTCAGCGCAGCTGTCTACCAGGAAATTAGAGCACTTCATGCTTCCCACTCCTGACAAGATTTCTGGAGATGCTCATTTCATGCCCACACTGCCAAAAGTACCAATACCTGCTTTAATAACCACAGTATCACCGTCCTTGACTGGCCAGCAAACTCACCCTACCTAAACCCCATAGAGAATCTATGGGGCTTTGTCAAGGGGAAGATGAGAGACACGAGACCCAACAATGCAGACGGGCTGAAGGCTGCTATCAAAGCAACCTGGGCTTCCATAACACCTCAGCAGTGCCACAAGACTGATCGACTCCATGCCACGCCGCATTGATGCAGTAATTCATGCAAAAGGAGCCCGACCAAGTATTAAGTGCATATACTGTACACACTTTTCAGTCGGCCAACATTTCTGTATTAAATATCATTTTTTAAATTGAGCTTATATAATATTCACATTTTCTGAGACACAAAATTTGGGGTTTTGATTAACTGTTAGCCATAATCATCAACATTAAAATTAAAAAATGCTGGAAATAAATCTGTGTGTAATGAATCTATAGAATATATAAGTTTCACTTTATGAATTGAATTACTGAAATAATTAACTTTTTGATGATATTCTAATTCATTGAGCAGGACTAGTATATATATATACACCGCGTTCCAAATTATTATGCAAATGTTATTTTTCGCTGATTTTCCTAAATAGTTGATGCAAATGACAGTCAGTATAATCTTCAAGCCATCAACCGTTGGAGTATAATGTGGATTTTATTGAACAAATCTCCTAATGATAACTGGTTTTTTTTTAGAAGTAAAAAACACAAAATGCACTGTTTCAAATTATTATGCACAACAGATACCAAAACATTTTAAAGGTTGTAAAGAGAACTAAAATGGTAATTTGTTGAATTTGCAGCATCAGGAGATCATATTTACAGAAATCAAAAGGTGTTTCAATAAAAAAAAAAAATTAACAGGCCAAGTTACATGTTAACATAGGACCCCTTCTTTGATATCACCTTCACAATTCTTGCATCCATTGAATTTGTGAGTATTTGGACAGTTTCTGCTTGAATAAATTTGCAGGATGTCAGAATAGCCTCCGAGAGCTTCTGTTTTGATGTGAACTGCCTCCCACCCTCAGATATTTTGCTTGAGCATGCTCCAAAGGTTCTCAATAGGGTTGAGGTCAGGGGAACATGGGGGCCACACAATGAGTTTCTCTCCTTTTATGCCCATAGCAGCCAATGACACAGAGGTATTCTTTGCAGCATGAGATGGTGCATTGTCATGCATGAAGATAATTTTGCTACGGAAGGCACGGTTCTTCTTTTGTACCACGGAAGAAAGTGGTCAGTCATAAACTCTACGTACTTTGCAGAGGTCATTTTCACACCGTCAGGGACCCTAAAGGGGCCCACCAGCTCTCTCCCCATGATTCCAGCCCAAAACATGACTCCACCACCTCCTTGCTGACGTCGCAGCCTTGTTGGGACATGGTGGCCATTCACCAACAATCCACTACTCCATCCATCTGGACCATCCAGGGTTGCACGGCACTCATCAGTAAACAACACGGTTTGAAAATTAGTCTTCATGTATTTCTGAGCCCACTGCAACCGTTTCTGCTTGTGAGCATTGTTTAGGGGTGGCCGAATAATAGCTTTATGCACACTTGCAAACCTCTGGAGGATCCTACACCTTGAGGTTCGTGGGACTCCAGAGGCACCAGCGGCTTCAAATACCTGTTTGCTGCTTTGCAATGGAATTTTAGCAGCTGCTTTCCTAATCCTATTAATTTGTCTGGCAGAAACCTTCCTCATTATGCCTTTATCTGAACAAACCCGTCTGTGCTCTGAATCAGCCACAAATCTTTTCACAGTACGATGATCACGCTTAAGTTTTCTTGAAATATCCAATGTTTTCATACCTTGTCCAAGGTATTGCACTATCTCACGCTTTTCGGCAGTAGAGAGATCCTTTTTCTTTCCCATATTGCTTGAAACCTGTGGCCTGCTTAATAATGTGGAACGTCCTTCTTAAGTAGTTATCCTTTAATTGGGCACACCTGGCAAACTAATTATCACAGGTGTCTGAGATTGATTACAATGATCCAAAGAGCCCTAAGACACAATAACATCCCTGAGTTTAATTGAAAAACGAATAATTAAATGTTTATGACACTTAAATCCGATGTGCATAATAATTTGGAACACCGTGTATGTATATATATATATATATATATATATATATATATATCTGCTATACATTATGTGTGTATATCAGTATGAAATTGTATAGTGTAGGGCACTTATATTTCACTATGGAATCAATCACATTTGGTTACTCAGTTGATATCATAATTGATTGAATTTATTACCCCTTAAAGGGATTCCCCACTATAGGATGTGATGACATAACTCTAGGATATGCAGTCATTGTCTAATCAGTTGGGGTCCGATATCTGGGAGTGCCCACTGATTCCTAGATTGAAGGGCCCACAGCCATAAGTACAGAAGCCCCTTGGCTTGAATGGAGTTGTGTTGCAAAATCAGACAAAGCTTCTAGTTGAAAATGGCCCCTTTGGTCTGTGGATCGGTGGGGTCCCAGCAGTTGGACCACTGCGATCAGATAATGATACCATATTCTGGCAGTATGCTATCATTGTCTATTGTAGAAAACCCCTTTGTAACTATACAGAGAATGCACTTACATCAGTTCAAATGCTCATGCAAACTACTGAAGACATACCGGTATCTTTTTTTTTTTTCTTTGTATGAATCCCGAAATAAAATTTGTGGCAGAACTTACATGTAAAAAAAGTGAGTACCTACATATCTTCTATTGTATATCTGCCAATAATTTTTGATTAAAAAAAACCCAGTGCAAAAAGACAAATACAAGCAAAACTGCTGCACCTTTCTTTTTTCGTAAAACAACAGTTCCATATGTTTTTGAGACATTATATACTTTCTAGCTAAGGAGCATGTTATTCAAACCTGTAATAGTATTACGTAACACGCACAAATGTATATGTTAAAATTCCTCATTTGGCAGGATTGTAGATATTTTGAATTCCTGTATTTCTGTATATTTCCATTGCAGTCGCCTGTTCCTAAGTATTTCCCAGCATGTTCTATACATGTTATCAGGACTGTTACAGAATGCAGATAATCTTAAAGAAGCTTGTAACCTTTAGATTATTATAATGAATGTAAATCCTGAGATCGTTTTAACTGCTGCTTTGTGTGTCCAGCATTTCCATTAATGTTTTATTAACTCTTTATTGAGTATTTTATATGGTCACCAAGTTCATTTATGTTTAGAACATTGCATTTAGTACAGTAACATGTTGTCAAAAGGGAATTATCCTTCAATGATCACGAATCCTTGCTTTCAAAATGGATCAACCTTAGAGCTTCAAACAATTATAAACTCTTCTCAATAATGTCACATTGTGGGGAGAAACCAGCATTACTTTTGAAGATTGCAATTTTACCATGACTCATACACAACCAAATGTTGCCAGGTAGCCCCAACCTCATACTAGATGGGTTAGGCCCCATGCTCACGACCCTATTTTTCATCCGTAATTACGGACCCATTAATTTGGGCTACAGACACCTTTCCGTATTTTTACGGATGCCGTAGAAATGTTAGAACATGTCCTTTTTTTGTCCGTAATTACAGCACGGACTCCCCATAGAAGTCTCTGGGTGCTTCCATAATTACAGACAGCTACGGATGTGCATACGTAGCCGTCCGTAATTACAGAAGCGTTGCTATGTGACACCAGGGGATTACCTAAGATTCCTCCCTGTTTTCTTTTGCGGATCCATAAATACGGATGCACTACAGATGACTATAAATGACTACCGATCCATATTTCTGAACAGTATTTACGGATGGATGAAATCTACGGACGTGTGCATGGGGCCTTAAACCTAGGGACCTCTTTCTATAACTGTTCCCATGCCTTCAGTACTGTATGCCACCCTTCATCAACCTTATCCTCTATTCCATCCACAAGACCACACTTCCCTACCGTCCCTCCTCCGATTCCATACCTTTATTAACCTTTTTTTGTTCTTGTATTTATTTAATGGATTTTAATTACATTTTTTTTTTTTTTTTTTTTAAAGTCATTACAGGCATTTCTGCTTCTTTTTGGAACATTTCAGCAAATCCTGTATGCCCTCTTTCTTGAATACGGGCAGTGCTATTAGATATTTCAGAGGTATATCTCTTTATCCTGCTAGGCTGAGCTGTCTCACTGTACAAATGAATCCTAGCTTATTTTTATTTTAAGTATGTAGAACCTGCACAATGTCATCAGAAACAGGTAGTTTATGGCCCAGGGGCTTTAAGCTTCTCCTCTGTGAATTAACAATAATGATAATAGCATTTCTCTTGGATGAAATTATTTATCCTCACCTGAACATTGCTCCAAAATCACTCTTAAAAACTGACCTGTCTAGGGCCTGAGGGGCAATATATAAATCAGGGAATTTTTTTAAGTGTTCTTTAAAACCCCTGTGACACGCACCGCCCCCTCATGCCCGGTAATAGACATAACAGCACGGTGACTCACTGGTTAGCACTATTAACTTACAGCACTGGAGTCCTGGTTGAAATGTGACCACGGGCAACATCTGCATGGAGTTTGTATGTTCTCCCCATGTTTGCGTGGGTTTCCTGTATGCTCTGGTTTCCTCCCAAACATACTGGTAGGTGATTCGGCATTCCCTAAAATTGTCCTAGTGTATATCATCGATAGGGCAATTAGATTGTCAGCAAAATTGGAAACAGGAACTAATATACATGGATACAGTACTGTAAAATATGCTGCCGCTTCATAAGCAATGGAAATAAATGAATAACACAGTATATCACTATTTCCTAGAGTGTTCCTTTAAATCTACATTGTTAGTTTTCCATTGTTAGGGCTGACTCCGAAAAATACTGATCTTCACTTACAAATGTGATAAAGTGTCATTTAGTGATTACACATGCAAATTAAGTGGATAAACAAGAAATTATCAACTTCTGAAGCCAACTATACAACTGGTTCTTTTATTATGAAATCACATGATATTAATTATCTGTAGGTGTATATACAGTACGCCTCCAGTAATGTTACCGTTCCTAGAAGCAGACATTAATCAAATAACTGCTTTACTCCCAGAGGTCACTAAGGTTGACTATAAATTATCATTAGAAAAGACAATAAAAAATGCACCCATTGAACCATGTAAGATTAGTTCAATGAGGTTATACTTGCCAATGTTTGCAATAGATAGCTAGGATAAGACATTCTGTCGTTAAAAAAAAGGAAATAATTTCCATGTTTTCATAGACATATTTTCAAATAGCAATAGTGTAATGACAGGGGGGTAGGGAAACAGACAGTGAGCCCTAATCTACCCACCACTCAGTCCCTGCCTACTTGCAACGACCTGCCCTAGGTGACGGGGTACAATTGGGTGACGGTCCCTACGCTCAGTAGGTGCACGACAGACAAACAGACAAGGGGACACAAGCAAAGGGAAATGGGGCAGTTGCCCACGGCAACACCGTGAGCAACAAGAGAGGTGAACGAGCCGAGTCAAACCACGAGGTACCAAACGCAGAGCAGGAGAGTAGTCAGTAAGCCAGGGTCAGTATGAAGCAAGGTCAAATAGCTAGAAGCTGCAGCAAGGCCAGGAAACCACACGGGAAGAATCACAAGCAAAGGAGGAACAGGAAAGGCAGGTATAAATAGACAGAGGGCGGGAGCTAGCTCCGTCTGGCCAGGCTGCGATAGGCTCTCCCACTCCTAAGCCTGCCATCCTGAGTGGTGGAAGAAGGAGTCAGTTTCAGAGACATAGAACCAGGTGCAGACTGATTACCCATGGGCGTATACACAGAAGTTGTGCCTGGCAGATCCTTTACAAATAGACTATTAGACAGAAATTTATATATGGGGCCTGAACGTCCCAGGCTACATAGCAGTGGCATCACCTGGCTGTATGGCAGGTGTCCCAGTCAGTTAAAGGGGTTTCACAGGACTAGAATATTGATGGCCTATTCTTAGTGGACCCCTACCAATTATTTGAATGATGAACCTCAATGCTTAGAGATATGATGACATATGGATGAGACAATGTATCTGGATAAATATAAATAACACCTTTGTTCTGTTGGTCACCGGGTATCCCGTAGTCAGACCCCAATGAGCAAACATTGATAGGCCATACTGGAAAAATCCCTTTCAGAAAATATACAAGTGATGAAAATTTAAGTTTATTGATACGAAGGAAAATGTGGTGAAAATTACGCAACCAATAAGCATCATATAAGTCTGACCGTCCCCTTCATTCAGATTCAGATGTTCCCATTTTCCCTGAAATATTCTTCAGTTCTGTCTTGTTTGTGGCTTAAATGAATTGGTGTCAGACAAGATAGGGGACATTTGTTTTTGACATTGGTGCTCTTAAGTGTTTTCCTTTTTTCACATTACGCACAATGCAATTCACCACATGCTGTTAACAGTAGGACAGAAAAAGCTGATCCAAACATCACATATGTTTATAAGATTTAAATGGATTTGGGTGTTCTCCCTCTCTAAGGAGCAAATGATAGGATCAGATAAATGTTAGATAGATAGGTACATAGATTTAGTGGGTTAGGTGACATTGATGTTCGTAGTGTGCTGTAGCCTTTTTCGTGTGTGCTGTATAAATTTTCAGTCATAGTGGCTTAGATAGATGGATGGATGGATAGATAGATAGATAGATAGATAGATAGATAGATAACTATTAAGATAAATAATAGATATATATTCCACAAACAGATTTATTACCAATCAGACCAATCTTAAAATCTGTAAGATCGGTCTGAGTGACCTGTTTAGACATAGAGATATTTTATTAGGATAGAACAAATTCTTGTATTCCTCATATTTTTTGATCTTAAATAAAAATACAAATTTTTTATTCATATCAGTTTTCTGGCAGATGAGACCGATTTTCGTTTAGATCAATTGTCCATTTACACACATCAATTTAGATTAGTATTGGTATGATTGAATTCAAATTGGAAAGAAATCTGTACATATATAGACACCCTTATCACGTGGGAAGATCTTTACAATACTTCAGATGATAAGAGATACCATGCAGACGAAGGCATGCCAAACAAGACCTTCTGGCCTACCTCCTCAGCTTCAACTGTCCAAATTGTAGGCTCTTTATTTATAATCTGTAGCATTTATTTTGTGTCTTCCATCTTCAATCTATATTTATATAGATAATTTATGCTAGTTTGTAAGATTAAGGATCTGCACATGGCCATAGCCGTAATCCCAGGCAGCCCCCTGAGCTACAGGCTGCGGACAGTCATCCACATTTACGGGCTGTGCTCCCATTTTAAATTAAGGGAGCACGATCCTATTTTTTACAGAAGCTTTCTACTGCCCGGACACCTTCCCGTAAATATACGGGAAGGTGTCCAACGGCCATAGAAATAAATGGGTCCATAATTACGGTCTGTGCTACATGTATGTATATGTATGTATATATATATATATATATATATATATATATATACATATATATATATATATATATTGGCCTGGTGGGAGAAAAGTGTGATTCACCCTCACCCCTCCAGCTTTCTGACTATTCTGTTGCAATGCCTGTAGAGAGGGGGTGTCTGTACACATTGAAAGTGAGAATGAGGTAGCACTAATAAGTAAAGTATATAGAAAACTAAGAAAATATACTGTTGTAGGAAGGTAAATACACATTTTAAATTAACTGATGTCAGTCTTGAATGATGTCAGTGCGATGAACTAGCAGAACTAAGGCAACGATATTACAGTGCAACGCTATTTATGAAAGGCACCAATTATTGTAGGTGTGTCCTTCTAGTTGTTATCGCCCATGGAGCATGTCTTCCGAAAACGTTGTCACTCGCACATTGCTAACAAAAGCTGCACGTACATATGTATTGCACAGGTAGGTCACAGCTGTTCAAGGTGAATTAATTATTAGAATATGCACTATATGGACAAAAGTATTGGGACACCCCTCTTAATCATGGAATTCAGGTATTTCATTCTGTCCCATTGCCACAAGTGTATAAAATCAAGCACCTAGCCATGTGGTCTGCCTATACATACATTTGTGAAAGAATGGGTCGTTCTAAAGAGCTCACTGTATTCCAGCGTGGTACTGTAATAGGAAGCTATTGTTGCAACAAGTCAGTTGCTGAAATTTCTTCCTTCCAAGATATTCCACCATCAACTGTGAGTGGGATTATTGCAAAGTGGAAGCATTTTAGGAACTCAGCCACAAAGTTACAGAGTTTCCATAGTGCATGAAAGTTGTCAATGTTCTGCATACTCAATAACTGTACAGCTCCAAACCTTCTCCTGCATTAACATCCGCACAAAAACTGTCGGCTGAGAACTTCATGGCATGGGTTTCCATGACGGAGCAGCTGCAGGCAGGTCTTATATCACTAAGCACAATGAAAAGCATCAGATGGAGTAGTGTATTGCACACCCCCACTGGACTCTGGAGGAGTGGGAACATGTTCTGTGGAGAGATGAATCACACTTCTCTATCTGGCAGTCTGATGGACGAGTCTGGGTTTGACAAATGCCAGGAGAATGTTACCTGCCTGACTGCATTGTGCCAACTGTAAAGTTTGGTGCAGGATGAATAACACTATGGGGTGTTTTTTCAGGGGTTGGCCTAGGCCTCTTCGTTCCAGTGAAGGGAAATCTTAATGCGACATCTTAGCCAGATATTTTGGACAATTGTATTTTTCTAACTTTACTGGAAGGCCCTTTTCTGTTCCAGTATGACTCTGCCCAGTGCACAAAGCAAGGTCCATAAAGGCATGGTTCGGTGAGTTTGGTGTGGAAAAACTTGACTGGCCCGCAGAGCAAATTTGGGATGAAATAGAGAGGAGAATGTAAGCCAGGCCCTCTCATCCAACATCAGTGTCTCACCACACAATTGCTCTTCTGCATGAATGGCAAAAATTCCCACAGACACACTCCAAAATCTTGTAAAAAGTCTTCCCAGGAGAGTGGAAGCTGTTTAAACTGCAAAGGGGGAACCAACTCCATATTAATGCCTATGGATTTAGAATGGGTTGTCATAAAAGCTCCTGTAGGTGAAATGTGTAGGTGTCTTAATACTTTTGTCTATATAGTGAATATCTAAATAAGTAGTTGTTGTTGTTGTTGTTATTATAATTGTAGTCAACACATACAATGTTCAGGCCCACATCGTAATAGCCCAACTATTCCCAATGTAGACATGATTGTGGTTCCAAAGCACAAGCCTTCTGGTAGCAAAAATTTCAAAGATCTATCTACTTATATATTTTATATCTGCCCATCTATTTGTCTAGTAGCTATCTACTATCTATTTCATTTCTATCTTATAAATATCTATCCATCTATGTATTTCATATCAATCTATCTATTATATATACATAATTGTGATTGTTCATTTTCAGTAATGTGAATCTGTAAATATATCTTCTATCTATCTATCTGTCTGTCTGTCTGTCTATCTATCCAGTGGCGTAACTATAGGGTTCCGGCCCCCCGCACCACATCAATGAAAAGTTACTATAGTAACTGGGGCCTATGTAATAAACTACACGGGTAACTGACAGTACTTACATTCTTCTTTCCAGAGCGCAGCGGCGGTCCTGATGTCACAGCGCTGTGCGCAGCACATGACGTCACAACGCTATGCGCTGCACACAGCATTCCGACCCTGGATGGAGTCAGGACCTCCACTGCGGCCGAAGAGGAGGGTAAGATTAATATTGCTGTCTGTGTGTTCAAAGGAGAAGCGGGCAGCACAGTAGAACAAAAAACTTCCAGGGTATTGGGGTGCAAGCCTCCAGGGTTCCGACTCGTAAATCCCCAAATGCAGACAAATTGGCTGTCTGTGTGTTAATATTACTGTCTGGAGCTGATGGGTCGGGGTCCGATTCCCGTGACTCCCGCCAATCAGCTGTTTGAAGGGGGTGCAGAGCTCGTACGAGCGCTGCTTCTACTTCATTTCGGTCACTTTCTCACACTGAATCGCGATTCACAGTGTGAGCAAGTAAGGAAAATGAAGGGGAAGTAGCGCTCGTACAAGCTCTGCACCCACTTCAAAACAGCTGATTGGCGACCCATCAGCTCCAGACAGTAATATTAACACTACTTCGATGACGGCTTTTTTTTTATAATCAATAAAATGGTTAACGAGAGGTGTGTGGGTTTTTTATTTCAATAAAATATTTTTTCTATATCCTAGTATTTTTTTAAATTTAATTACTACTGCCATATTAATAGCTGCTGGCTGATTGACAGCGTCCATTACTAAGGCGGGGCTTAGTGTTAGCCGGTACAGAGGCTAACACTAACCCTCATTATTACCCGGTACCCACGTCCAATAGGGATGCCGGGAAGAGCCAGGTACAATCCAGTACCCGACTATCTGTAGTGATCTAAAGACCTTAGTGACGCCCCTTAGTGACGCCCCTGGCTGCTAGTGCTGTATCGTTGGGTCACTTAGGAGACCCAGCGATGCAGCTGAAAACTGGGTGCCGTCGGCCATGAGAAGTTTGAGGAGGGGGGACCCAAGAAGAATCTCTGCATCGGGGCTTATGAGCCTTTAGCTATGCCCCTGTATCTATCTATCCATCTATCTATCTATCTATCTATCCCGCTATCTATCATCTATCTTACATATACGGTATCTATCTATCTCATAACTATCTATCATCCAACTAGCTATCTAATATATATATATATATATATATATATATATATACAGTGTATGTATATTCATTTCAAATTCAGTGAGACTTGAATTGGAGTATCAAATACATTTACTGTACTTTACATAATGATCTCCACAGTGATTAATGGAAATACATGGGGAAAAGGGGACCCTACAGTATAAAGAAAAAAAATTAAGCAACTTTCATGGTGCCATTTCTCAGCAAAGCCAAAAACGTCCAGTATTTGCTCACAAACCGCCTTCCCATCACTCTTAAGAAAGAAGGATGATTTGCCCCCAGACATGATTAGCCCTCCCAGGTGGGTAGTAATAGTAGTTGCAGAGGTAGCATTCCCATTCTACCTACTCATCTTTTTTAATATCTATCTGTGTATGCTCATCTTGTAATGTGAATCTATCTATCTACCTATCATCTATCTTTTTCATATATATGTATGTATCTATCTAAGCCACTGTGACTGCAAATTTATACAGCACACACGAAAATGCCGACAGCACACTATGAACACCAATGTCACCTAAGCCACTAAATATAAATAAATATGCATTACTGCTAAAACGACTTATAATAGGGAGGTTCTTAGCACACCTCTATAGGTGGGATCCTGCTCTGCACATACACCCAGAAAAGGGACTAAGGCCTTATTCACACGAACGTGTCCATTTTGCGCGCGCAAAAAATGCTGCGTTTTGCTCGTGCAAACGTTCAGTGTGGCATCTGTATATGGTGCATGACTGCGTGATTTTCACACAGCCGGCATCATTATGACACTCTGTTTTTATTTTACGAAACAGTAAAGAAGGAGGGGCTTTTATGTTTCCCTTCACTTCTTTAACAACTGTAGCGCAAATCACGTGTGCTTCCATGTGCCGCGCGCGATTTTCACGTACCCATTGACTTCAATGGGTGCGTGCTGCGCGAAACACGGGCAAGTATAGGACATGTCGTGAGTTTTACGCAGCGGACATACGCTGCGTGAAAATCCTGACCTGTTAGAACGCCCCCATTGACTTACATAAGTCAGTGCGATGCGCGTGATTTCCACGCGCGTAGCACGGACGTAATACACGTTCGTGTGAATTAGGCCTTCGCCAAGATATATCTGGGGATGGTAGGAACCAGAATTAAACTAATTAAAATCACCAAGGGCAGAATGGGAGGAGTGCAAGATCAAAAAATGGAGGCAGTCACTAATCCATAATATATGAATTACATAAACACAAAAATTAGAATAGCACGTTCCAACAAAATGAAACAAAACGTGTATACAGGTGCAAGAACGCCTGTGACTGCAAATTTATACAGCACACAAGAAAATGGTGACAGCATGCTGCGAACACTAATGCCACCTAAGCCACTAAATATAAATATGCATTACTGCTAAATCTACTACAAGGCGACCTCTATAGGTGGGAAACTACACTGCACATACACCCAGAACTGGGGCTAAGCCTAAATATATCTGGGGATGGTAGGAACCAGCACTAAACTAATTAAAATCACCCAGGGCAGAATGGGAGGAGTGCAAGATCAACCCATCTACCTATCATCTACCTTTTTCATATATATGTATGTTTGTATGTCTCCTATCTATCTTGGAAAAAAAGACACATTTCTCAGAACAATTATACAAAATTCAGTACAAAATTATTGTATAACCCTCACAGATCTATCTATCTATCTATCTATCTATCTATCTATCTATCTATCTATCTATCTATCTATCTATCTATCTGCTTAATTATACAAAAATTTGTGTTATATTATTTATAACCCTCAATTTTATTTCTTTTTAAAGAAGCATCTAACGTTTTTTTTACTGCCATTTGTGTGCTGCCATTATAGCTGTCATTAATACCTCTCGGGGTAGAGAATTCTGTAATTTAATTACTCTAACTATAAAGAACCCTTTCCTATATTGATATCTAAAACACCTTTACCTCTTCACGTAAAGAATGTCTCCTGGTCCTTTATACAGTTCTTAGAAGGAGTAAAAAAAAAAAGTTCAAAAAACATTACCATATGTGCTATTTATAAGAGGCCACAATTATTGTAGGTGTGTCCCTCTAGTTGTTATCGCCCTTGGAGCATGTCTTCTGAGACTCCACTCTCACAGCTAACAGAAGCTGCACGTACACATGTATTGCACAAGGACATGTCACAGGTGTTCAAGGTCATTTCCCCATTAGAATATATATCTAAATATGTAGTTGTTATTGTAAATGTGTCAACACATACAATGTTCAGGCCCACATAGTAATAGCCCAACTATTCCCAATGTAGACATGATTGTGGTTCCAAAGCACAAGCCTTCCGTTAGCAAACATGTCTAAAATCGATCTATTTATAAATTTCATGTCTGCCCATCTATTTGCAACGTTTCAGCTCTATTAGTGGGTAAAAAGGCTACTGCAATAGAGCCGAAACGTTGCACGAGGGAAAATAAAAACCCATTTTTTCACTTTGAATTGGAGTGCTGCCTATTCTTGGACATATATTGGAAGATTTGGGAACCGTGATCGGGTTTCCGAGGCGTGCACCCACTCATAAGTTATACTGGTGCTGCTGGATGGTGGACTTTATATATATATATATATATATATATATATATATATATATATAGAGCACACAAGAAAATGGTGACCGCACTCTGCGAACACTAATGCCACCTAAGCAACTAAATATAAATAAATATGCATTACTCCTAAATCTACTTACAATAGGGAGGTTCTTAGCGCACATTTTGATCAAATTGTGTGAGCCCACCTACCACGACAATTGTTGGAATGTGCTGTTCAAATTTTTATGTTGTGTTTATATATATATATATATATATATATATATATATATATATATATATATATATATATATATATATATCATGTGACATGTTGGCCATCAAGATCAAGCTTTCTCAGATTAATTATACATCATCTAGTGTTAAATTATTTATAACCTTCAATGCTATTTGTCATTAGTTTAAAGGATATGTAAACCTTCGAAACAACTTTTTTTCTTTTATTAATCAATGTTTTAAGGGATTTCCAACAACTTTTAAATTCACTTTTGTTAAAAAATGTTTTTACTTTTTAAGATACAGCTGTATTTTTCCGTCAAATCCAATTCTGTCAGGTCATGTAAACTGACGGTTCAGAAGCAAGCTGGTCCTGCGTGTCTCTGACATGCAGTATCCAGCTAATAACAATCACATCTAAGTTTATGAAGCTTTACATTTAATAAACGTAAATTTACAAGTTGTTGAAAATCACTTAAAACATTTATTTATTTTACAAAAAATTGCTTCAAAAGGTCTACATATTCTTTAACCACTCATAATACCAAAGTCCTTCTCTTGTTCTGTTATTCCCTGAATTAATTCCATTTAATGTACCGTATTTTTGGGAATATAAGACACAGCTTTTAGCAAGAATCAACCTTGCTAAAAAGTCCCTGCATCTTATAGTCGGCAGTCTAGGGACCCGGCTGCGCGGGCCCCCTGACCGCTTGCCTTACTTAACCCCTTCCCGACCCATGATGTGCCGGCACTTCATGGAGCAGGGAGGGGATGATGTTTGTAGCGGTGCGTGCTTACGCGCTGTGAGCCCGCCCCAAAGACAGCAAGTGTCAGAGGTGTTTTACAGCTGACACGCTGCTCTAACGGTCTGGAAATGCGATCGCGCTTTTCCTGGTTGTTTAACTAGTTAAATGCCGCGGTCAATAGCGACCGCAGCATTTATAGTGTTTTCCCATGAAGGACATTTATGACATATCCACAGGATATGTTATAAATGTCAGATAGATGCGGGTCCCACCTCTGGGACCCGCACCTATCTTTGGAACGGGGCACCCTAAACCCCGTTCTATCTTACTCAGCTTCGCTGTCTCACGACCACTTCCTGGTTAGGTGGTCGGGAGTTACGGAAACAGCCGAGTACTCGCTGAGCTACGCTGTTTCCGTAACTCCCATAGAAGTGAATAAGAGTTATGGAAATAATGTAGCACGGCGAGCTACGATGTTTCCCGTGCTCGATAGCTATGAAAACAGCGTACATGGTCGAGTTATGGAAACATAACTTCCATAGAACTGAATAGTAGTTACGGAAACAGCGTAGCTCGCATGCTACGCTGCTTCGGTAACTGCCATTCACTACTATGGGAGTTATCGAAACATCGTTGCTCAGCGAGTTACTCTGTTTCTGTAACTCATCCGTGTATTTCAGTGTATTGTGACAGTGATCTAATGAACGCTGGTTCAAGTCCCATAGGGGAACTAATAAAATGTGTACAAAAAGATGTTAGATATGTTTTCAGGAGTGTAAAAAAAATGTAAAAAAAAAAAACCTTTTCCCATTTTTCCCCAAGCACAATGTAAAAAAAAAAAAATTTACATCACTGCATCCGTAAAAGTCCGAACTATTACAATATAGCATTATTTGACTCGCACGGTGAACGGCGTAAAAAAAAAAGTAAAATCCCAGAATTGTTGTTTTTTGTTCACCTTAGCGCTAAAAAAATTAACTAAAAAGTGATAAAAAAATTGTATGTACCAAAAAATGGTGCCAATAAAAACTACAGCTCGTCCTGCAAAAAATAAGCCCTCACACCGCTCAATCGATGAAAAAAAATATAAATAATGTGGTGAAACAGAACAAGTTGTTTTTTTTTTAACGAATAGTTTTTTCTTTGTAAAATATGAAAATTTTTCCTATTTTCTGTTGTCTAAAACCTGGGTGCGTCTTATAGTCAGGTGCGTCTTAAAGTCAGAAAAATACGGTATATGCAGTAATACTATAGGTGCATTACTTTACATTTATCAACATTAAATTTGATCTGCCCCCTAATTGCCCATGCTGCCAGCTTATCTAGGTCTTTCTGTAGTATTTTACAATCAAGTTGAGTTTTAAAGGGAACCCGTCACCAGCATTTCATATATTAAACCAGCAATAGTGGGTGAAAAATCATTTCTATATAACCTATAATTGTCTTCTTAGTCGGCTCTGTAGCTTTAGTATTCAGTTTTTTAGTGTTCCCACACCGTATGCAAATGAGCATAAAAGAGTCATATCTTCGTTTGAAAAAAGTCATATCTTCATTCCTCAAGTCTTTCCGAGTTTACCCCGCCTCCTTACTAATGATTGACAGCTCCACGTCGTTCCCCAGCACACAAAATCCCACGCTTGTGCATTGAGGTCCTCTTCTGGGGTGTGCGCACAAAAGGACACCGGATTATTACGATAAAAGGTGCGAAATGTTTGCAGACCGTTATTTACAGTCTGAGGAGGAGTTTAGGAGAGGGGATACCGGCAATTAACTTTTGATAGCAGCGGCCAGTGAGGGATAAGTGAAGTTCAATAGGTGAAATGCTGGTGACAGGTTCCCTTTAAGTATTCTACAGAGTTTTATGTCATCAGCAAAAACTGATACTTTACTATCAATCCCATCTACAAGGTCATTAATAAAGAGATGAAATGATGAATTGGATCTAACACAGATCCTTGTGGTACCCCAGTGCTGACTTTAGTACCATTTATAACGACTCTTTGTTTTCTGCCCCATAACTAATTCTTTACGCATTTACATACATTTTCCCCCCAGTTTCTGCCTCTGTAGCTTCAGTATTAGGCTGTTGTGAGAAACAGTACTGTATCAAATGCTTTTACAAAATCTAGATATATCACATCAACCATATTACCAACATCTATCTATCTATCTAGCAGACAAAAAATGGCGACAGCACCCTGCGACACTAATGCCACCTAAACCACTAAATATAAATAAATATGCACTAAAGCTCAATCTACTTACAAATAGGGAGGTTCTTAGCGCACATTTTGATCAAAAAGTGTTAGCCCACCTGCCACGACAAGGCGACCTCTGTAAGGTGGGACCCTACGCTGCACATACACCCAGAACTGGGACTAAGCCTACATATATACCTGGGGATGGTAGGATCCAGCATTGAACTGATTAAAATCACCCAGGGCAGAATGGGAGGAGTGCAAGAACAACAAGTGGAGGCAGTCACTAACCCCACATATATGGATACCATAAACACAACAAAAATTGAACAGCACATTCCAACTAAATGATACAAAATGTATCTATCTATCTATCTATCTATCTATCTTCTAACTAGCTATCTCAATATATATATATATATATATATATATATATATATATATATACATATACATACAGTGTATGTATATTCATTTCAAATTAAGTGAGAGGATTTGGAGCATCAAAAACATTTGCTTTACTTTACATAATGATCTCCACAGTGATTAATGGAAATGCATAGGGAAAAGGGGACCCTACAGTATAAAGAAAAAAATTAAGCTACTTTCTTGGTGCCATTTCTCTGAAAAAACAAAAACGTCCAGTGTTTGCTCACTACCCGCCTTCCCATCACTCTTAGAAAAGAATAGAAATTATATATTTTTGAAAAAATATATCTTTTTTTAAAAACTGGATATTTTTGGAAAGCACTCCTCAATATAAATAATAAGCAGAGGGGTGCTGGTAAGCAGGTTTATTGTACAACAAAGGATGGTCAACACGTTTCAATGCAGGACATGCGTCTTCGTCAGGCCGAAATTAGACCTAATTTCGGCCTGACGAAGACGCATGTCCTGCGTTGAAACGCGTTGCCCATCCTTTGTTGTACAATAAACCTGCTTACCAGCACCCCTCTGCTTGTTCTTTATATTGAGGAGTGCTTGCCAAAAATATCCAGTTTTTTTTTAAATATATTTTTTCTAAAATATATAATTTCTATTTACCTGCGGCTCAATACTATTGATGCCGGTACCTGGATACCGAAAGCTGCAACCTGGCTACAATAACGGCCTTCTACACTATGCTGTACCTGCCAATACGAGCTTCGACGGTGAGTCTAATAACTTACCACTACTATCCATTTTTCTACCTATCAAGGTTTATCTTGCACCATGTGGCGCTGTGTACATTTTTATCTTCTCAGACATCTTAGAAAAGAAGGATGGTTTGCCCCCAGACTTGACTAGCCCTCCCAGGTGGGTAGTAATAGTAGTTGCAGAGGTAGCATTCGCACCTGGACACTGGTGGCCAAAATGCTCCTCTGACACATAAGAAGACCTTAATATCATAATGGCACATGGTAGATGGGGGCCCTGTTACAGATTTTGTATTATTACCCAGGAGAGTTTAGTTACGCCTCTGCCCTATTCCTTATTTGCTAATATGGTGTGGTGAAAAGGGTCCCTTGTCCAGGTTCACATCACCCATGGTGAAGGAGAATGGGATGAGAAGCCACTGATGACAGTTTCGATAAAGCCATTGTGGCTGGATCTCTGATACATACGTTCTTGTAGTGATATAGGAATCTGTTTATAGATACATTATTATTCTTTTTAAACATTCTTTTTTGACTTCTTGATAAATATAAATCCAGGGATACATTATATTTCCTGATAATATTATTAACAGATTATGACACAAACTGTTTCCATGTGAAAATGTCTCAAATCAATTAATGTGTTCACAAAGAAACAGAAGAAGAAACAGAAGAATCTATTGTCGACTGTAATGAGCGGACATAAACAATGCCCACTGAGTAAGAAACAAAACTATTTCTTAACTATTCCTATTAATTACAGACTCACAATGCGTGGATTAGCTTTTCTTCAGTAATGGCAGTATATGTCATAAAGCACACCTATGTGGCCGCTTTTATTGGAAATTCTTATCCCTGGTGGGAATTCCTTAGGACTTTGTCAATAAATCACCATTTTCATGCACAGTGACTGTGTTCTCAGGTCATTCTCAATGATAACGTATATGTGCATTCAGCTGTTCTGGACTCAAAGCATTGATGTATGGAATGCAATAAGCTATAGGCTTCAGCAGGGAGTTTAATCTCATAGGAG
The DNA here is from genome assembly GCF_050947455.1 of Rhinoderma darwinii. Taxonomy (NCBI): domain Eukaryota; kingdom Metazoa; phylum Chordata; class Amphibia; order Anura; family Rhinodermatidae; genus Rhinoderma; species Rhinoderma darwinii. Next base: position 317,907,672 of record NC_134690.1, read on the forward strand.
GTAAATTTCACAGACTTAAAGAGACAGTGCCTAATTCATTTCACCATCACGTTTTGTATACTCTATAGGGTAATTGTTAATACTACACTACTTATACTTATTTGTATAGAAAGATGTTAGATTACGCATTAAACATTGCCCCTAAATTAATGATGATTGGTGAGGGACCTCACCATTGTCCTAGTTTACTCCGGAAACAAGAAATAATTAATTGCTACAAATAACACTGAATTCCTGAACTCCAATTTCATGACTGTACTAATAGGAGCTACATACGGACTATGCCCTAATAATCTTTTTAATGCAGTATTCCCTATATACCAAAACATACAGGGGTAGGCCTCTTGAACTTAGCAGACTCATATGCTCGAGGCTGTAAGGCGGCAGTCGGAGTCTCTTTGGCTTCTTACTACGGCTAGGCCTCCGTGTGCCACTGTATGGTGCTTCATGCTGTATCATATGTTGGAGATATTTTAATCTACAAGGAAAAAAATTGTGGTATGTTCCACCGGTATAATAGCATAATAGCTTCATCATCTGATAAAGAATGCCACCAGAAAGAAACTATGTATTCAGAGGACTTCATAGAAGTCGAGGGCGCTCTATTACGGCTTGTACAGATGTGTTATATGGCCATGTGAATCATAGCACTGAATCTCATATCAAGGTGCATATTATTTTGACTATATGGTAAGTGGTAACTGTAGGAAGGACCCTTACACCTACATACTGTAAAAGATAGAGATCCTATGGCATTTTTAAGAAATGTACTTGACCATGGACAGATTTCCCTATGAAGATGGCATCAGGACATATTGTACAGAAAATTTCACATCACTTATGATGCACAATTTATACATATATTTATGGATATAATTTCTTTAATTTGCTAATGAAATATTAATAAAATGTTATAGTAATCTCCATCAATATAATTGTCTCTCACATACACACATATATACTGTATGCATGCATAGACTACACCAAAGGACCAGAGCTTTTCTTTTTACGAGGCCCGGCATCAGGACCTTGTATGTGCCGTGGCCTGCTGTGAGTGCCTGAGGGCATAGGGGGAGTAGAAGAAAAGCAGTGAGGTGAGTACATATTTGTATTTATTGTCCGATTGGGGGGGGTGAAGTTGTATTATGGGGGGTTAGAGGTCCGGAATGAGCCTCTACCTTGTTATTTTCCAATAATAAAAGAACAAACGTTTTATTAAATGAATTGAATTACAGCAGAATAATTACAGTAAACATTTTTCTTACAATTCTTAGATTATCCAAACACAATCACATACTTTAACCACCCCTCCACCCTCCCCTACACTAGATCCTAAAAAAAAAATTGCATTCCGATACGATATTATCAATTGTGGCATGTTTACACTAAAACATAGGATAAAAACCTGGTTGGGATTCAAAGTTATGTTGGGCTAGAACATATCCTTAATATAAATGCAGCTCACTATCAAATATATGTAAAATAATTATTAGTGCACATTCACGTAACACATTTTTCACTAGTCAAAGATTATGGAAAATAAATTAAGGACAGATAAACCACGAGAAATGTGAGAATATGAGAATGGCAAGGAAGTCTCGGGTTAGTGCAAACCATCAAATTTTTCCGTTTCATTTTATACACCGCCTGTACTATACTCCATATAGGCTTCACAAAATAGGCATAAGAGAGAATGTAAAGTGTCATAGATGCCAGTACCCTGTGGCAGATTTTTTGCATTTGATTTGGTACATACGGCACAAAAATATTTCAAAATATAGTGATTCAGATCAGTTGAGAGATTTGTAGAACTGCACAATTGGTGCATTTAAATGACACTATTGAGCTTACAGTAGCGTTCCCCAAAAATCAAATAAGACCAATTCTTGCTAAATTGATAATTGTGAGAAAATGGATGGCAGCGATATCCCCGTCTCTTTTGGAGTGATTGAGTTAAGTTATGGGAGTAGATATGGGGGTTGTGGAATTGATTGGCTCAAAGGTATTAGTCAATCTGGCTGAAAGGAGGGTTTTTTTGGGGTGGGGGTTTCCCATCCATATTTCTGTTATAATTTCTGTTACTTATATAGCACCAACATATTCTGCAGCGCAAAAAATTGTACCAACAACATAGTCACATTCAGTCAATTCGGTAAATGAAAACAAACATGCTCATCTGGAAATATATGTTTAATTACATTAAACAAATTAAATTGAAAATAAATCACACACTATTAATACAACTTTAAATTCTGCATCCTAAAGGCTGGATTCACTCTGAAGATGTGTGTTTTTGGGGTACACCCTTCAGCTATATAGAAATAATGTGACCACTCTTGATTGTGTAGTAAAAACGTGTGTAGTAAACAAAAGGTCAACATTACCAGTATATAGTGACCATATAGAGGCAGATACCAGTCCTATACAGGCACTCTGCAGACCATATAAGTGATTACAGTACAGGGATATACAGTGACTCACTGGTGCTGCGTTCTCAAATTAAAGTCGTTCACTTTCCATGTTCTTCATCCGGCCCAAAACTCTATGACGACTTCTTCCAGCCACGATTTGCCTCTTCAGAATTTGGTTCAGAAACATCTTTGGCTCCTCGCACACTCCCCACCTAGTCCCCACCCTCTACAAAAACTCACCATTTAAAGTGCCCGAGATGGAAACAATGCCGCCTCTTGGTGCCCCACAGTGTAATAGTAACCTCTGCACAGTGATAGTGTCCCCTTTGTGCTTCACACAATAATAGTTCCCCACGCACAGTAATAGTGGCCTCCCTATACAGAAATGCTTCCCTAGTAGTTAGGTCCTCCTTTGTATCCCCATATAGTAGTTAGGTTTCCCTTTGGGCTCCCATATAGTAGTTAGGACCCCTTTGTGTCCCCATTTTAGTTAGGTCCCCTTTGGTGCCCCTATATGGTGGTTAGGTTTCCATTTTACCCCTATAAAGTATTTAGGATCCCTTTGTTTCCTCATGTTAGTTAGGTCCCCCTTTGTGCCTGTCTACAGCAGTTATGCCCGTAGATGCACCTATATAGTAGTTAGGCCCCCTTTGTACCCCTATAAAAAAGTTAGGCCCCTTTGTGCCTTTATATAGTAGTTAGATCCCTTTGTGACCTACATATAGTAGTTAGGCCCCTTTGTGCCCTTCATTTAGTAGTTAGGCCTTCTTGTGCCCTCCATATATGTGTTAGACCCAAATAGTGCCCCCCATATAGTGGTTAGGCCGCCCTTATGCCCATATAGTAGTTGGGCTCCCTTTGTGCTCTCCATATAGTAGTTAAAGCCCTTTGTGCACTCCATATATTTGTTAGACCCCCCTTATGTCCTCCATATAGTAGTTAGGCCCCCTTGTGCCCTCCATTTATTTGTTAGGTCCCTTGTGCCCTCCATATAGTAATTAGGCCCCCTTGTGGCCTCCATACAGTAGTAAGGCCCCTTGTGCCATCCATACAGTAGTTAGGCCCCCTTGTGCCCTCCACATAATAGTTATTTACCCCTTGTGCCCTCTATATGCGCCCTTTTCTTACGGAGGTCCGCCCTTTTCTTACGGAGGAAACAGCCAAAACTCTCATTGTTGCTCTGATTCACTCTCGTCTTGACTACTGTAACTCATTACTAGTCGGTCTTCCCCCTCACTAAAGTCTCCCCTCTCCAATCTATCCTTAATGCAGCAGCCAGGCTCTTATTTATGACCAACCGCTACATCAACACCTCTAATCTGTGCCAGTCACTGCACTGGTTGTCCATCCCCTTCAGAATAAAATTCAAACTTATTACTCTTACTCACAAATTTCTCCACAGTGCTGCACCTCCTTACATCTCCTCACTCATCTCTGTCTACCACCCTACTCGGGCTCTACGTTCTGCTAAGGACCTTAGATTAAAATCCTCCATAATCCGAACCTACCGTCTCCAAGATTTTTCTCGTGCTGCACCCGTCCTCTGGAATGTGCTACTCCAGACAATCAGATTAATTCCCAATATCCACAGTTTTAAACGTGCCCTGAAAACACATCTATTTAGACAGGCCTATAACATTCCCTAATCTGACTCCTTTCCATGGCCCCCCTTTTAGATTAGTCATCAGAATAAGATTCCCTCACACTCCTTCTCTTTATGTCCGTCATACACGGATACTGGCTGGTGACCGGCTCATGCAGCTTTTTGTGTACCACCCATGTGTATAAAAAAAATGGCTGGACTATTGTACAGAACAAACAATGTTACACTTTGTGTCTCCCTTATTTCCTCATAGATTGTAAACTCTTGCGAGCAGGGTCCTCACTCCTCTGGTTTGAATTGTAAATTAACTTTGTCACTATGTAATGTCTGATATTGTTTGTTTCATGTTCCCTCTAAATTGTAAAGTGCTGCGTAATATGTTGGCGCTCTATAAATAAAGATTATTATTATTAGTTGTGCCCTTCATATAATAGTTAGGCCTCCTTGTGCCTTCCATATAGTAGTTAGGCCCCCTTGTGACCTCCATGTAGTAGTTAGGCCCCCTTTGCGCCCTCCATGTATGAATTAGGCCCCCTTTGCGCCAATAAAAAAAAAACGCACCTTACTCCGCGCCCATGTCGAGCAGATAGGTCCTCGTCCATAGCCCAGCATCGTGACGTTATCACATCACCGGCGCCGTGACGTTATTGCGTCACCATGCTTGAGAAAGGTCCTGGACGCAATGACTGAAACGTTGCACGTGGGCTAATAAAGCCCAAACTTTTTGCTCACTTATTTTTTGGAGTGCTGCCTATTTTCTTATTATTGTATTATCTATCTATCTATCTATCTATCTATCTATCTATCTATCTATCTCATCATCTGTCTATCTATCTATCTATCGATCTATCGAGAAATGTATTTTAAAGCCATCAGGCTCCTCTAGATTACATGGATTGCCTCACTTTGCACAATTCTTTTTTAATAGAAGCGTCCCCAGGCAATAAGCTGATCACAGGGTCTCTTGCTGCTGGGATCCCCATGATCAGCTGTAATCTGTGGGGGGAAGCAAGTTTACATTTTTCTGTAGCTCCAGCACAAGGGAAGTGAGGCTTAACCCAGTTTCCATTTAAATCAATGGCTGTCTATGTAATGTACGAATGTGACAGGTCTCCCAGAGCGAGAGATGCTCTTTGTAGTCAATCTCTATTCTGGCTACTAAATGTGTGCCCTGAATGGGGAATGCCCTGTGTTAAAGGAATATTCCCAACTTAGACATATATGGCATATCTACAGGGCATGCCATACATGTCTAAGTTGGGAGTAACCCTTTAAATCCAAATTTGCTAATAGGGTATTTGAAAATTAGTTTTCTAAAGCAAACAACCCCTTTAAAATATGTACTATAATGTATATTTGTCCAAAATATCTGTTATCTTCAGCATTTGTATACCATTCAGAAGAATGCGGCATATATAAAACTGATGCCAGATAAAACCTGGCATACAGGGAAGTCTGGCTTTGTACAGTAAGTCATGATGTTTCATTTATTTTCTACATTTCAGTTATTATGTTATTGTGCTAGGTGTATTTTACTCTTCCAAATACATTTAAAGGAAGTGTTCATGCATATAGTACCCCAGTTTGCATGTTATTGCTGTCTTTATTACTATGCTCTATATCCTTTAACTCAATTCATGATTTTTGGCAGATCTATGACAACATTTGCTGATAGAAAAATTAGATCAAAAAGCACAAATGATATCATGTGCCCCCAATTGTATTATGTAAATTCTTCAATAAATTAGCTACAATTGTGGAGAATCTCTTAAACTCTTCATATATTTTTGTGATTTTTACACTTGTTTTTTAACCAAAGTTTCCATAAAGTATAGTTTATATACATTGTATTTTATAATTAGATCATTTTTGCTTTCCTGATAAAATGTTGCACACTTTTGATGCAATATACAGTACATCTACTGTGTATATTTAACTCAAAACGACAACTACCAGAGAACATGATTTCTAGGGCAGCTGAGGATACACTAAAGATTAGATCTCAATGCTGCACAGCCCTTACACTAATGGAGATACGTGTCATTTTTAACTGCTTTTTCCAAGTCCTCGGTTTATAGAGCAAGCTGTTTAATCTGCAATTTGCTGGATATTATCTCCTGATTATAGGTACAGTAGAGGACTATGGGTATTTAAATTGCATACTAGCAAAAAGAACGATGATGATAACAATGTTCCTTTACCACAGTCTCTCTTTTTATTGGAGTGAAGGATAATTTATATAATCCAGTTACAGCTGAGTTTTTAAAACAGTCAGAACTAGATTAGGTCAGTCAACAGGAGCAAAAACAAATGTGTTAAATAAGAGATAAAACCAGTTAAACCAGACTGTTTCAATACTTTGTAGTTTCAAAGATTACATGGTGGTCTTTGTGAAGTATAGAATGTAATAATCTATTATATAACCGAGAAGGACGTGGTGTTCGAAGCTCACATAGAGCCCCGCCCACAGCCCAAGCGCCAGTTAGCTCCGCCCACAGCCAGAAGACTGAGGAAGGGAGATGTGAGTGATTAGTGGTGTAACTATAATGCCCCCCTCCCTCACATACACAGTAATGCATGCCCCCTCCCTCCCATACAGTATAATGCCCCCCCTCCCTCCCATACACAGTATAATTCCCCCTCCCATACACAGTATAATGCCCCCTCCCATACACAGTATAATGCCCCCATCTCCCAACTATACACAGTATAGTGCCCCCATATGTACGGACCAAATAAAAAAATAATAACATACATACTTACCTATCCCTGTTCCCCTGCCGGGTGGAGGATCCTTCTCCTCCTCTGGTCTGTGCGATGTGAGTGACTCGGTGCAGACAGGCGCGATGACGTCACTCGCGAGATCACGCTGTGCAGTGTGAGTAAGTCCCACAGAAACTTTACCGAAGTGTCGGGAGGGTGAATAGACATCGCATCCTGGCTGAAAGCGATGTCTATTCACTCTCAAGACACTTCGGTAAAGTTAATGTGGGAGTATGTGACAGCACAGCGTGATCTCGCGAGATCACGCTGTGCTGCGATTACAGCTAAAAATGATCCAAATGGTCCCTTAGTGTTCTCCAGTTCCCAGTGTTCCCGTACCTGCTACCTGTATCCTGTATCCCGTGCTACCTTATTCTTGTGCCATAGGGAGTTGGAGTTATGTTGTGCCGTATAATACGCCTGCTGTGTTACACCGCTCCTGGTGTCTGCCTGCTGTCAAGGTCCCATCCGAGCCTAACCATCGCTACTGTCTGAAATTCCACAGATACCCTTATTCGAACTATAGACATTGACTTGGTATCCTGTTGGCCAGCTGCTATCCCGCTGCGGCGGTAAGGCCCAGTGGGTCCACACACCCATCATGACAGTGGGCTCCCTGTGTCTGTCTAGCCAGCTTACCTCCTTGTAATAAATCATTACACACCTGAGAAAGGTGGGGGAGAAGAAAATCTTGGAATCTCTTATAATATAGCAATGGAAACCCGTCTGGCCCCAGGGAAACTCGCTATTACACTTCATAATTCTTGGACCGTGATAGGAGCGGATTCTGAGTCTATACACGGGAGGTCAAGGGAACAGAGAAAAGTTTTAGTCGCTTCCTCTTTGCAAAAGGTGGGGTCCCAAGGCCCAGAATCTTTTAAGTTGTAAAGTCTAGAGAAAAACATTTGGAACATCTGGGCAATGTCCTTGGTGGAGGAAAAGGAAGTAGCTTGTTCGTTTTTTACTGAGTATATATGAGATCGCTCTCTCGCTTTCTTATTCAGACAGGACAGAAATTGACCATGCGCATATATTCTATGTTGAAAATAGAGGTAGTTCTCTGCATCAGGGACGCAGATTGTTTATGTATACGTTCCAAGGCAGCTATTTGTGCCAGCATGGAATTTATTTATTTTTATTTGTCTCTCCTGAGTTTCGACCCTAGTGCAATTAAGATACCCCTAATGTAGGATATGTGTGCTTCCCATATCAGGGGATGGTTGCCATTACCCTGAGAATTGATCTCAAAGAAGGTTGTAAGGTGTTGTTTGAGGTGAGCACAATCGCTTTCCTTGTATGGAAGTGACTCATTCAACCGCCACCTCCACTCTCTTGGAGGGAGCGTCGACAGCATCACAGTGAGACTAGAAGACAAAAAAGGTAGCCCAATCTCTGGTGCGAGAGGTGGACGGGTGAATAGGAGGTAAAGTCTTTAGTGTTAGCGATCTCCACACATCGTGCAGACCCATATCTTGGAGTTTAGCATGTAACTTGCCGAGATCCCTTTGTGAAATGCATGACTTCTTGGAGGAAGAATCGAGGAAGGGGTTCAGGACCACATTAAGATCACCACCCAAAATAATCTAGCCTTTAGCAAAGAGTTTCAGGTCGTCCAACACCTAGAAGAGTCAGGGTACCTGGTGGGAATTTGGGGTATATACATTTACCAAAGTGTAGGGGTTGGAAGCAATTGTACCTTTCAAAAAGAGGACTCTGCCCTCCACGTCAGTGTGTCGCTGCTGTGGTATGGACTCATGAATCACAGTAGTGACTCCTTTAGAAGCCGAGTTTGGATGACACCTATGATACCACTTGACCGAGTGGTGACCGGGGAACTCAGGGACTTTGTTATGTTTGAAATGCGTTTCCTGCAGGAAAGATATTTGTGAGTGGAATCTTTTCAGAAGTAGGAAAATGTGATGCCTTTTATTGGGTGCATTCAGTCCTTTGACATTGAAAGTGGTAATAGAAACATCTGCCATAAGCACGGTAGGGGAGAGAAGGAGAAAGAGGGGAGGGGGGTATAAGTTTGTTATCCTTAGTATTAGGAGGGTATATAAGTAGAATGGGTGAGGCAGGGGGGAGGCGGGGTAAAGGATATGAGAGGGTGTTTTGGTATCAGGTACCGACTGTTGCCCTACGTCTAGGCAGTTCCTATAAGAAGTTACAGGGGTAGAAATAGACAGTCAGAAATGCGTGACCTGATCGAAGGTGCATGTGCATTGCAACCATAACAGATTGGTGTAAACCTGAACATTATCATCTGTACAAATTTCTTAATAAATAGAGACACAGCTACAAGTATGTGAAGCTAAGGAGACTTACACAGGGCAATTTGAGAATATATAATAAAGGAACAGATAAACGGTGATTGAATCTGAAGTGGCACACTAGTCAACTGCAAAGAGATCAGGTGTTTTTTTGAGCTGGGCAATAGATCAATCAAATAACAGCTTAAAGAGGCTCTGTCACCAGATTATAAGTGCCCTATCTCCTACATAGTCTGATCGGCGCTGTAATGTAGATAACAGCAGTGGTTTTTATTTTGAAAAACGATCATTTTTTTAGCAAGTTATGAGCAATTTTAGATTTATGCTAATTAGTTTCTTAAAGACCAACTGGGCGTGTTTTTACTTTTGACCAAGTGAGTGTTGTAAAGAAGTGTATGAGGCTGACCAATCAGTGACCTACACTTCTCATTGTTCCAGCCCAGCTTCTTTCACTGCACAATCACACTGTTCTGTGGATCATGCTGGGCTGGAACAATGAGAAGTGTATGAAGCTGATTGGTCACTGATTGGTCAGCCTCATACACTTCTTTACAACACCCACTTGGTCAAAAGTAAAAACACGCCCAGTTGGTCTTTAAGAAACTAATTAGCATAAATCTAAAATTGCTCATAACTTTCTCAAAAATGATCGTTTTTCAAAATAAAAACCACTGCTGTTATCTACATTACACCGCCGATCAGATTATGTATGAGATAGGTCACTTATAATCTGGTGACAGAGCCTCTTTAAAGTAGAGAAAAAAAAATAGAACAAGAGGTATCTAAGCATATTAACAAAGAGATAAACATATGCAGTAAAATTATGGGAGCGAGGCACCCATTAAACTCACGACTCAGGGGGTCCTGTATGACCCAAAGTGGACCGATCGGGTCCCATCATATAAAGGAAGAGTGGAAAAAAATCCAAGACACTCATGGGATTTCTGGTTGAATTTTAGCCGGGGTCTTCTTCACTTTTGGCGATCTGGGTTTCATTACCGGTTGCCATGGTGGAGAAGCATGGAGTGGAGGTAAGACGTTCTTCATTTGAGACGGCATCCATGATGGGACTTCAATGGGTTGTAAATCCAGGATGGGCCAGGACCTTTCAAGATCTGCAGGGGTGTGGATGTTAATCCGCTTGCCGTCTTTCAACACTGCTAATCCAAAGGGATAGAGCCAAGTGTATTGTAAATTGTGAGACCCAAGGAGGTCCAATAGGGGTTTCAGGAGACATCTCTTGGCTAAAGTGGAGGGGCGTTGTCTTCAAAAAAGGCAAGTTCTGCGTCGCCACATTTCCCCTCTCTTCCTTCCCTAGCGCATAAGACATCGAGGCGATTCTGAGGGCCTGGGTTTCGGGCATAGGATCCTGTGGATCCACTCTACTACTATGCCAGCCGCTCTTTTCGGGTTTAGTAGGTCTGCAAAAATCTCACCCGCCACTTTCCAAAGGGCCTCAGGCGCCCATGACCCCAGCAGGCCCTTGATGTGAATGTTGCGCCTTGTGGCTTCTATTCTTCTGTTCATCTCGTCAGTGTGTTGTTCAATTTAGGCAGTCAGGGATCCTGAGAAGTGGATCACCTCAGAGCAAGGAGATTCCAGGGACTCAACCCTGTGTCCGATCTGTTTTACTTTGGTTTTAATATCTGCAAGTTCTGACAGCACAGGGCGCATCGCCTGCAGTAAAGTCTTCCAGGGGAGAGACTTGGTGATCAGAGCTGAGGAGGCTTCGTTACGGTCAGCAAGGTTATTCGCGTCTGATTCCTTTACTGTGTCTGTAGCCACTACGGCATCCGCCACCATCTTAAGCACTCTGTCGGTCGAATGAGCATTCCGCTTGTTCCAGTACTTAGGTAAGTCTGCCTGGTGTTCCAGGCTGGTCACTGACTGTCCTTACCAGTTTTAACCATCTTTTTTTGCTAAAAAATTAGCTGAAAAAGTTGCCATTAGCACAGCTACGACAGAGCTACAGCTTCAAGCTTTCTCTCTCTTAGCGGTCAGGCTCCGCCTCTTTGAATTACTATTACGACGTTCTGAGCTAATATCAACGGCGCAGCGTACTGCAGACACACTCCCGTGCACAAGATAACTTCTATATTACACAGCCAAATGTAGTGTGAAATAGGGTATTTGTTTGCTTCTGCCATTTTTGTTTATGTACTTATAGGCCTACCCACCACGTCTCTCTCTTGTTTTGCCTACAGCGAACTCTTAACAATCTTGGGCCCACCTGCTTCTATAGCTCTTAAATCTTCCTTTCCTACACCGTTCCTGAGGTCAGCAGAGGACTGACCCTCATCTATGACCGCTATCTTCATGCCCATAAGCTCCTTCCTGTGCAGTTATGTCTCATCACTACAAAAATGAGTTGTGCAGAACAATTATACATGGCAGGACATGGTTGTTTGTAGCCTGACTGATCCATCCGTACATTCTGGACAGCAGAGACCTGAGTTTTTACTGATGTACAGCCTCCTCCAAGAAATTTAACCATATATTTTCACTTTATTGCACATATTCTCACTATATTATTCACTATCTTTCTTTTATATTTTATCCTCTCAAAGGATTCATTTGGTTCGATCTCAGTACATGTTCTCCTATGTGTAACTACTTGTGTTTATCTTAGTTTATAATGGAAGCCATGACACTATGATAGATCAGTTGAATGACGAATCCAACCTGCAACCAATGGCTTATTGATATTTATAATGGGGTCTGTAGGGGGTTCCATAGGCGTTTGTCACTTTTGACAGCAAGAATACCGCCACAAGCAGTAAGGCCATGTTCAGATGTGGTGGAATTTTTCCGCTGAAAATGTTGCTGCAGATGCGTTTTGAATTTGCTGCAACATTTTCATATTTGACAGGTAATTCAGACGTTGTGGATATCACAGCAGACTTGCTGCAGTCTTTGCAATGCAAAGGCTGAAATCCGCAGTGAAATCCCGCTGCTTCTCCGCAACATAATGTGCACGCTGCGGAGGGAAAATTCCGCACAGTTATTTTCCGCAATGTCTGAACTAAGTTTCATAAAAATGTATAGAAACAAATGTAAAAAACGGCTGCTGCAGAATTCCACTGCGGACCATCCGCAGCGGAATTCAACAGAAATTCTGCCACGTCTGAATGTGCCCTAATAAGAACGGTAATATTAATAAAGCCTTACTCTTCTATAGGCTATAACCTGGGTTATTCTCAATTATAAGCTTACAAAGATGCCCACAGTATTCTGAATCTAGCCCATCATGGTTGTTTTTTGCTATGCTCTTACTCCTTTACAATTGACCCACTATACTAAGGTTACCCAAACAGATGATAATGTGTAATGTGTAAAACAGAATAATACTCACTTCAGGTCTATATGTTATATCACTATCTTTTTCTTTAAAAAATACCTTCTGAACTTCCTCCATGTAGAGCTGATAATTTGCCAAGGTTTTTCATCTATGGTCAGATCCTCTATAAATCCTGTAGGTATTTAATATATTATTGAAATGATTAATTCTTTAAATCAGCAAATCAGCATTTAAAGCTGATATATAGAATTCTGCAAATAAAATGTCAAGCAATTTATTTTATCTTTTACTGATTGCGTTAAAAGTTGTATTATAGCCCAGAGCTGCATTTACTATTCTGAAGCCTTCAGAGCTTAAATCTCCCAGCATTTCCTGCTAGCTAAATGTCTATGCAGAGAGCTTTGGTGATTTGAATTCTGGCAAATACCCTCATTACACCAGGCACTGTGCAGTACCAGCGGAAAAAAATACTTCTCCCTGCATTACATAAGCTCAGCTAAACAGTTATGGTCATATTACTGTATCTCAAGCTTGTTGACCTTTTCCATTGACAATCAGTAGAACTGTAAATAGGGTCTGGCATATAACAAGGCGTAACTCAGGGTCACCGCAAAATAAGTAAGACAATGTATTTACAAAGTAGATGAACAGTTTATGTAGATTATATTTATATATAAACTGTACAATGGTGCTCAAAGTATACATACCATTTAACCATCTGCCTGGTCGCCCTCTGCCTGGGCGCTGCCCAAATGAAGATCTCTATGACAAAGAGAAGATTTTTAATACTTATTAAATAAGTAAATTTTTCCACCAGATTTGACCAATTTGCCCCCCTTCATCCACTGCTGTATGAAAATAGTATATGACAATATAGTAACACAATATGGTTGTAAATGTCTGAATTTCTACAGCTTTGATATGTGACCTATTTTTCAAATGTTAATTTTTCCAACAATACATGTAAGTATAAGACTGCTTGTACACATAAAACTTATTTTGCACACATTCAAATTCCTTATTTTAATAGGAGAATAGTGGAAACATACGACATTTTTCTGCATGAGGGCACAGATTGCTAAAATGGCAGCTGCTTTTGGTGAAGGGTCACTTGGGGCTAAAAAGCACCATTCTATTCAATTCTTCTTAATTGCAGAAAAATATGCTAAGATTTATCATATCTGAATATTAGAAAACATTCCTAACACCTTATCTCTAAGTTTATGATGCTTAACAAAAATATAGAGTAAAATAATTTAGAAAGCTACTGAGGCAAATAAATTGCATAAAATTAAGGCTTGGATCCGTCACCTTTGGTTTCCGTTTGTGTCAGTCATGGCCACGTTCCGACGGAAGGGTTTGTCCGTGATAAGACAATTCCTTTAAGAGATGTAACAAGCTGAGCTATGATATCTATGCCTTTACATAGGATATAGGTTAACCAACTGGCTTTCCTTAATTCAGACAGTTATCACAGTGCCTAAGAGTTATAAAAAAAAACTAATTCAGCTCCACCAAAACAAAAACACACAAAAAGGTAAGATGTACTTCAACGAAAGTAATTTTTTGAAGGACAAGCATTTTTTATTTTATTGTGAGAATCTATTATATATATTCAAGGCTATTTAGCAGCGGTGCGCTCTATTTTGGAATTTCATCTCATTATTTTCCATCACTCCGCAGTCAACATACATAGGAGTATTCAATAAGTGTAGCTGAGCGTGACCATGACTTTTGTGCATCTGAATGTATGTATCACTTGTATCGTGTAGAATATCTATGATTACTTTCAACCACTGCCTACATTAAAACAGATAAATATCTTTATACTAGTTGCCTTTATGAACGCAATTAAGATAAAACTAAGGTGTAATAAATGGAAAGTTCCGTAATATAGGCATTTGCGCAATAGCCCATGGGCAGTGCTCACATTTTCCATACTCTGCCCCACTAATTTTGCCTCAGTTCTTAAGGAAACACCTAAGGAAGGTTATGCAGTTTCTCCAGTCAGACTTTCCATTGTAATTATTGTAGTTACACATTTAACTACATCTCTATGCTGTGCCAAGTCTAAAGGTAAAAAACATCCCGTTTATTAACCCTCTCCATATCAAGTGATACAATTATCAGTATATTTTACTCAGAAGAATCCTTGTCCATGCTGAACATCATCTCTGGCAATAGTAACATATTGCTCTGAGGGTTGATGACAGGTTCCTGAATGCGAACAAATACATATTTTGCGCCTATTAGGACAGTGCACTATGATCACACATAGTGTAATTGCTGCGTATTTTCCATCTGGATTTATGGGGGGGGGGGACTGCAGCATACTAAATACCAGTATAGTGGATAAGATTTAACAAATCTCATCCACAACCTGTGGAAAATTACAGTGCAGAAATTGACCTGCGGTGAAGATTCTTAAAACCGCAGCATGTCAATTTACGCTAGACAATAGTTGAGCATTTGTTGCATATTTTCCCCATTGAATACAATAAAAACCCGCAAGACGTGGCAACTGTTGTGTTTTTCCTGCGAAATAGCTGCATTTCTGCAGCAGAAATCGCAACTAGAAAAAAAAACTTTTTCCCCTATAAAAAAAAACGACTATACTCACCTCCCCTGGTGCTTCCGTATTGGTGCGTCTCTGCTTCTATTGATTGGTCTCTATTGAGCCAAACTCCTGGGAAGACATAATCACAGGCTGCAGCGTCTCAGGGATGTGTCTCCAATGGAGCGCCAGGGGAGGTGAGTATGGGCTGTTTCATTTTTTTTATCCCCTCTTCTTCGCAGCAATTTGGTGCAGACTTTCTGCTGGAATTTCCTGAAAAATGTGGGTCTTTCTTTAGAAAATCCGACCTGTGTAAACTTACCCTTAAAGAGGTTGTCTCCGTATTAAATGTTATTGAAATATAATCCAGCATTAAAAATGTATTTATTTACCTTATGTTAAAAAAAAAATGCTCCAGTTGCGGGATATTTCCTTTACTTCATTATAATGACGCCCTCTGGTGTTCAATCTGAATAGTAATGTGCACATCCTCCTACTGAGCTGAATGAGGGAGGACGCACATGATTTTGCGCTTCAACTGCCACCAGCCAATGCAAAATGCCTTCTCTGCTTATCAGTAATGAAGAGTAGAAAAATATTTTATTAGCTTGGAGTGTGGATGAAGACTAGCACAGTAACAAACATACAGGAGAGCCAGCAGTTTTCTTAGATGAGGAGAGAGCCAGCATATAGCACTGCTTACATACAGTATTGAGCTCTCCCCTCTCCTGCTCATCCTCTCACTGTATGTAAGCTGCAGACTCTCCCTCTTCTTCGTTATATGAGGCTGGGCTCTCCCTCTAAAGAGACATGTATTGGGGGGAATTTGTAGAGCTTTCATAGAGAGGATGTAGTATGCTAATACTAATATATACATAACATTTATTAATAAAAAAAATTGGTCAAATCCTATCCCTTCATAGGCTTGAAATAAAAAAATATATATTTTATTGCCCATACATTGCATAAAAACAAAAACCTATGCATATTAGGTAATGACATGATCGTAATAACCTAAATAATTAATTTAACTGGTTATTTACTGTGAAATGTAAACAGTATAAAAAATAAACAAAAAAATTCAAGAAAATCCCTTTTTTCTATATATTAATGCTGCAAAAATAAATTACATAAATGACACAGTAATTTATGTGTACCCCAAACTGCGTAAAAGAAAAGCATTCTCTCCCACATAAAACAAAGCCTCATATAGCCACATCAATGAAAAAATTAAACCGTTATGGATCCTGAAAGGCAAAAATGTAAAAATTTAGATGGTCATTAAGGCCTTTTCAGGCCTAGTCATTAAGAAGCTAATTTATAGCGATTTCATTTCAAATATCTGTAACTACATTGAGTTTATATGTGCAGTAAGTAAGAGATAAGAATTTTCAGTCCCGTCCTCTCAATCAGCTCTACAGTAATTGCCCATGTCAGTTGTGTGCAATGGTTAATCTGAATACCTGGCCTGTTGAGCCTCTTGGGGTCTGAATTCTTGACATGATGGATAAAGCAATATCACAATATACTCACCGAATGATAAAATATTGTGACTGAATTGTAGTATAGGATATTGTGTTGGTTCATCCTCGGTTCTTGGAAGGAGAATATAATGGTTTTCCTTCTCATCATGATCTAGTTACTTGTCAATAGGGAGACAACCAATTTGTTATCTGCCACCACTATAGTGAGTGACATCTTCATTTTTATAACTGGCTCCTTCCCATTCAACATTAAGTCATCCATACATTGTCCTTTATTTGAGACTTTTATTGCTTTATTTATATTAGTGATGCCAAAATAGGAGCCGAGGGGGGCACATGCAGTTTGTGTGTGTATGCTGTAGTCTTGATCCCATTTTTAGACTACAGGTTGCCTTAGAATCTGTCACTAGTTTAGTAATGCCCAATTTCCTAACTAATCTAATAGACGCTGTCACACTGATAATTCCAGTGAAAATTGTGTCCCAAAATGTTTATTATTTTAAAAATTATGAGCTTATTTCTAAATATGCAAATTAGGCTATACTAGCCAAAGGGGCAGTAACGCTGCTCTTTTTCTGTGGGCGGTGTTTGTGTTGTCTTCTCCACCTCCCTGCACAGCGTGATTTCAGCTTCAATTGCGTGATCACGCTGTGCTTACACTTTTGGCCGCAGCTCCTTTAACACATTTCCTCAGCGCTCATCCAGGAAGATGGTCCCTGGATGAGACCGTGGATGAGGCTGTGGTCCTCTTGGTATACTTCGGTACGCCTTATTTTTTTTTCTTTTAACTGTATAGGAAAGCATAGACTTTTTTTTTTACATTAGGCCTAATGGAGACATACAGTATGCCACCATATAGTATACATTACAACATAAAATGGGGTTCCAAATTATGAACAGAGCCTATATGAAATACAAGATAGTTGCCTATAAATAAGCACTTTCCTATTAATATACTCGAGAATGTAGCTGCATCCTGTGCAGCTGCCTGTCCATAGCTTCAAGCATGAAGTGTGGGATCGGGGTACAAACTCTGAGCGCCCAAGCCATTAACCCCTTCCCGACATCCGCCGTATATACACGGCGCACGCTGGGTGGGGGAATATGGAGCGGGCTCACGGGCTGAGTCCGCTCTATAGATAGAGTGTGTCGGCTGCGTGTTACAGCCGACACTCCCGGGTTACGAGCGGGATCGCGCTTTAGCGCGATCCCGCTTGTTTAACTCGTTAAATGCCGCGTTCAATAGAGATCGCGGCATTTAAATTACTAAAAATAGGGGGGCGACCCCCTGAAACGTCTCAACGGCCCCCCCGCGGCGAGATCGGGGGGAGCCGTTGGTTCACATGGCTGCCTGGGGGTCTGATGAAGTCCCCCAGGTCCGCCATCTTGGTATTCCTATGAAGCTCTGCCTCCGGCAGGGCTTCATAGGAGACTGTCAGAATCACGATATACTGCAATACATTAGTATTGCAGTATATCGTGCAAGCGATCTAACGATCGCTGGTTGAAGTCCCCTAGGGGGACTAATAAAAAATGTAAAAATGAGTTAAATAAAGTTGTTTTTTTTGTGTAAAAAAAAATAAAATAATTAAAAGTTCAAAAAAAAACCCTTTTCCCATTTTACCCCTAGAGCATTGTACAAAATTAAATAAATAAACATAATTGGTATCGCCGCGTCCGTAAAAGTCTGAACTATCACAATATATCATTATTTAACCCGCACGCTGAACGCCGTAAAAAAAAAATGTAAACGCCAGAATCTCTATTTTTTGGTCACCTCATCTCCCACAAAAAATGAAATAAAAAGTGATCAAACCGTCACATTTACACCAAAATGGTATTATTAAAAACTGCAGCTTATCCCGCAAAAAAATAAGCCCTTATACAACTTAATCGACGGAAAAAAAAAGAAGTTATGGCTCTCGGACTTTGGCGAAACAAAATACATTTTATTTTTTACACTTAGGTTTTTACTTGTAAAAGTAGTAAAATATAGAAAAAACTACACATATTTGGTATCGGCGTAATCGTATTGACCCATAGAATAAAATTAACATGTTGTTTTAATTGTACAGTGAATTCCGTAAAAATGGCGCTCAAAAAACCATGGCGGAATCGCTGTTTTTTTCATTTTCTACCCCACAAATAATTTTTTTACCGTTTCCTAGTACATTATACGGCTAAATAAATGGTCCTACGAAAAACTACAACTTGTCCCGCAAAAATCAAGCCCTCATAGTACTATATCGACGGAAAAATCAAGGCGTTATGGCCTTTGGAAGGTGGAGAGGGAAAAACGAAAATGAAAATCTGAAAAAGGGCTGCGGCGTGAAAGGGTTAAGGCCAGTGGCTCCTCCCCTTCAGCATTGACAGATGAGGCACCCTGTGCCACTACACAGATCGCATACCCCTAATGCTGGCCCAGGGCTCCAGACATTTAAACCAATGAATTATATTAACAGCTAGTATCGAAACATAGTTTTCAAAGTACCTTTAGATAGCAATTATATTTTAAACAAAAACTCTAAAAAAAAAAAAACTAACGTTTCGGATTCTTTCTTTATGGAAATGTTTTATTTATTTGTATTCTAATGGCATTTTAAATGTTTACATCTGCTTCTAATAAAAAGGATCAAGAAATGAAGCTATGAAAATAGCAAAGTCTTCTACTGCAAATGGAAAAAAAGATGAAAAACTTTTTTATGACCAGGAGAGCACAGGCTAAATAAGGTAGACGATGTTCGTGGTGTTTTGCTGAAATTAAAGCCACTTATGAAATCACTTTAAAACCCAGTCACTGTATTAAAACAGGTAAATTCTAATGTATTCATGGCTTGTGCTTCACTGTCATCTTTTAATCTTGTTGTTTTTCTTAGATGATTGTCAATTAAAATCTTCACAGCAAAGAGATCTATTGTCTTTCTGCTATATTTGCACCTGCAATCTGCAGCTACCAGTAATTACGTGGAATTTTTAATGATTTGCTTAATTAAGCTTCATATGTTTGTATACAGCACAATAAAATTGGGAATGTCACTGTGACAAAGTTAAAGCTAGTTCCAGGTCTCTACTTCACTGCTCAACCTAACATCTTTCAGCCTTACACTCGATTTTGGAAAAGTTTATGTTGTCATATGATCATATCCACGGGCGCACCCAGAGATTTCACTTAGGACATTCCTATACTGCCTGCTGCCGTCCTCCTCATCCACCAAGCCGATGTCAGGTCCTTCACTACCCAACTCTGCGACCAACACCAGTAACCACGATCCATCTTCCTTCTCTTATCTATTAAAATGTGGAGGCTGAAGAGGAAAGATGAGGGTGCACAGCATAGAAGCTGGCCATACTCACTCTTGTGAGGCTCTCTCTATATATCTTGGTCTGCACTGGCCACCACCTCTCTTCTGCAGGCTCTGCTGACTTGCTCCCCCTATGCCTTGACTTGCTGCTCCAGGTGGACGATTCAGGAATAAAATCTAGGTGGGTAGAAAAAACACAAATAGTGGTACCACACACACTGTCAGCCACAAAAGTAGAAAATTTATGATGGGGCCAGAGCAGGCTTTAAACCGTAGACCAGACCCTGTAAAATTTTACAGACCCTAGACCTCTAAATAAATGGAGACCTTAGACCAGACACACAAAACAAAGAGACTTCAGACCAGACCCCCTAAATAATGAAGACCTTGCACGAAACCCCCTAGTTAAATAGAGACCTTAGTCCAGACCCTATAAATAACTCAGGACTTCAGACCAGACCCCCTAAATAAATGAGACCACAGACTAGACCCCTAAATAAAATACAGACCCCAGACCAGAGCAAAAAAACTAAACTAATTTCAGACACCAGATCAGACCAAATCATTTACTTACCCCACCTCGCTTCCGGGTCCACCTCACCTTTTGGCGCTACCGCCGCACTAGGTCCTGACACTGGCACTATGAGTTAAAAGGACCCAGGAGCGTGGAGCTGTAAGTGTTATCTACTGTATTGGATTTGCATTATGCCTATTTAAAAATAATTATATAAAAAATCTTCATGGAGTCTAGGGTGTCCAGACCCATTGTCTGATCATATCTAAAGCAAATGTTCATTCAGTTGATAACCAAAACCCTGAGAATAAAGTTTAATGCAAACTACTGTGTTATACATAGTCGAGTCACATAATTATGACCTCCAGCTTATATCCAGAGTCACCGCCGTGTGCAGCACGGACAGCAGCTAGACGGGCAGGGAGTGACTCAATAAGGTGCTGGTAGGTTGTCTCAGTTGTCTGCAGCCATGCTAACTGCAGTGCACCCAACATTTGCTGGAGGGTGTGTGGGGGAGTAATCATAGAGCGAACAGGATGATCGAGGTGGTCCCACAGATTCTCAAATGGGTTCAAATCTGTCGACTGCGCTATTGATTCCGTTCGAAAAACAGAAATCTGCTGGAATGGTGACGAGCGGAAACCATTAGCAATGTTTCCGTCACCATTGATATCAATGGTGACTGAAACGGAAGCTGTGGTTTCAGTTTGACTTTCCATTGCGGGGTTCACCCGACGGAAACCTATGACGGAACCCTGGAACGGAAAGCCAACGCTGATGTGAACAGGCCCTTAGATGTGATAGTTTACGGATGGATCCTGCGTGTCAGAGACTCGCTGTCACTGAACCAGTCAGTCCTGCGGACCCGACGGGGGCAGGATTTAGCGGAAGATATAGCTGGTCTGTATAGAGAATACAGAGTAGCTGTATCTGAAAAAGTTAAAACAAATTTTTAATAAAAAAGTGTTTGTAAAGTTGCACCAAACACACTGATACACCTTTTTATTAAAAAAAAAAATAAAATAGAAATTTGCCTTGCAAAGTTTTACATAGCATATTAGTTTATTCAAGTAGTCAAACAAACACATGTGCAAGCCCCTAGTGGGAGTAAAAAAAATGAAAAAAAAGTTTGATTAAAGTTTCAAGAATGTAAATGACAAAAAAAACATTAAAAGTAAAAAAAAACTTTTTCAATTTTTATTTGTAAAATAAAGTAAGCAATAAAAAAATAAACATAACTGGTAGTGACACGTCCGTAGTGATCCAAACTATTAAAATATAACAGTATTTATCCTGCACGGGAAACGCTGTAAATAAAATGCCAGAATTTCTGGTTTTTGGTCAGCTCGACACCTCAAAAAAATCTCTCTTTTAAAGTCTCAGAATATGTCACACAAACATTTTATTTTTATTTTTTTTTAATAAATTGCATTTATCTTGTAAAAGAAGTAAAACATAAAAAAAACGTGCTGTAAATAAAAGTGTGAATTGGGGTACAAAAACATTTTAAAAAAAACTACTGTATATAAAAGTGTAGATCGGGGTACAAACTCCAGGTCCCCAGACCATCAAGACCTGTGGCTGCCCCTTCAGCACTGACAGATGAGGCACCCTGTGCAACCACACAGATCGCGCACCACTAAGGCTGGTCCTGGGCTACAGACAAATAAATCCATAAATAATATAATTATATTAAGAGCTACTATTGAAACATAGCCTTAAAAAATAACGAAAGATTCTGATTCTTATTATTATGGTAATTTTTCATTTATTTGTATTCTAATGGCATCATCAATGTTTACACCGGCCTCTAATAAAGAGGATCAAGAATGAAAACGAATGGTGAACGCCGTAAAATCAAAATTAAAAAAAACAATGGCAGAATTGCTGTTATTTTTCTATTCTACACAGTAAAAAAATGTATTACAAGTTTTTCCGTACATGACATGGTACATTAAAAGGTGCTATTAAAAAAAATCCAACTTGTCCACAAAAGACAAACTCTAATATGACTATGTTGATGGAAAAATAAAAAAGTTTGGGCTCTTGGAAGGTGGGGATGAAAAAACGGGGGAAGGGTTAAGGCGTTGCCCAGACTCCCACTAAACAGCCCATTTTCGTTAGGCAGCTCCATAAATCAGCAGTTTTTTCCAGGAAAAGATGCTGGTGCTAATCAAAGAGAGATTTGCTCTTTGCAGCATCTCTTTCTGTTCTGGATAATGAAGTGGTACCAGATAAAGGACCCCCTTTATGGCATCCATATACCCTTTTAGGGGAGATGGACTAGCGTTGTCCCATTTCACCCAGTTAAGACAATTGGGTACATTAACCTGTAAGACTATAGAACACATAAATGGA
This sequence comes from Rhinoderma darwinii, assembly GCF_050947455.1. Lineage (NCBI taxonomy): Eukaryota > Metazoa > Chordata > Amphibia > Anura > Rhinodermatidae > Rhinoderma > Rhinoderma darwinii. The sequence continues at coordinate 317,930,229 of NC_134690.1, forward strand.
AAACCTTAGTTCTGCTACCTCTGTATTCATTACAATGCTGAGGTGCGTCAATGACACATGAATCCTTCATACCAATATTATGTTATATTGTGTCATATATTCTATCCATTAAAAAAAAAAAAAGGAATTACGTCACACCTATTTCCTCTTTCTTAAATTACACACTCAGGATTGTCACAGGTTTCCATGACAGCAACATTGGTTGCAAAGGGGAAAATATGCGGTAAGATAGGCATTAAAGTACATTGGTCTTCATCAAATTTGCAGAACTGTTACATGCAAAGTTACAAATTGCATGAATATGGTTTTACATTTTATTATCACTTCTGCAGACCGTTGAATGACAGCTTTACCAATCTAGTAGACTATGGACATCCACTGTGTTTTCTGCTGCCTTCTTGCACTTCAGGGCACCCATTAAAATCGGGAAAGCAGCCGTTCATTGTTTTCAATGGATACATTTGGTCTTGGTTTTAACTAATAGTGTATGGTACCCCTTTATTAGCTACACTGCCTTTATGTGAAGGGGTGCTGTCATGAGCTGTCCCTAACCAACATGCAATTACAATGCTTCCTGGCAGTAATAGCTATGCTGGCGGGAACCTTTAAATAGGAGGCTGCTCTCTCAATCCATTCCTGCTCTTACATGTTCTATTTTCTTTTTTTGCATCAGACTAAATGATAATGAAAAGTCAATGATTTCATAAAACGGTTCACTTATTTTTTCGTTTTTCTTGTTTCGTTCTAGTGCCATGTCCTGCCAGCATCAGCAGGTTGCAGCGGTTAACCCCTGCATTAAACATAAAAAAGCAGAATGTAAGGGCAGGCTTTTCTTCAGTACAGCTTCAAAGGAGCTTCATTATAAGTACGGATAGAAGGCTAATGCATCGATCAGCTTCTGTCATGTTATGCGGCACATTAATATGTATACAGAAATTCAATTATTGCTGCCGACATATCCCTGTCCAATGCTTTTATATGAGGTATTGCTAATCTGTGCCTCAACACAGGATGCATTTTTCATTATATGTCAATGGAAACTTAACAGTATATCAGCTGCCTCCAAAGACAGTGTAATAATAGTCTTTCTAATTTAATATTTTGTCGATATCCTATAACCATTGGGGTCATTAATCCTAGTGGCTTTAAACATTTGCTTTAGTTCCAACCATCTCCTTCCCTTTTGTTGCACATTGCTGGCTAGTTTTGCAATAGATTTGCTCCTGTTTCGTTCCACAGTACCATCCACTACTACTGTTTGGCAGTAATAGAATCAAATAAAGATGTTTCATATGGCCAGTAATAAAAGGATCTAAATATAAATCTAATTGAAAATAACCAACTTTGAATTCTGTCAAAAATATGTTTGAGAATTTTGGCCTGAAAGGGGTTTTCTGGGACTATAAAACTTATGTTTTATCCTTAGAATAGGCCATCAATATTAGATCGGAGAAAGTCCGAATCCCAGCACCCCTATCGATCAGCACAGCCACTGCCAAATGTATGTCGCTGTGCCTTATCCAAGGCCCTTTAGGCTTCCTTTCACACGACCGTATTTTTCAACAGTAATTACGAACAGTAATTACTGACAGTAATTACGGACCCATTCATTTCTATTGGCCATGGACAGCTTTCAGTATTTTTACTGATGGGTGTCCGTGCTAAAAAAAATAATAGCTTGTCCTAGCCTAGCCTGTCCTATTCTTGTCAGTAATTTAGGAAAGGACTCTCCTATAGAAGCCTATGGGAGCTTCCGTAAATACGGATGGCTATGGATGTGCATCCGTATATTGTTCGTATTTACGGAAGCGTTGCTATGCAACATGCTGATGGCATAATTTGCATCCTCCCTCTTGTTTTATAGATCCGTAAATACGGATGGAATACGGATACGATATGGACCATATTTACGTACACACTTCTGTATATACGGATGAAATACGGATGCCTACGGATCCGTATTTATGGACAGTATTTTGGGATAGATGAAAATATGGTCGAGTACATGAAGCCTTATGCTTTGTTTTACAACTGGATAGAAAAGCATGGTCTACTACGCTTTTCAATGCAGGTCGACACACTAAAAAGGTTTGATTTTTTTAAAATGGGAGTCAATGGTCATCGAATACCACTGTATGCCATACAGAGGCATACGTTGGAGGCATGCGTCAAAGGCATATGGTGGGGAACACTCCCAAAATGCCATAAGCAACGATGGTTCCGTTGCACGACAGACACCACCCGCGGCCGACGGAACCCATTGGCTTTAATGGGTTCAGCAGGCTTTCCGTCAGGATGTCCGTGGTTTTGCCGGAGACAATCGCGCAGCATGCTGCGCGATTGTCTCCCGTAATCTCGGCCGAATCTGTGACAGAGGCCCCTGACGGAGCCTCCATTGCAGATGTGAACGTGGCCTTATACATCTTTGGTAGTGTAGCGTCCATGGCCGCAGACCTCCGTTCCTACTCACCCCTCATCGTTCGCAGCCATGGATCTGTGAGTGCTGGCCGGCATCTCCTTCTTAGGAGACGCCAGCACTCACTTCCGCTCCGCTCTGCATTGTCCTGTAGGGTGCGCGCGCACATGAATTATATTTTAAATTAGCCCCAATCACTCTGGACTATTTAAGGTTCCCTGCCCCTCACTCCCTGCCTGAGCGTAGTTAGTAATTCCCCTGTTAATTTTTGCAAATGGTCCCTCGGTGTTATCCTGTTCCCAGTGTTCCCGTGCCCTGCTACCTGTATCCTGTATCCCGTGCCGTGCGTTGTTCCTGAACCTGTCTAGTGTTGGAGTCGTGTCCTGCATCACCTACTGTCGCCCACCACGTCTGGCGCAACCTGCCGCACCCACTGCCATGCGCCACTTCTGGCGCAACCTGCCACATCCAGCCCCATCCGTACTAAAGCCTTTGCCACTGTCTGGACATTTCAGGTACCATTGGACTTTGTATTGATTGGGTGCTCCGTTGTTTGGCCAGCTGCCTCCCCGCTACGGCGGTGCTGCCCAGTGGGTCTACACACCCACAGATCATGACAGGTAGCTTTTAATTAATATTTTTTTGAAGAACGTCAGAATGCATAAAAAAAGCAATTCCAACATTGTTGTTTTAATTATTTTTTTTTTACGTCATGTATCATTCATGAAAATAAGGGGCATAACATTTTTGGACTGGTCCAGACGAGTACGGCAATATCTAATTTGTATGTTTTTAACTTTTATTAAATAAAACCGATTTATTTCTTTTTTTAAATTGTGTTCTTAGTATTTTTGTTGCATTGCTATTTTTTAAAGTCATCATTTATTATTTATAAATTTATTGAATCATTTTTTCAAAAAAATTGTCTCGCTGGGGGACTAACCTTTTTATTAACTGTAATATAATGTCATATATCATGTAAAATGCACAGGCATTTGTATGGAGAAATCTATCATTACATGCCGGCCATTCAAATGAATTACAGTTCGGCTCTCCATTCTGGCACATAGAGGGGTGGTCCTGAGCAGGGGACCCCCAACTATGACGTCCATATATTTTCCATAAGAAATTATTATATTTTCCCTGTTCTATTTTATTGATAGAAGTCTATCATGCATATTAAGATGTTCTCAGAGGATTTATAAGACCTGCAACGATGATCTCCAGTCACAGCATGTGAACAAAAAAGATTTCCCCCTGAACCCTGAAACACTTTTACAGTATAGGTAAAGCTTTTTAAAATTTTGAAACATAAAACTGTAACTCCGTAAAAGGCAGTAATATTTAGTAGGATCTTAAATCATTTCAGAAGTTAAAACATAATCATTATTACAATTAGGACCAATTAGACAGAGCAGGAAATAAAACTATTGTAAGCTGCTCATATCAACTTGATGAGTTGACACTAATTAGAACTAGTACCCTTGGGAAAATTTAGCAACCCAATGAGTCTTCAGCATAATTCATCTCATATTAGGCCCATAATGACATGCCTGAAAGGTCATCACTGATTCTCCAAAGTACAACGGTCTAGCACACAGGGGGAGATTTATCAAGACTAGTGCTGGAGGAAAATGGTGCAGTTGCCAATAGCAACCAATCAAATATCAACTCATTTTTCAGATGCCCTTTGATAAATTAAAGCAATGACCTGGTTGGTTGGTTACAAGGCCGACTCTAGCTTTTCTGCTGCCTAAGGTGAAAATTGAAATGACACCCCCCCCCCCCCCCAACAGACCTTGATTGACATCCCCCCACATTAACATTAATTGAGTCACAGGTGAGATCTTCTTAGATTGAATTAGTTCTCTTTCCTTCTCTTTCCCATCCGGTCCAGACCACCATGGCCCCATCCGGTCCTGGCCACGAGTCGTCCCTACACTTTGCCACTCAGATGTCTTTAGCTCCTCACTGTTCTAAGACATCCGCACCTATACACTAACAAAACCAATTCTCATAATGCTACAGACTGTGCCCCTGAATATATTAGCACCATACACTGTCCCTCTGAATATAATTATGTAACATATTCTGCACCTGGAATACAATTGTCACACTGTGCCCCCTGCTGAAAATCAAGAACCACTCATACAGTGCTCAATACAAATATTGTTATATGCTGTGCTCCCTGAAAATAATGCCAAAGACTGTGCCACCTGAAAATACAGCAAAACACAGCGCCCCCTGTTTATAGTGTCACCCACAGTTCCCCCTGTAGATAGTGTCACACACACTGCCCCTGTAAATTGTGCCACACACAGTGCCCCATGTAGATAGTGTCACACACATTGCCCCTGTAAATAATGTCACACACAGCGCCCCGTGTAGATAGTGACACACACAGGGCACTCCTATAGATAGTGCCCCCTGTCAGATAGTGTCACACAGTGTCGATTGTAGATAGTGCCACACAATGTCCCCTGTAGATAGTGCCGCACACAGTGCCCCCTATAGATAGTGCCACACACATTTCCCCCTGTAGATAGTGCCACACAATGCATCTTGTAAATAATGCTGCACACAATACCCCCTGTAGATAGTGACACGCATAGGGCACTCCTATAGATAGTTCCCCCTGTCAGATAGTGTCACACAGTGCCGATTGTAGATAGTGCCACACACAGTGTCCCCTGTAGATAGTGTCATACACAGTGCCCACTGTAGATAGTATAAACAGTGGCCCCTGTAGATAGTGGCATTCACAGTGCCCACAATAGAGAGAAACACAGTGCCCCCTGTAGATGGTGCCACACAGTACATAATGTAGATAATGCTGCACACAGTGCCTCCCTATAGATAGATGCAGATAAAATTGTTGTGCAGGGGAGAATGGTGGTAGCTGTTGGGAGACTTCAGAGACCCTGTAGGCCACCGCCTAAGGCGAGATGCTTATCTCGCCACATAGCAGATGCGGCCCTTCTTTGTTGGTATGGGAAACTACCTTATTGTCTTCTGTAAGACAATATGCTAAAGTACTCAAAGTTATTTACATATGTAACAATAAAAAGAAATTGAATTGATGATAATCTGCACTGGTTTGCTAGACTTGGCACCGTTTTTTTCCCACTAAAACAAATAAGACTACTACCCCATAGATGCTTCATGTGAAGTCTTAGCCCTATATGTATAGTGTGACGTGCTAAACAACTTTTATCATAGAAAATATTTCATTCAAATTACCAAAGTACAAGTCTGCACAATCTCTGAGGTATCCATATTTATTCCCCATAGTAGTTGTATATGATTGAAATCTGTAAATATGGAACTTTTCCTCCAATATTCAGTGTACCTGTCTATTAATTAAAAATAATTTTCTGTAATGCATATGTAAAGTGACCAGTTCAGCAGGACATACACTTTATATTTCATGTCAGAGCTGAATAAGTATTTTTAACCCTGCCATTCTTTCTTCAATAGGCTTTTAGCCACTAGTGTGATTTCAGTGGTGGTCATGGTAATGGATGTCACCATTATTTTTACAATGCATTACCCCTCAAGTGGGAATATCCCAAAGCAGTACTCTTAAATTCACCCTACACATACACAATAAAATCGACCAGAACTGTCAATTTTGGCAGACATTCCTATATGTATGAAGGCCTTTTGAAATTTTCCCTCAAAGCAAATGTCAGGGGAAAGAGAGATCAGGCATTTTTAAACGGATTGGATTTTAATATTTCTCATCCTTTGTTCCTGTAGTACACAAGCCAATGTCAGAGGTGTATCTCTCCTTTGAAATAAACATGCACAGTCGACCAAACAGTTCGGCCAATGTTTATTTCATGTGTATCACCAGCTTAACGCCCCCTGCACACAGCGTAGTCATAATCCCGGCTCGTGATTGCGGCTACGGCTGCGGACAGCCACGGACAGTCACCCGCATTTGCAGGAAAAGCTCCCATTATAAAATATGGGAGCACGGTCCGTAAAAAGCAAAAAAATAGGACATGTCTTTTGCGGAGCCTTTCTACGGGAAGGTGTCTGTGTGCTATATAAATAAATATATGGGAAGGTGTCTGTGGGCTATAGAAATGAATGGGTCTGTAATTACGGTCCATAATTATTGATTCATTCTACGCTCGTGTGCATAAGGCCTAAGACTGTGCTGATCTCAGTAATTAGATATCAGAACATTTTAAGTGATGGGAGTGGGTGGGCACAGCTAGTGAGATTACTCACCTGTGTCTGCCCAACAACCTCATTTTAAGGGTCATTTTACACATAAAGATAAATTTGTAAAAACGAGTGCCAAGCGACAATATAGGGAGTCAATAACGTTCGAAAGACATGTATTTATATGTAACAATAATTGTATGTTTTTTTCGTTAATTCGATTTGAAATCGCTTGTCTATCCAGCCAACAGTTCCACACCCTCTTTCTTGTCATCTAACAACTAGCAGGTGCCTGTTTACACGAGAGGATATACTGAGAATAATTTTTAAGTCATCACAAAAGTTTGATCAGTGACAAGAGAGCAATTTCTCACTGAACGTACAATTGCTCAACTTGTTTACACTGCGCAATGATTGCAAACATTTACTTGATATTACGAGGCTAGATAAGTAGCGCTTTAGGTTCATTGTAAGCTTCTTAGAACAAAGAGTGCAATACACTGTAGAGGGCCTGTGCCTATCATTATGCAGCCAGTTATATCAGGCAGGAAGAGTTGAGTAGCAGAAAAATGAGGGATTTGTATTAAGAAAATGACATCTTACTTAGGGTATGTGCACACACACTAATTACGTCCGTAATTGACGGACGTATTTCGGCCGGAAGTACCGGACCGAACACAGTGCAGGGAGCCGGGCTCCTAGCATCATACTTATGTACGACGCTAGGAGTCCCTGCCTCGCTGCAGGACAACTGTCCCGTACTGAAAACATGATTACAGTACGTTACAGTTGTCCTGCAGCGAGGCAGGGACTCCAAGCATCGTACATAAGTATGATGCTAGGAGCCCAGCTCCCTGCACTGTGTTCGGTCCGGTACTTGCGGCCGAAATACGTCCGTCAATTACGGACGTAATTAGTGTGTGTGCACATACCCTTAGTGATCTTTATCTTGTGTATAGACAAAATAGTAACCCAACATGAGCTCAGCAGAAATCTTATACACACCCTGGAGTAAAACTGTATTTGAATGAATTAAAATAAAACTGTGTTTCTGTAGGATATTAAAAAGTGTGTTATTTGCTGCGTTGTCCTACTAATAGTCATAATAATAATGTTTTACTGAGGCCACCAATCACATTTCAGCTTCCACTCTTCTTCTGTTCCTAACCAAAGGTTTCAACTTTTGCACATCCTCCAAAAAATGAAATAACCGCGCATCTCCTTACTCTGTTCACTATCTGTATCCATTATAATAAACATAACTTGTACAGACAGGACATTATTCATTTTATGAACCAGTTATGAGATCGGATTCTGGTACATTGTTTCATCCTATTCCAAAGTTGAAAATAAGGTCTCTTTTTGTTAGAAACTTTTGGAACTGAATTTTAAAGTCTTAAGGTAACTGACATTAGCTAATGAATCATATTTAAAAATTTTTTCTAATTTGTCATTTGTTTTTAATACAGTATATACAATTTACATATTTTATCTACTTACCTTTCAATGGAAATGTAAACAAGCATGATTTATATATGTCTGTCATAGACCATACCCATGTGGAATTAATCTTTCCTTTCTACTGGTTGTTAATATTAAAGGGTTTTCGGACCCCCTTAACATCAAGTTAAAACAGTTTAAAATTGTAAAAAGAAAAAACAATTGAAACACTTAACTTCGAAATTTTTGTCTGCATTGTCGCTGGGTCCCTTTCATCGATTCCTGTTGTCATTGCACCACGGCAGTGGTATGAATACCTCTTTTTTTTTTTTATAAGGCTGGGTTCACACGTGGCGGAATTTCATATAAATTCCGCTGCAGACACTCCGCAGCGTTAATCCGCAGCGGAGCCGTTTGTCCATTGACTTCCACTTTAATTTAGCAGTGTTCGTTTAGACGATGCGTAAAATTCCGCTGCGGAGCATAGGCTGCGGAGCGGAATTTGGTGTCCGCAGCATGCTCTGTCTGTTGCGGAGCAGTGGCGGACTCATGGCGGAATTTCTCCATTGACTTCAATGGAGATTCTAATTTCCGCAATGAAGTCCGCAGCTGTCATGCACATGTTATGTGTGCTGCGGATGCGTCTTGCTTTTTTAACTTGACATTTCTTCATTCTGGTTGGACCTATGTATTTCTAGGTCTACAGCCAGACTGAGGAAGTCAATGGGGCTCCCGTAATGACGGGAGCGTTGCTAGGAGACGTCTGTAAATAGTCACTGTCCAGGGTGCTGAAAGAGTTAAGCGATCGGCAGTAACTGTTTCTGCACCCGGGACAGTGACTACCGATCCCAATATACAGCAACCTGTAAAAAAATATAAGTTCATACTTACCGAGAACTCCCTGCTTCTGTCTCCAGTCCGGCCTCCCAGGATGACGTTTCAGTCTAAGTGACGGCTGCAGCCAATCACAGGCTAATAACAGGCTGCAGCGGTCACATGGACTGCCGCGTCATCCAGGGAGATCGGGCTGGATGCCGAAGGAGGGACGCGTCACCAAGACAACGAGCGGTAAGTATGAATTTCTTTGACTTTCACAAGGGAAAGTGCTGTCCCTTCTCTCTATCCTGCACTGATAGGGAGAAGGGAAGTACTTTTACCGCAGTCCGCAGCAGCTAGTCCGCATCAATTTACTGCACATTTTGTGCAGATCCTCAGCAGAATCTGCAACGCAGATTCTGTGCGACATTGATGCGGACAGTTGTGGAGGAAATCCGCCACGTGTGAACATGCCCTAATAGAGAATAATGTATGCCTAGACTATTGTTAATGCTAAAAAATTTATACGCGACATGTTAATTATAATGCAGCTCAGTAGAGTGATGTATGTAAATGTTTGGTATCTTAAAAAAGTAACATTTTTTTTAAATATATGCAAATAAATAGCATACATTTGCATAAAGTATCCGTTGTAAGGTATCCTTTATAAAAAAAAAAAAAGTAATCAAATACATTTCAACCATGTAACCCTTAGGCTAGGTTCACACGACCATGTTACGTCCGTAATGTACGGAACGTATTTCGGCCGGAAGACCCGGACCGAACACAGTGCAGGGAGCCGGGCTCCTAGCATCATAGTGATGTACGACGCTAGGAGTCCCTGCCTCTGTGTGGAACTACTGTCCCGTACTGTAATCATGATTACAGTACGGGACAGCTGTACTGCAGCGAGGCAGGGACTCCTCGCATCGTACATCACTATGATGCTAGGAGCCCGGCTCCCTGCACTGTATTCGGTCCGGGTCTTCCGGCCGAAATACGTTCCGTACATTACGGACGTAACATGGTCGTGTGAACCCAGCCTTACAATCCTTACTTGAGATCTTGAACAAAATTGTTAGGTCCATCAGTCTCTGACTATAATCAAGAATGTTTCTGTTCATTGACAGCAATTAAAATAAGTATATTGGAAAGTTCCATACCTTTTTGTTATACACCAAAAGCAAAAGATCTATGGTGTTGTAAGTTTGGTTCAGAAAGAATCATGAGACGGTCCTAGTGTCACATATAGAATACGGACTGTAAGACAAGGATAAAAAAAACACCCGTTTGAATGAGGCCTTTTTATTTATTTTGAGTTTCAGGGGATATAGTAGGGATATGTGGTTTTATTAGCATTTTCTCCTAAATGTTATTCTGTATTTAGCATTCTAAAAACATTTACATTTATTGCTTATAGCTCGGCTCACTTCCATACATATAGAGACCTCTGAGACGGAAAAAGAGAGATACGGCAGAAAGCAGGTATTGAAAAATAATACTGGGTAGATAATCATATCAGCTCATAGCTCAATAGAAAAAACAGAATAACAAAAAGCCTGACATGCTGATATTGTTAGAGGGATATCTAACCAGATCTGTCACACTCTGTAAAATTGTCCAGGCACATTTTACGAGCACGCCAAGACATTTTTTTTTTTTCAGACATTTGTTTTTATTAAAATTGTTCCAAGATAACATGTCAGTTACAGTATGAACAGCAAAGGAGAACATCGTTACAACTACTTAAGTAAAATGAGGCAATTGTAAGAGTATATATTAATTTTATATATATATATATATATATATATATATACATATATACATTTTTATATATATATATATATATATATATATATATATATATATATATATATATATATATATAAAATACGTGTTTATTTCAGGGGTAGGTGAAAAGATTGTTATACAAACTATATAAACTATAAACGTATTGATCTGGAATAGAGATGAGCGAACCGGGACAACCGAACCCGGTTTCGGTCCGAACATCGGGAAAAGTTCGGTTCGCAGCGAATCCGAACTTCACTGGGTTATGCCGAACCCGGCTACATTTTGGCGCCTGCCACATGTTAGATGTAAAATGGAGGATTTCACAATATCACCTGACATCAGGCTACCCCATAATGCCTTGCAAACGGCTCTCCCAGCCAATCGGGAGGCAGCATAGGGGCGGGCTCAAGCCTGCAATAAAAGTCTATGCACGGAGCTCAGCGGCCATATTACAGACAGGAGCTGTAGGGATAGCATCTCCGTGCAGTTAGGGAAAGCTTTAGGAATCTAAAAGCCAGGAATCCAGCAATCGAAGGGGCTCATCCACTACAGCGGGAGTCTACTCTCAACATCCAAATTGAAATACAAATTCTCCATTTGCCAAGCCAGTGTGTGAATAAGCTTTTAGAAGGGGCTCATCCCCGGTCGTTGACATAACAATCCAACTTGCAATACAGGCAGCCTTTGTAGTACTACAACGCCCAGCATTCCCTGAGTGCACAGTGGCTGATAGAAATTCTCATTCATTGCCATTTGCCAAGCCAGTGTGTGAATACGCTTTTAGAAGGGGCTCATCCCCGTTGCATCCAACTTGCAATACAGGCAGCTGAGGCAGCCTTTGTAGTACTACAATGCCCAGCATTCCCTGAGTCAGTGCAGTGGCTGATAGAAATTCTCATTCATTGCCATTTGCCAAGCCAGTGTGTGAATAAGCTTTTAGAAGGGGCTCACCCCCGGCCATTAACATAACAATCCAACTTGCAATACAGGCAGCCTTTGTAGTACTACAACACCCAGCATTCCCTTAGTGCACCGCGGCGTGGCTGATAGAAATTCTCATTCATTGCCATTTGCCAAGCCAGTGTGTGAATACGCTTTTAGAAGGGGCTCATCCCCGTTGCATCCAACTTGCAATACAGGCAGCTGAGGCAGCCTTTGTAGTACTACAATGTCCAGCATTCCCTGAGTCAGTGCAGTGACTGATAGAAATTCTCATACATTGCCATTTGCCAAGCCAGTGTGTGAATAAGCTTTTAGAAGGGGGTCATCCCCGGCCATTAACATAACAATCCAACTTGCAATACAGGCAGCCTTTGTAGTACTACAACGCCCAGCATTCCCTGAGTGCACCGCGGCGTGGCTGATAGAAATTCTCATTCATTGCCATTTGCCAAGCCAGTGTGTGAATACGCTTTTAGAAGGGGCTCATCCCCGTTGCATCCAACTTGCAATACAGGCAGCTGAGGCAGCCTTTGTAGTACTACAACTTCCAGCATTCCCTGAGTCAGTGCAGTGACTGATAGAAATTCTCATTCATTACCATTTGCCAAGCCAGTGTGTGAATACGCTTTTAGAAGGGGCTCATCCCCGGCCGTTAACATAACAATCCAACTTGCAATACAGGCAGACTCTGTAGTACTACAACGCCCAGCATTCCCTGAGTGCACCGCGGCGTGGCTGATAGAAATTCTCATTCATTGCCATTTGCCAAGCCAGTGTGTAAATACGCTTTTAGAAGGGGCTCATCCCCGGCCGTTAACATAACAATCCAACTTGCAATACAGGCAGACTCTGTAGTACTACAACGCCCAGCATTCCCTGAATGCACCGCAGCGTGGCTGATAGAAATTCTCATACATTGCCATTTGCCAAGCCAGTGTGTGAATACGCTTTTAGAAGGGGCTCAACCCCGTTGCATCCAACTTGCAATACAGGCAGCTGAGGCAGCCTTTGTAGTACTACAACGCCCAGGGCCAGCATTCCCTGAGTCAGTGCACAGTGGCTGATAGAAATTCTCATTCATTGCCATTTGCCAAGCCAGTGTGTGAATAAGCTTTTAGAAGGGGCTCATCCCCGTTAACATAACAATCCAACTTGCAATACAGGCAGCCTTTGTAGTACTACAATACCCAGCATTCCCTGAGTCAGTGCAGTGGCTGATAGAAATTCTCATTCATTGCCATTTGCCAAGCCAGTGTGTGAATAATCTTTTAGAAGGGGCTCATCCCCGGCCGTTAACATAACAATCCAACTTGCAATACAGGCAGCTGAGGCAGCCTTTGTAGTACTACAACGCCCAGGGGCCAGCATTCCCTGAGTCAGTGCCCAGTGGCTGATAGAAATTCTCATTCATTGCTATTTGCCAAGCCATTGTGTGAATACGCTTTTAGAAGGGGCTCATCCCCGTTGCATCCAACTTGCAATACAGGCAGCTGAGGCAGCCTTTGTAGTACAATGCCCAGCATTCCCTGAGTCAGTGCAGTGGCTGATAGAAATTCTCATTCATTGCCATTTGCCAAGCCAGTGTGTGAATAAGCTTTTAGAAGGGGCTCATCCCCGGCCCTTAACATAACAATCCAACTTGCAATACAGGCAGCCTTTGTAGTACTACAACACCCAGCATTCCCTGAGTGCACCGCGGCATGGATGATAGAAATTCTTATTCATTGCCATTTGCCAAGCCAGTGTGTGAATACGCTTTTAGAAGGGGCTCATCCCCATTGCATCCAACTTGCAATACAGGCAGCTGAGGCAGCCTTTGTAGTACTACAACGCCCAGGGCCAGCATTCCCTGAGTCAGTGCACAGTGGCTGATAGAAATTATCATAGCCATTTGCCAAGCCAGTGTGTGAATACGCTTTTAGAAGGGGCTAATCCCCGGGGTTTTGATTCAACTTGCTGCACTCCAGCAGTGAAATGTCTGGTAAAAAAAAGGTTGTGAAAGGACGGGGTAGAGGAAAAAAAACCCATGCCATCTCCTCTTCCAGTCCAAATGTTGGATCTGTTCGTGCCAGACCCAGTACAAGCATTTCTGGCACAAGACATGGGCCCAGTTCCACTAGTAGCAGCAGCCATGTGCCTGCTGGTAGTAGTAGCAGTATCAGCAAGCCAGACTTGTCCATCTCCTCCGGTGGGCGGGTTACTTTAGACAATACGGCCATTGTGGACTGGTTGGCTGGCTCGCGGTCATCTCAGCAGGAAGACTCTGACGATCTGGCGTCAAGCCAGGTTTCCTTGGATTCCAGATCCTCTACAGTTCCTTAGCACAGTGACAGTAGTAATATGGGTATTTCTAGCGTTTCCATTCCATCATCTATGTCTTCACTCCCTCTTCCTAGCGGGAAGCCATCTTTCCTGAGAGTCCTAAGAGACATCTCCTCGGGTGCGAAAGAAGATACTGAACAACATAGTGATGATGATTTGTTTTCCGCGAGTCAGCCAACGGAGCATGTTGTGGTGGTGGTGGAGGTGGAAGCGGTGTCCGAGACGCATAGCTGTGGTAGTGGGGGTGTTGGTGGTAGCCGTGGTGGCAGACGCAGTAATGAGGGGGGGCATGGAGCCCGCCATGATGTCACATCACATTCACAACACAGTGACAGTAGTGGTGGGGATGATGAGGAGGGCTATGATGATGTTGTTTTAGACAGGACGTGGGAACCAGGTGATGAGGTGATGACGGCGTCAGAGGAGGAGGGTAGTAGTGGCGGCACTGGCAGTGATAAATAGCCAAGCCGAGGTAGGGGCAGAAGTCAATCTGCAAAACGTTGCAGTGGTAGGGTCAGCTCAGTAGCCGGTTACGGCGACACTGATACTACTGGTGTAGGCTCCCGAAAAAAGCCTGCCGGACAAGGGGCAAGCTCGGGTGGTGGTGGTGGACGTGGTACTACCTCTTTACGGTACTCTGCCGTGTGGCAATTTTTCTGTACCTTCCCGGAGGACGAAAACATGGCACAGTGCCGTATCTGCAAGCAGAAAGGAAGGCGTGGGCAGGGCAGCAATGTAGGAACTACCGCTCTACGTAAACACATAGAGCGGCATCACAAGGCCATGTGGGACAATCGACATGCCCCACCATCATCATGTACATCTAATGAAGACCCCTCTTCCGCTGCTGCTGCTGCTCCGAGTCCCTGTAATCTAAGTAGTAGCCAGGCCTTATCCACCATGTCGTTGTCATCATCATTATCATCATCATCACTGTCATCTAGTGCTCCTCCTACGTCCCGTCAGTTATCCATTACGGAATCGTTGTCCAATAAGCAACGCTATATACCCAGTCATCCACTTGTCGTGCGGCTTAATTCACACCTGGCTAAGTTGTTGGTGGTGCAGTCGCTGCCGTACCACCTGGTCGACTCCGCCGGCTTCAAGCAATTGATGGCGTGCGCTCAGCCTAGGTGGCGAATACCTAGCCGCCATTACTTCTCCAAAACAGCTGTCCCTGCCTTGCACAAGCACATGGAGGAAAAGGTGGGCCAGTCCTTGCAATTATCCGTGTGCAGCAGGGTACATGCCACCGTCGACACGTGGAGCAGCAACTTTGGGCAGGGACAGTACATGTTTTTCACGGCCCACTGGGTCAATATTTTGCAGTCCGATGCACCACCGCAGCAATGCCAGGCATTACCACCTCCACGCTTGTATCTTTCTGGTTCAACTCCGGACACCAGGCGCCTACCATCCTCCTCCTCCTACTCCTCCTCCTCCTTGCCCTCCTCAATGGAGGTCTTCCCGTCCCCGACAGGACACAGCGTATCTTCCACTCCTCCTCCCTCCTCTTTTCATAGGTGCAAGGTGAAGCGCCACAATGCTGTCTTACACCTGCTGAGCCTGGGCGAGAAAAGCCACACAGGGCAGGAGCTGCTGCTGTGCATCAAGGAGTAAATCGCACGCTGGCTGTCTCCTCTGAAACTCACACTGGGCAATGTTGTCTCTGATAACGGGAAGAACGTTGTGGCTGCACTGCGTCTAGGTCACCTGACACACGCTCCTTGCATGGCACATGTGATCAATCTGGTCATAACACGCTTCTTAAAGTCATATGTTGGTTTGAAGGGTGTGCTGGCCATGTCCAGGAGGGTTTGCGTTCGCTTTAGACGTTTGTATGCATTTAAGCACGCCCTCCTGGACTTGCAGCGTCAAAACAATCTCCCAGAACACAGCCTGATTTGCGACATTCCAACACGCTGGAATTCCACCCTGCACATGTTGGACCGTCTGTACGTACAGCGGAAAGCCGTAAATGATTTCCTGATGCAGCAGACGGGCAGCGTTTGGAGCCAGTGTAATTTCGAGCTCAGGCACTGGCAGCTGGTTAGAGACGCATGTCGCGTTTTGAAGCCCTTTGAAGAGGCCACACGATTTGTGAGCCGTGACGCTAGCGGAATGAACGATGTTATGCCGCTGATATTCATTATGGAGCAAACGCTCACAGCGATGATTCAGCAAAGGATGGAGGAAGGATCACATCTGACTATGGATGGTGAGGAGGAGGAGGATGAGGAAACAGGACCTGAAGAGGAGCTGGATTTGGAGATGGAATCACAGGAAGGGATAGGGGACGAGGCAGCCGCACAACATGACAGTGATGGTGATGACGAGTCTGACGACGACCTTGATGATGGACAACCATGGCAGTATGGGGCGGAGATGGAACCAACCGGGCCCTCTGAAACGCTGGCCAGGATGGCGAGCTGTATTCTTCGTTACATGCGCGCTGACTGTCGTATTGTTAGAAGGAAGCAAAGAGATGAGTACTGGATAGCCACACTTTTAGACCCTCGGTATAAAGTCAGAATGGGGGAGTTTTTTGCGCCTTCCGAGAGGGAGGCAAAATTGGCTTATTATCGAGAGAAGCTATGCAGCCAGCTTGTCACGGCTTTCAAACGGCAAACACCTGCTGCAAGCATGTCTGACCGGGGGGCCACTCTCCGCTCCCCACTGTCTCATCGTTCCACCGCCTCTGGCAGAGCTACCTCTGCAATAGGCGGCAGCAGCAGCAGCAGTCAATTCAGTTTGGAAAATATGATGACAACATTTTTACATCCAATACCCCGACCTGACACACATCGTAGTCACCAAAGGGATGTTCACCATCACCAGGTCCAGCACCTAAACAACCAGGTTCACTCGTACCTGGACTGTGCCCTTTCTCCGTCAGAAATCCTGATCCCAGACCCCATGGACTTCTGGGTCAGCAGATTGGATCATTGGCAAGAACTGGCCCAGTTTGCCATGGGTGTACTGTCTTGTCCACCCTCCAGTGTAGCGTCAGAGAGGGTATTCAGCGCGGCAGGGGGCTTCGTCACCCCTAAGCGAACAAGATTGTCCGCCAACAGCTTGGAAAATCTCACGTTTCTGAAAATGAATCAAGCGTGGATCGGTGAGGATTTTAAAACCCCTGTGCCTGATGCCACTGATTAGATCTGACATTGCTGCTGCTGCTGCTGCTGCTGCTGCTGCCGCCTGCTACTGCCGCCTGCTACTACGGGATTCTGTCCTGTCCACTCTTTTTTTAATGTGCCGCTGTTGGTGCTGCTACTACTTCTACCACCAATCCACCCCCAGTCCCGTCTGCTACAAGCAGGCCTGCCCCACCACAGGGCCTTGTCCTGTGACTGTCCAGTCTCTTTTAATGTGCTGCTACTACTACTACCACCCTTGCTGTCTGTTGGCTACCTCTACTACCACCAATACACCTCCACTGCCGTCTGCTACAAGTAGGCCTGAGGCCTGCCCCACCACAGGGCTTTGTCCTGTGACTGTCCAGTCTCTTTTAATGTGCTGCTGCTACTACTACTACCACCCTTGCTGTCTGTTGGCTACCTCTACTACCACCAATACACCTCCGCTGCCGTCTGCTACAAACAGGCCTGAGGCCTGCCCCACCACAGGGCTTTGTCCTGTGACTGTCCAGTCTCTTTTAATGTGCTGCTACTACTACTACCACCCTTGCTGTCTGTTGGCTACCTCTACTACCACCAATACACCTCCACTGCCGTCTGCTACAAGCAGGCCTGAGGCCTGCCCCACCACAGGGCTTTGTCCTGTAACTGTCCAGTCTCTTTTAATGTACTGCTACTACTACTACTACCACCACCCGTGCTGTCTGTTGGCTACCTCTACTACCACCAATACACCTCCACTGCCGTCTGCTACAAGCAGGCCTGCCCCACAACAGGGCTTTTTCCTCTGACTGTCCAGTCTCTTTTAATGTGCTGCTACTACTACTACTACCACCACCCGTGCTGTCTGTTAGCTACCTCTACTACCACCAATACACCTCCACTGCCGTCTGCTACAAGCAGGCCTGCCCCACCACAGGGCTTTGTCCTGTGACTGTCCATTCTCTTTTAATGTGCTGCTACTACTACTACTACTACTACCACCACCCGTGCTGTCTGTTGGCTACCTCTACTACCACCAATACACCTCCACTGCCGTCTGCTACAAGCAGGCCTGGAGGGCTTGTGAAAAGCCATTGCTTGTTGCTTTTACATCCATGTATGGATGAACCCAGGCAGGCATCTGCCAATAAAAAGGGTACATTTTTGGAGGGCTTGTCAAAAGCCATTGCTTGTTGCTTTTACATCCATGTATGGATGAACCCAGGCAGGCATCTGCCAATAAAAAGGGTAAATTTTTGGAGGGCTTGTCAAAAGCCATTGCTTGTTGCTTTTACATCCATGTATGGATGAACCCTGGCAGGCATCTGCCAATAAAAAGGGTAAATTTTTGGAGGGCTTGTCAAAAGCCATTGCTTGTTGCTTTTACATTACATCCATGTATGGATGAACCCCGGCAGGCATCTGCCAATAAAAAGGGTAAATTTTTGGAGGGCTTGTCAAAAGCCATTGCTTGTTGCTTTTACATTACATCCATGTATGGATGAACCCCGGCAGGCATCTGCCAATAAAAAGGGTAAATTTTTGGAGGGCTTGTCAAAAGCCATTGCTTGTTGCTTTTACATTACATCCATGTATGGATGAACCCCGGCAAACATCTGCCAATAAAAAGGGTAAATTTTTGGAGGCCTTGTCAAAAGCCATTGTTTGTTGCTTTTACATCCATGTATGGATGAACCCCGGCAGGCATCTGCCACCATAAAGGGTAAATTTTTTGAGGGCTTGTCAAAAGCCATTGCTTGTTGCTTTTACATCCATGTATGGATGAACCCCGGCAGGCATCTGCCACCATAAAGGGTAAATTTTTGGAGGGCTTGTCAAAAGCCATTGCTTCTTCTTTTACCACCTTATATGTATGAACCCTGGCAGGCATCTGCCGCCAAAAATGGTTAATTTTTGTACCTTTTTTAACAATGCATTAAGCATACAACATGCACAAGTGCAGTGGTTTCTGTTAGTTATCACCGTGTTCCATCCGTTTTCCTATAGCCATACATGTTGGCGTAACTTTGACACTAACTTTGCCTTAAAGACAGCTCAAAAGTACTTGGATACACTCATGGGTGACCTAAGAGTGTTATACAGGGCTTCTAAACAGTGTTATACACGATTTTTAGGGGCTTTCTTGTATTACAGGTTCGGTCAGAACTAGTTCGGTCCGAATCGAACTTTTTCATGAAATTCGGCGAACCAGCCGAACCGAACTTTTCATTAGTTCGCTCATCTCTAATCTGGAACAACTGAGTATGAAGCTTATGAGAAAACGTTAGCTGTCAAGAAAACTGCAATTCTCAAATTTTTCTATCGATTTTCATTTTGTTTTCCAGTGTTTTGGAACTGTGAAAGAGAATAGATAACTTCAAGGCAAACACATAGAGGTGTTAATTAGAGCCTGACTCATTCTACAAGATTAGCGCATCTCAAAGTGTATTAAATGTGGCTACATCAGGAGGTCAGAGAATATACTAGATGAGTTGTGCATGCCACTGCAGTACCACATAAAGATATATATATATATATATATACATATATATATATATATATATATATACACTATACCATATATAACTATAATAATACATTATTTCTGACCGATTAGGAATATAAGGGCTAGTTCACACTGAGATTTTTGGCGGTTTTTGACTCGGAAACTGACCGAAATCACCTCCCATTGATTTCAAAGTAGCATTCTTTTTCTCCCCGCAGTTCGAAAACCCTCGTGGGGAAAAAAAGTGACATTCTCTTTCTTCCCACGGTTCCGTCTCTGACCTTTCATTAAAATGAATGGAAGTCAGATAAAGCGTTTTTCGCAGAGTTTATTGCCCGCGGCGCCCAATGAAAAATGCATGGCGGTCACTAAGGGGCCTTATACCGATGCATTATCCTTTTTATGGTGCATCAAAATAAGCCTGTGCTGAGAGGAACGGGTGCTCATTAGACAACTGGGCTCCTGATCTAACGGCTGTGATCGGAGTTACCTCCAATTGCAGTCATTTAACCCCTTAGATGCCACAGTCAATAGCGAACACGGCATCTAAGTGGTTTACAGAGGAAAGGGGCTCCCTCTATCAGCCATCAGTAGCCAGCGAATGCAATCGTGGGCCGGCAATGGGTTGTAATGGCAGCCGGGGCCCTAGCAATAGCCCCCAGGCCTGCCACGGCTGTCTTCCTATTAGGCCTTGCCAGATGCATGGCCTAATAGACTGCCTGTCTACTGAGTATACCAAAGAATTATATAAGCGATGAGAATATCAAATAGTGAACTACCCTAGTGGAACTAAAAAAATTATTAATTCATGTGAAATAAAGTTAATTTAAAAACTGTGCACAATAAAAAAATTGAAACATTTTTTCCATAAAAAATTGTTACATTTTGTCAAAGTGTAGAAAAAAAATACACATATATGGTATCGCCGCGATCTTAACGACCCCAACAATAACGTTAAAACATTATTTAAAACACATGGTGAACGGCATTTGAAAAAAAATACAAAAAACAATTGCTTTTTTTATCCCCCTTACCAAAAAATGGAATAAATATTAATCAATAAGTCCCATGTACCACAAAATAGTATCAATGAAAACTACATCTTGTTTCGCAAAAAACAATCACACATATGACTACATCGACAGAAAAATAAAAAAGTTACGGCTGTTTGAATTCAAAGATGTAAAAACAAATTATTTTCTACAAACGTAAAAAAAAATGATACATATTTGATATCGCCACAATTCTATCTACCCATAGAATAAGGGAAACATGGTATTTATGCCGCTTGATGAACGGCGTAAATTTAAAATGCAAAAAATAATGGCGGAATTGCTGTTTTTTTCTATTCCCCCCAAGAAAAAGATAATAAAAGTTAATCAATAAACTATATGTGCCTAAGGGTATGTTCACACGCAAACGCAAAATACGTCTGAAATTGCGGAGCTGTTTTCAGGCGAAAACAGCTCCTGAATTTCAGACGTTTTTACAAGTACTCGCGTTTTTCTCTGCGTCTTTTACGGACGTAAATGGAGCTGTTCTTCATTGGAGTCAATGAAAAACGGCTCCAAAAACGTCCCAATAAGTGTCCTGCACTTCTTTTGACGAGGCTGTCATTTTACGCGCCGTCTTTTGACAGCGACGCGTAAAATGACAGCTCGTCTGCACAGAACATCGTAAGACCCATTGCAAGCAATGGGCAGATGTTTGCAGACGTATTGGAGCCGTTTTTTCAAACGTAATTCGAGGCGTGAAACGCCTCCATTACGTCTGAAAATAGTTCGTGTGCACATACCCTAAGGGCATGGCCAGACGTGGCGGAATTGCTCTGGAATTCCGCTGCGGACACTCCGCAACGGAAATCCGCAGCAGACCCGTTTCTCCATTGCCTTCCACAGCTTTTTAGTAGGGTTCGTTTGCACGTTGCGGACAATTCCGCTGCGGAGCTTAGGCTGCGGTGCGGAATTTGGTGTCCGCAGCATACAATGGTTGTTGCGGACGTGTGGCGGACTGGTTGCGGACTCATTGCGGAATTTCTCCATTGACTTCAATGGAGATTCAAAATTCTGCAATGAAGTCCGCAGATGTAATGTAGATGTTATGTGTGCTGCAGAGCGTATTGGTTTTTTAACATGACATTTCTTCATTCTGGCTGGACCTATGTGTATTTCTAGGTCTAGAGCCAGACTGAGGAAGTCAATGGGGCTCCCGTAATTACGAGTGACTACGTGTGTGCACCCATAGTTACGGGTGACTACGTGTGTGCACCTGTAATTACGGGAGCGTTGCTAGGCGGCGTCAGTAAATAGTCACTGTCCAGGGTGCTGAAATGAGTTAAGCGATCGGCAGTAACTGTTTCTGCACCCTGGACAGTGACTACCGATCACAATATACAGCAACCTGTAAAAAAATAGAAGTTCATACTTACCGAGAACTCCCTGCTTCTTCCTCCAGTCCGGTTTCCCAGGATGACGTTTCAGTCTAAGTGACGGCTGCAGCCAATCACAGGCTGCAGCGGTCACATGGACTGCCGCGTCATCCAGGGAGGTCGGGCTGGATGCCGAAAGAGGGACGCGTCACCAAGACAACGGCCGGTAAGTATGACATTCTTTTACTTTCACTAGGGAAAGTGCTGTCCCTTCTCTCTATCCTGCACTGATAGAGAGAAGGGAAGTACTTTGACCTCAATACGCAGCAGCTAGTCCGCATCAATTTAATGCCCATTTTAGGCAGATCCGCAACAGAATCTGCAACGCAGATTCTGTGCGGCATTGATGCGTACAGTTGCGGAAGAATTCCGCCACGTCTGGGCATGCCCTTAGAGTTATTCCTCTTCCAATGAGACAATGAAAAAACTGAAAAAATTGCTTGGTCACTAAGGGCCAAAATAGGTCGGTTATTAGAGGGCTAAAGAAAGACTCCAAGCAAAACTATTACACTGTGTTATGTCTAGTGCAGGGCCCTAGGGAATCCAGAATCACTCAAATGAATCTAATGAGCAACACAAACTTTTTTCTTAACACAATCTTTTCTTTTGGGTATAAATGTGCCCTAAAATACTGGACATGTGGTATTTACATCATCACTTGACAAACATGTAGATTGATTACACTGAAGGAAATTTGAAAACTTAAAAAAAAACTACAAAATGCAAAAAATATGCAAAAGAATCCTTCAGTATCTGTGTTCATATGGTGCCTCCGTACAGCTATGGAGATATTCTCCGCTAGAAGCAAAGTATTCTCGGGGAGATTACCTCTGTAAAATGGCATCCGATGGAAAATGCCATGATCTTTCCCGTGGACCTGACGGCTTCAGTGACAGCATGTCATGCGGGTCTGTGACACGCAGGATCTACCTGTAATCTATCACATCTAAGTTGTGTAAAAAGTATTTACAAAGTTACACAAAACACACTGATACACCTTTTTATTAAAAAGAAAATTTGTCTTTCAAAGGATTACATAGCATTTAATTCTTTTTTGTGTGTTAGATCCATATATTTCCACTCGGCTTCACCTCCATCCTCTACCTTTTATTACTAGCCATGTTAGGTGAAACGTTGGAAAAGCATTTTCAAATATAAAAACAAAGAATGAATCAAGTGTTTAAGGATTGTATGAGCACAGAATGATTTTACCTCTGAATGCTTGACTGTACTATAGATCGTGCTCTTTAATATTGCTGATTATCAACATTTACTTCATGAGAAATTTTTCAAACTTTTTCATTTGTAAAATACTCAGAATAACCCTTTCCCATTATTCGGGGTTTACTATTTTGAGACATAGAACAGAAAGAACAAGAAATCGTCCATAAAGGTAGTAGCCCGAGCAGTACTGGGCCCCAATCCAAAACCTACACCTGAGCCCTCATCATATGCGATTTATATTACTGGTGTCTTCCTATGTAGTAGTGGAGCCTTTGGGCACTATCAGAAACTAGGGCCCAAGGTGCAACTGCAACCGCTCTAAAGGGGTATCTGCTTGCTCTCAGTGAATAAAAATGTTCTTGCTTACAACAAGAGGTTCAAAATCCTAAAGACCTAGTCCTGCTCTCAGATAAGGTTCCTCTGTGAACTCCACTACATTTATCACACATTGTACATTGATTGATACATTGAAGCAAATGATCAAAACATGACAGAGGTATATGCGGCAGATTATATATTTACCTTAGACTTGATACAATTGTATCCACTACTTAGCTGTAAACATGATATTTCCTATTCACTTACAGCAAACAGAAATATTAAAAATGGTAAGGAATTGAGACATAACCCTGCATCTAGAAGTGCTGGTATTTATGCCCATTACCCACAATGGGAAAACAACTATTTTAACTTATAACACATGTATAAAACAACTATTTTAGGAATGTTTGCCCTGGTTATGGGCAGCTCTATGTTCCCTTCATTATTTGCGCAGGCATAGCTGGTCGTCAATAGGGGCGGCTGTGCCAGGTACTACAGCTCCCATTCAGTCACGAAGGTCGGACCCCCACACTGATCACACATTGATAGGCCATCAATGTTTAAGTCCCCTTTGCTGTGTATTCAGATATTCATTTCTCACTGCTCTTTCACGCCTCCTGCCGTAGTTGTACTGTGTTGTCACAAAGTAATCCAGTACTCTGAATAGTCTCACTATAGAGGTATAGTTGCAAAAATTTTGGAATTAGATTCAATTAAATTCCCATGTAGGATATAATATAGGGACAAACAACCTTCGCTAAATTGCTAAAGGACAAACTGAAATATTGGTCAAAGGTTTGTAACTAATTATTGATCCTGGAGTGCAGCTTCTGCTTATTGATTTCTACAGTAAGACGAACACAACTTACAGGTCAATATTTTTCTTCTAAAACCACTATCCTAGATTTTTATCTCATTGTTTTTAAATAAAACAGAATTAATTAAATTGAGGATTTATAGCTTAAAAAATACCAATACTCTTTAAATATATAACACAAATGTTAACATATATCTAAGAAATCAACTTTTCTAGAATAAAACCAGTCACAGCACCAGTGCATTACTATAGAAGGTAAAAGAGTTACACTTGTACCTGGGCCAAAATGTTTGGGAACCAAAGGCCTTCTGCTACAGGCAGTGCTCTAGGACTGCGGAAATTACAGAGCTATTTCTTTAAGGAAGATGTGCACTTTGCTGCAAGTTTTGCAGTTTACAGCTCCAGTTCTACTGCTACTATTAACTATTTTTTTTTTTAATGGGACATATGTAAAAGGGTTTTTCAAATTGAACAACTCCTTTAAATATCCCCTTACTTTTTAGTGTAAATAAGTTCTAAAATTAAAGGGATTTTCTCACCATATATAACCCCTTTAGTAAGATGTCAACTAATTTACCCTGCTTGTTATAGGGAGGTTCCCCCTTTCTATAATGCCCTAATACGGTATGTGGACAGCGTGTCCTGATGGGTCAACCCCATTAAGTTGTTGTATGGATTGAGATATATTTTGCACCAGAGCCCAGAAGCTATGCCTGCACATAGAAAATGTAAGTGTAATGGTGGGGGGGGGTAGGGAAACGGACAAGTGAGCCCTAATCTACCCGCCACTCTGTCCCTGCCTACTTGCAACGACCCGCCCTAGACGACGGGGTACAACTGGGCGGCGGTCCCTGCGCTCAGTAAGTGCATGACAAACACGACAAACAAACAAGGAAATACAAGCAAGGGAAATGGGCAGTTGCTCGCGGAAACACTGTGAGCAACAGAGTAGTGAACGAGCCGAGTCAAGCCAGGAGAGTGCGAGGTACAAAGCGAAAAGCAGAAGAGTAGTCGGTAAGCCGGGGTCTGTATGGAGCAGGATCAAAAAGTAGCAGGAGCTGTAGCTGGGCCAGGAAACCTCAAGGAAAGAATTCACAAGCACAGATGGACAGGAAGAGCAGGCTTAAATAGACCGAGGGCGGGAGCTAGCTGAGTCTGGCCAGGTTGCGATAGGCTCTCCCACTCCTAAGCCTGCCAGCCTGAGTGGAGGAAGCTGGTGTCTGTCTCAGGGATGTACACTCAGGTGTTGACTGATTAATTCTGGGAGTTAACCCTGAAGCAGTGCCTGGCAGATCCTTTACAGTACCCCCCCTTTTATGAGGGGCCACCGGACCCTTTCTAAGTGGACCTGGCTTACTGGGGAAACGCAGGTGGAACCTCCTGACCGATACCCCAGCGTGAACATCCCGGGCGGGTACCCAAGTCCTCTCCTCGGGCCCGTATCCTCTCCAATGGACCAGGTACTGGAGGGAGCCTTGGACCATCTTGCTGTCCACGATCCTGGCCACCTCAAATTCCACCCCCTCAGGGGTGAGGACGGGAACAGGAGGTTTCCTCGAGGGGGCCAAGGACGGGGAGCAGCGTTTCAGGAGGGAGGCATGAAACACGTTGTGTATACGAAAAGACGGGGGTAACTCCAGCCGGAAAGAGACAGGACTGAGGACCTCAATGACCTTATACGGCCCAATAAACCGGGGAGCAAACTTTTTGGACGGAACCTTGAGACGCAAGTTCCTGGATGACAACCACACCAGATCCCCGACCACAAACAGGGGGTTAGCAGAACGTCTTCTATCGGCCTGAGCCTTCTGTATGCTCTGGGACGCCTCTAGGTTCTTCTGAACCTGGGCCCAGACTGTGCACAGATCCCGATGAACGACCTCCACCTCGGGATTGTTGGAACAACCAGGTGAAACGGAGGAGAACCGTGGATTAAACCCAAAATTACAGAAAAAGGGAGAGACCCCTGACGAGTTACTGACCCGGTTATTAAGGGAAAATTCGGCGAGGGGAATGAAAGAAACCCAATCAAATTGACAGTCAGAGACAAAACATCTTAAGTATTGTTCTAGAGATTGATTAGTCCTCTCCGTTTGGCCATTGGTTTCAGGATGGAAGGCAGAGGAGAAGGACAGATCAATCCCCAACTTATTACAGAAGGCTCTCCAAAACAATGAAACAAATTGTACCCCTCTGTCAGAAACAATATTGACGGGGACCCCATGGAGACGCAGGATGTGTTTGATAAACAAGGTAGCCAACGTCTTGGCGTTGGGTAGTTTCTTGAGGGGCACAAAGTGGCACATTTTACTGAAGCGGTCTACCACCACCCACACCACCGACTTGCCTTGGGATGGAGGCAAATCGGTGATAAAATCCATGGAGATATGTGTCCAAGGTCTCTGGGGAATGGGCAACGAACGCAGTAAGCCCGCTGGTCGGGACCTGGGAGTCTTGGACCTGGCACAAACCTCACAGGCGGCGACGTAGGCCTTAACGTCTTTAGCCAAACCAGGCCACCAATAATTTCTGGTAATGAGGTGTTTGGTACCCAGGATGCCTGGATGGCCAGATAGTGCGGAGTCGTGATTTTCCCTAAGTACCCTTAGCCGGAATTGCAGGGGAACAAACAGCTTGTTCTCAGGAAGGTTCCCAGGAGCTGAACCTTGATCAGCAGCAATTTCAGAGACTAAATCGGACTCGATAGAGGAAATGACTATACCTGGAGGCAAAATACAAACAGGATCTTCCTCCGAAGGAGGGCTGGCCATGAAGCTACGCGACAGTGCATCCGCCTTAATATTTTTAGACCCGGCCCTATAGGTAACCAAAAAATTGAATCTGGTAAAAAACAACGCCCATCGAGCTTGTCTCGGGTTTAGCCTCCGGGCAGATTCTAGGAAAACCAGATTCTTGTGGTCGGTAAGGACCGTTACCTGGTGCCTAGCCCCCTCCAGGAAGTGGCGCCACTCTTCAAATGCCCATTTAATGGCTAAAAGTTCGCGGTTGCCAATATCATAGTTACACTCCGTGGGCGAAAACTTCCTAGAAAAGTAAGCACAGGGGCGGAGATGGGTGAGGGAGCTGGTACCCTGGGACAAGACGGCCCCCACTCCCACCTCGGACGCGTCAACCTCCACAATAAATGGCTCCCTTTGGTTGGGCTGAACCAGCACGGGGGCCGAGATAAAGCACTTCTTGAGGGTCTCAAAAGCCTGGACGGCCTCAGGGGGCCAATGGAGGACATCAGCACCCTTGCGAGTGAGGTCCGTAAGAGGCTTAGCGACGACCGAGAAGTTAGCAATAAATCTCCTGTAATAGTTAGCGAACCCCAAAAAACACTGTAGCGCTTTCAGGGAGGCAGGTTGGACCCATTCAGCCACAGCCTGAACCTTGGCAGGGTCCATGCGGAATTCATGAGGAGTGAGGATTTGACCTAAAAATGGTATCTCCTGTACCCCAAATACACATTTTTCGATTTTGGCAAACAGTTTGTTTTCTCGAAGGACCTGGAGCACTTTCCTGACATGCTCTATGTGGGAGGACCAGTCCCTGGAAAACACCAATATGTCATCAAGGTACACTACAAGAAATATCCCCAGGTAATTTCTCAAAATCTCATTTATGAAGTTCTGGAAGACCGCAGGGGCATTGCACAACCCAAAGGGCATGACGAGGTATTCGAAATGGCCTTCGGGCGTGTTAAACGCAGTCTTCCACTCATCCCCCTCTTTGATGCGAATAAGGTTATACGCCCCCCGTAGATCCAATTTAGAGAACCATTGGGCCCCCTGAACCTGATTAAAGAGATCAGGAATCAAAGGAAGGGGATACTGGTTCCTTACCGTGACCTTATTCAGGCCACGGTAGTCAATGCATGGCCTAAGACCCCCATCCTTCTTCCCTACGAAGAAGAAGCCAGCACCTACCGGAGAAGAAGAGGGACGAATGTAACCCTTGGCCAGGGATTCCTGGATATACTCCCTCATGGCTTCACGTTCGGGACAAGAAAGGTTAAATATCCTACCCTTAGGAAGCTTAGCTCCTGGTACCAATTCGATAGCGCAATCGTATTCTCTATGAGGCGGTAATACTTCGGAGGCCTCTTTAGAGAAAACATCAGCGAAGTCCTGAACAAACTCGGGTAGCGTATTCACCTCCTTAGGGGGAGAAATAGAATTAACAGAAAAACATGACGTACAACATTCATTACCCCATTTGGTTAGCTCCCCAGTATTCCAGTCAAACGTGGGATTATGCAGCTGCAACCAGGGAAGACCTAGAACCAAATCGTACGATAATCCCTGCATCAATAGTACAGAGCATTGCTCCAAATGCATGGAGCCAACAAGGAGTTCAAAAACAGGGGTATGCTGTGTAAAATAACCATTAGCAAGAGGAGTGGAGTCGATACCCACTACCGGAACAGGTTTAGGCAAATCAATCAGAGGCATAGCGAGAGACATAGCAAATTCCACAGACATGATATTAGTAGAGGACCCTGAATCCACGAAGGCACTGCCGGTAGCAGACCTACCACCAAAAGAGACCTGAAAGGGAAGCAATATCTTAGTACGTTTCATATTTACGGGAAATACCTGTGCGCCCAAGTGACCTCCCCGATGATCACTTAGACGCGGGAGCTCTCTGGCAGCATTCTTACGCTTGGGACAGTTGTTTACTTGATGCTTGACATCCCCACAGTAGAAGCAGAGACCATTCTTCCTGCGGAATTCTCTACGTTGTTGAGGGGACACGGAGGCCCCGAGTTGCATAGGTATTTCTGAGTCTTTAGGGGAGAAACGAAGCAACGGGACTTCGGGAGGCATCATGGGGGAGTCGGAGGAAAAAACACATAAACGTTCACGTTGTCGTTCCCTGAGACGTCGGTCAAGTCGTACCACTAAAGCCATAACCTGGTCTAAGGAGTCAGAAGAGGGATAACTAACTAGCAGGTCTTTCAGGGCGTTCGACAGACCCAACCTAAACTGGCACCTTAAGGCAGGGTCATTCCACCGAGAAGCTACGCACCACTTCCGAAAGTCAGAGCAATACTCCTCAACAGGTCTCTTACCCTGACGTAAGGTCACCAGCTGACTCTCGGCAAAGGCAGTTCTGTCAGTCTCGTCATAAATAAGTCCGAGGGCAGAAAAGAAACAATCAACGGAGGAAAGTTCAGGGGCGCCAGGAGCCAAGGAGAAGGCCCACTCTTGGGGCCCTTCCTGGAGCCGGGACATAATTATACCCACCCGCTGGCTCTCAGAACCTGAGGAGTGAGGCTTTAAGCGAAAGTAAAGCTTACAACTCTCCCGAAAGGAGAGAAAAGCCCTCCGGTCACCTGAGAACCGGTCGGGCAACTTGAGGTGGGGTTCAAGGGGTGCGGTGAGGGGAACTACCAAGGTAGCATCAGGCTGGTTGACCCTCTGAGCCAGGGCCTGGAGCTGTAGGGAGAGACCCTGCATTTGCTGAGCCAGGGTTTCACGGGGTTCCATAATGGTGTCAGGGACCAGGGTAGACTAGGTATAAGGCTTGTGAATTTGTAATGGTGGGGGGGGGGTAGGGAAATGGACAAGTGAGCCCTAATCTACCCGCCACTCTGTCCCTGCCTACTTGCAACGACCCGCCCTAGACGACGGGGTACAACTGGGCGGCGGTCCCTGCGCTCAGTAAGTGCATGACAAACACGACAAACAAACAAGGAAATACAAGCAAGGGAAATGGGCAGTTGCTCGCGGAAACACTGTGAGCAACAGAGTAGTGAACGAGCCGAGTCAAGCCAGGAGAGTGCGAGGTACAAAGCGAAAAGCAGAAGAGTAGTCGGTAAGCCGGGGTCTGTATGGAGCAGGATCAAAAAGTAGCAGGAGCTGTAGCTGGGCCAGGAAACCTCAAGGAAAGAATTCACAAGCACAGATGGACAGGAAGAGCAGGCTTAAATAGACCGAGGGCGGGAGCTAGCTGAGTCTGGCCAGGTTGCGATAGGCTCTCCCACTCCTAAGCCTGCCAGCCTGAGTGGAGGAAGCTGGTGTCTGTCTCAGGGATGTACACTCAGGTGTTGACTGATTAATTCTGGGAGTTAACCCTGAAGCAGTGCCTGGCAGATCCTTTACAGTAAGTTAGAATAATAAGGGCACATAAAGAGCAGAAATCTTGAGCTTTCATGTTAAAGATACTTCCATTGGCAAGCATAAATAATAACTCATATATATATTAACTAATAAATAACTAATAAATAAAATAAATTTTTTAAAACTGCCATTTTGAGATTATGTTATGGTTTGGAATTAGACCCTATTCACACGAATGTGTTATCCATCCGTGTAATGGCCATTAAAATAACGGCCGTCACACGGAGCTATATAATTCAATGGGGCCGTTCACATGGCCGTTGTTTCAATGGACCGTGTGAAGGGTCCGTGAGAATATAGGATATGTCCTATTTTTTCACGCTTCATGCATCCCTCCATAAACTATAGTACATGGGGGATGCGTGATAACGCGGCCCACGCGCAGAGCACGGATTCACCTCGGACGTGAAAAACGACAGTTTTTCACGTCTGAGATACACAACGCTCTTGTGAATCAGGCCTTATTCTCTCCAAGTTTGGCCTAGTGGGATACAATAAACAAGCTGTAATGACTTTATATACCAGTCCAAACACTAAAGTTCTGGTGTTAGAAATTTTGTCCTCGAAATTCAGCCTTAGTAATGGAACCCGACAGGGGTGCCCCCATCGCTAAAACATCTTCGTGATTGGACTGTGAGGGGAATCTATTCTAACAAATCCAAAGATCCGAGGTATAGAAGTGCGCTCTGAGTTTAATTCTATAGGTCTTTATGCGGACGACGTGATCATTACCAGTAGAGATCCTAATGTGTGCTTACCAGCTATTATAGAATGACTACATGCATTCTCTAGCGTATCATACAACAGACTTATTGCTCTCAAGTCTTTAATTCTACCTATTTATGTTTCTCTTGCAGTGAAATAATCCCCCTCCAGGTAATACCCCTTTATGTGGGCAGAGAAGGGAATTCTGTACTTGGGAATATTACTTTGCTTGCCATTAAGTTTGTTGATTGAGAAAAATATGTCCTTGATAACAAGGATACAATGCTTGAAAATGCAATTCTTGCCAAAGATTCTATATTTATTAAAATTGAATAACAAATAATAGGTTTCAAGCTTTAAAGATAGTTTATTTGGGTGCGGAAGCATCCTAGGGTGGCCCTAGGGTGTTGCTCATTTAGAGATGGAGGGATGTTGTGTCTAACATCTCTTTATACCACAAAGCAGCGATCTTAGACTCATTGAAGGAATGGTGGAATCCTAAATCTGATCATAGATGGGTACAAATAGAAAGATAATTCTATCATATATCTGATGGAAGCCTAGTATTTTATACCCTCCTGTTTCTCCTCTTCCCTCCCTACAATGTCATAATCACTTGGAAATGTATCCTTACATATGGTTTCTATTAGGAGCTTAGAGTGTTTGATCCAAAATATCAGCCTATCTGGTTGGGAAGATAAAGGTCTTAACTTATTAGACTCACTCTTTAGGAGCAAAACTGTTGCCATTTGACCATTTTCTGCATTCTGGCACACTTTTGATATTGACCTTTTATTAATATCTTCAGATCAGAAATGTATTAGGTACTTATTCTATGACATTTGGGAAATCACCCTTCATGCCTTTAGAAAATTGGGAAAGAGAAACTTTGCAAGAGGCATTTCAATAGCCCACAATTAATTTGAAACAAAGCCGAATTCAACAAAACTGACATTTATGTTAAAATGGGCATCAGAGTTGCAGACCTTGCTGTGGTCTACATGTAGCTCCTCATGTATAGATCATATAGAGCAGGTTAATAAGATTCAGATCCATTGGTACTTGACTCCAAATAGATTGTTGCATTGTATTCCAGGTTACTCCTTATTATGCAAAAAAAAAAAAAAATGCTTTGAGGTTGGATCTCTTAGTTATTCCGGGTAATTCTGCACTAAGGTTCATTCCTTTTAGTTTGAGGTGATTACAGTATTTTCCTTGTTAGGTAGTTTTTCTATTCCTCCTTACCCAGCTCCCTACCTTTGCTTAAAATAGTTGTCCCAGATTTTACAATTATCATCTATCCGGGGGATAGGTGATAATTGTCTGATCGCTGGAGTCCCACTGCTGGGACCTTCAGCGATCACTAGAATGGGGGTACTGAGCCTTACGTTCCTCCTCACCTCACCACCCGCAGTAAGGAGGAGCTTGAATGGGGCAGTGGTCAATGTCCTCTTCACTGCGGTCATAGAGTAGGAGAAACAGCCCTCTCTCAGTCGTGGGCCCCCCAGCAATCAGACAATTATCGCCTATCCTGTGGATAGGTGATAATTGTTGATTCTGGAAATACTTCTTTAAAGTAGGCCTTTCAGATTTTCCATATAACCTGAGTTGGCCTATCATATTCTCACTTCTGCCAGACAATGTGTTCCCTCTAAGTGCAAGAATCTTGACACTCCCACTCTTTCGGAATTGGGCAACAAAATGAATTCTCATATGCAATCATTATAGCTCAGAATAGGGAGCATT
This sequence comes from Rhinoderma darwinii, assembly GCF_050947455.1. Taxonomy (NCBI): domain Eukaryota; kingdom Metazoa; phylum Chordata; class Amphibia; order Anura; family Rhinodermatidae; genus Rhinoderma; species Rhinoderma darwinii. The sequence goes on from NC_134690.1 coordinate 317,963,126, forward strand.
TGACATTATTGCAGAAAAGATGGTCAAGATTTGGTCATCCAGCCTTCCTTATACTGGTTAGTTCGAAATAGTGTGAAAATGTTATCATTCCCCCTTCCCCTGACTCACCTCCCCCTCTTTTCCCTCCCTACCTTCATCTTTCTAACTTTACTTCCTTTTTCCACCACACTCTATCTCACTTGCTTGTACAGGGATGGACATGACGAACATTGGGGAAAATAAATTAAGACTGGCACTTCAAATGCCAGTCTTGAACTAATTTACAGTGAATAATACGCTACATATGTTAATATGGTGCACACCTCTTAATATATTTGACGCATCTTTGGCTGTCTGTGTGACAAAAATATAAATCTACGCCTATGAGCAGGTGTACATTTGCGCCATTATGATAAATTTGTCATTCCGGCGAATGTCCCGCCCCCTTCAACTAAACCAGCCTCCTTCTCTCACCACCTTCTGAAAGTGGCAAGAAGAGTAAAAAGTCACAAACATCAGAGAAACTATACCGTATGCCAAAATTTGCGACTTTTATAAGCCAGAAAACTAGTGTTAACCTTTTGCTACGTACTGCCCCTTATTCTTCAGTGCGTCAGTTATGTAACATTGTTGGGTAATATTACTGTACTTTCTTATTGCTGACCTGTGCATCAGTCCCTGTATGAAAAAAATTATTCCTGTTACTTGATTTTGTAACTGCTGCTTTTATTTGAAGTATGAATTAAAACATATTGTTTTTAAAAAAAAAAAAAATAATCTATTTGCTTGATTCAAATTTTGGCAATTTCTAAATACATTTATGATCCACCTGCCATTTGAATACATTGGTTGGGTTAATTTGACATGTTTAAGATTCACTTTGGTAAGTCGAAACCAATAAATTGATTTTATTATTTATGGAATGGTATATCAGCAAAATAAGCAAATCTGGGACGTGGGCAGATCAATTAACTCATCTGAATATGTTGGAAAGGGTCATATACCAGTGCAGCAATCTAACCCAGAAGACATGGATGCTGAATCTAGTCTTACGCTTGTCATTAAGAGCTTAGTTCATTTCATGGTCTAACAGTTGTATGTCATAGAAAAATTATGACTGTTATCCTGAGCCTTTTATGTACTCCATCACACTTCATTTGGCAGGCACAAACAGCGATGCTTGAATGAAGCCCCAACTACTGTGCAAAATATCTGAAAACAGGTCATGTCAATTTGAAAATCTCATCCCTAAAATGTCAATCCCCATAAGACCTACAATTGTGTTTAGTATATGTTAAAATAAAGTTATATCATCATTGCAATTGTTCTTTCAGCCTTTATTCAGTAAATAAGCCTCGCTGCAGATCATACAGTGACTAAAATACTGATTAGAAGCAGAATAAACATTTACATTAAGTGACTCACAGGTGACGTCTCCATCCGGTCCAGACCTCTATGATGACTTCTCCCAGCCATGGCCCATTTCTGCAGTTTTCCACTAAGATGTCTTCAGCTTCTCACTTTCCAAACATTTCTACACCTATAAACGAAGATAAAATTCTCTTGTTGCCACACACAACACCCATAAATATAATGGTGCCATACACTGCACCTTTCATTTTATAGAACTATACACCGTGTCCCTGATTATAATAGCACCATACACTTTGTCCCACACACACACACACACACACACACACACACAGTGCCCCCTGTAGATAGTGCCCCGTGTATATAGTGCCCCACATAGAGCCCCCTGTAGACAGTGCCCCACATACATAGTGCCCCCTATAGAGCCTCCTGTAGATATTGCCCCCCATAGAGCCCTTGTAAAAAGTGCCCTACATAGATACCCTGTAGATAGTAGCCCCTGTAGACAGTGCGCCACATAGAGCCCCTTGTAGATAGTGCCCCACATATAGCTCCTGTAGATAGTACCCCTCATATGGCCACCCCTGTAGATAATGCTCCACATATAGCCTCCACATATAGCCCCCCTGTAGATAGTGCTCCACATATAGCCCCCACCAGCTGTAGATAGTGCTCCACATATAGCCCCACATACGGCCCGCCTGTAGATAATGCTCCACATATAGCCCCCACATACAGCCCCCTGTAGGTAGTGCTCCACATATAGCCCCTCACACTTTTAACAGAAAAAAAAAACTTTACATACTCACCTAAACCCGTTGTAATGTCCGTGGCTGCGGGCCGACAGCTCAAATCCTCCCCTGACAGCCGCAGCCACGAGTCAGCAAGCGCTGGCCCCAGCCTCCTCCTCAGGAGACGCCAGTGCTCGCTTCCACTCACCTCAGCTATATCCCGTAGGGCGCGTGCGCACGCTCGTGCCCGCTCTTAAAGGGGCTGCGCGTGTACCGGACTTTTAATTAACTTTGACCCGTGGGTACCCTGGACTATAAGAGGGGTCCAGCCCCCTGCTTCTATGCCTGAGCGTTGTTGATGTTTTCTAAGTTTGTCTATGTGATGGCCTCCTAGTGTGTTTCCTGTTCCTGTTTTCCATACTATCCTGGTCGAGTACTGTGCTGAGCCAAAGTCGTGTCGTGCTGTATCCACGGCTGAGCTGCTTCACCTCGCCTGACGTTTACCAGCTGCCTAGTCCCAGTCAAGCCTGCCTTGCTGCTGTCCGAGCTGCCACAGGTACCCGTATGAACTATAGACATTTACCTGCGCCCTGTTGGCCAGCTGCCTTACCGCCAAGACGGTACGGCTCAGTGGGTCCACAGACCCTTCGTGACAACCGTTCCCATGCCGTACCCTTGCAATGCAGGCCTGCTCTGTTCTGAGCAGGTCTGCCGGGGCTGAATGAAGGCGCGTAGTTGAAAGGCGCTGATTGTCAGGCTGCCTTGCCCTGTCATTCAACGATGCAATCGCCGCTCCCGGTCACCCGTTAACTCAATCAGCGCTCCTGCTCCTTCATTCTGAGGATTGATGGGAGTCTAGGCAGTCAGACTCCCATGAGGAGTAAATAGTGGCGTATCCTTGCTATATGCCATCACTTAGTATTGTTGGGAGAACCCCTTTAATGTGGATGGCCAGCTCTCTATGATAAGGTTGACAGTAAAGATTGCCCTATGGACCATTATGTCTAACTATGCAATATGATCAGAAATCACAGCAGATTCCCACTGATCTTACATTTAATATAATTTTATGTTTTCCGCTACAAGCTCATACTGTCAGTGCAAAATTTTGCACATTTTAGGGAATATTGAATTTTTAAGCTAATAATTCAAATAAAAATAGAAACAAAAATATATGAATACATAAAAGGTCTTATTTATAAATAAAATGTTTATAAATAAGTAGCAAATGTTATTTTATTTATAATATAGATTCCATACTCCCTGTGTGATAGGCTCATAAATAGTTAATAACCTAATGGTAGCTTTAAAAAGAATAAATAAAAGTGTTACTAAGTGCAGTCCGTATTCCAAAATATATATTGCCACCACAAAGTACTGCCCTTCAAATGAATGAGTATTTTTTGACAAGTTTTTATAGCCTCCAATGCTTTCAGGAAAATGAATTCAGCCTCTTCCTGACCTAAGCAGCAGGGGACATTTTCACTGGATGACTTTAAAGCTCTTATTTGGGCTGTGACATATTCAGACTGACATTAAAAACTGTTCTGTTGGCCATTTCTGCATACATAAACTATTTCCAACATTATGTTCATGTTTTCCTTATGTTCCATTGGGCAGAACAAATATTAAGGGATATCTTGTCTCACAGCTATATAGCGTACATTATATTATAGTATCCAAATAAAAGTTGTTTTTTTTCACCAAAGACAATGATGGCACGTGAGTAGGATTTGCAATCCATGTGCAATCGATAAGTGTCCAACCACTAGAACATAGTGGCATCGACGTTAGGAATGTGTCATGCCCCTTCAGATCGTGTGGGCTTTTTTCAGAGGCCACATGGTCAACCATCGATTATAATGGGTCACCATATGTCCTCTGATAAAAGCAGGCAGAAGTCAAAGTGACACAGTGCTTTTTTAGCACCGCTGGTACTTCATTCTAGCGAACAGTGGGGTGACAGGAGTCGGACCCCCGCTGATCGGACCTTGATGGTATATCCCAGCCATATGCCATCAATGACTTTAGTATGATAACCTCTTTAATCAACCATTATTTATATAGCACCCACATATTTCACAGAGGTGTCCAAAAATTGTATTCACTTTATATTAATCCCCATTTAGTCCCAAATTAATCCCTAAAAAGAAACAAGTATGATGGTGCTGTCAGAAAGAACACGTATAAGTCAATGGTGGTGGCTTGGTACCAAGTTTTTTTAGAGGTTGTACAGGATTAGAAAAACATGGCTTCTTTGTCCCAGAAACAGCACCACACCTGTCCATGGGTTGTGTTCGGTATTGCAGCTTAGCTCCTTTGAAGTGAATAAGGGTTGAGCTGCAATATCACACACAACCTGAAGACAGGTGTGACACTTTTTTTTAAAAGAAAGCAGACATGTTTTTCTACACTTGTACAACCTCTTTAAAGGGAATGTGTTGCCAGCAAAAAATGTTTTTTTTTTTAGTTAAACAATTAGTGTGTAGGTGATTAAACATTGTTCTAATTTTATTTATTTTTTTCACGAGTCAGGAAATATTATAAATTGGATTCAATTTATAATATTTCCCAGCACTGGTTACTAGATGGAGCCATTCCCAAAATTGCAGCATTGCATGTGGTAAAGCAACCACATTGCTTTATGCTGCAAAATTGGGTAAAAATCCCTCGCTCTAGTGAGCTCTCAGAATCCCCCCCTCCTTTATCCTGGCTAGTGCCGGGAGAAACGAGGGGTTTGAACGGTCTAACCTCCTACACTGTGTGTCGCCATTTTTTGAGCTAACACACAGTGTAGAAGGTTAACATACAGTAGTAAACACACTGAAACACGAACATACATAGAAATAACTTACCTGCTCCAGTCGCCGCCGCTCCCTCCGGTCCATCCGCTCCATCTGCTGCCGCTGCTCCATGTGCACAAGTCCGGAAGCCGCGACCGGAAGTAGGAATCTTACTGTCCGGCCGCGACTTCCGGTCCACAGGAAAATGGCGCCGGACGGCGCGCATTTCAAATTGAACTGTGTGGGAGCGGCGCATGCGCCGTTCCCACACAGCAGCGTACACGATAGTGGATGGAACGGGCCCCGTTCGCAGTCCCTATGGGACTGGAGCTGCCGTATTCCATGTCTTTATGTGTCGTTAATTGACACATACAGAAATGGAAAAAAAAATGGCAGCCCCCATAGGGAAGAAAAAGTGTAAAAATAAAAAAAAAGTAACACACAAACACACAAATTAATACAAACGTTTTTAATAAAGCACTAACATCTTTAACATATTAAAAATTTTTTTTGGGTGACACTGTTCCTTTAACCCCTTGGTAACATGTGACATAACTGTACGCCACAGCCACCAAGGTTTTGGTCTGTATGTTAGAGCCGACACCTCACTGCAAAGACCGGGATCGGAGGTAACGCCAATCCCGGCCGTTTAACCACTTAGATGCCATGGGTCAATAGCGACTGTGGCATCTAAATAAGAGGGGGAGGCCACTAGATCAGCCAATTGCCACCCCTGTGACAAGATTTCTATGTGCCAATGGTTGTCTCTGAAGCCTGGGGGCCTAATGAAGGCACCTTGGTCTGCCATCTTTTAAGCCCTGTTTAGGTATTGCAGTCTATTGTATTAGTATTGTAAAAAAAATTAATAACGTACAAAAAATTTAAAGTAAATAAAAAACCTTTTACCATTTTTCCCCTAAAGTAATGTAAAAAAAAACAAAAAACAGGTAATTTTTGCTTATTCCAACTCTTTCCATTTTGTCTGAGAGCATATTAAAACAGATTATCTCATAGTGGGGATGACATTTCTATTCCTGTATTAAGTAACAGGAAAATTAGGGTCAAATGAGTAATTCATTAGAAGAAAAACAAGAATATATGAAAGAATCGGGAAAAAAAAAATCTGTATTAAACAGTAAATAGATATCTGCAAAGTCCCTGTCTTGCACATATTCAGCTCGAGACTGTTAATAATCAGTGCATTTGACATCCCTCGAAATGACAGCTCTAAACTGGGGCAGGATCGGAGAATGAAAGACAACTATACACAGCGAGGATGTTAGCTGATATAGCTGCTAGTTATTCTTTACTAGATAATAAATATAAAAGCGTACGTGAGGTGCAATGATCTTTTATTTAGGGAATAAGTCATCCCTGTTAATCTTATTACATTATACATGTAACAAATTATAGATAGTGAAGCAGATTTATTATTAGACCAGGGAGGCAGAAGATGCGCCAAATTTATGACAGGTGCATGCTGTATTATAAATTCGGCGTATTTTGCTAGACTTGTTAGACAAGCAAAAGTTTTAGTTGATCAAGTTTGTATATTTATATATATAAATACACTACCGTTCAAAAGTTTAGGGTCACTTAGAAATTTCCTTATTTTTGCAAGAAAAGCAGTTTTTTTCTGCAGCAGCATCAGCGTTTGCAGGTAAGTCGATGTAGCTACTTACCTGCAAACGCTGATGCTGCTGCAGAATCATCTGTAGCCTCTGGTGCCGGTGTCCTCGCTCGTCTGACACGATGCAGGACCTGTGAGTGACGTCACAGCGTGATCTCTCGAGAACACGGCTGTGTCTGCACTGCCAGAAGCTGGGCGTTCTGAAGAGAAGTGGATGATACTTCTCTTCAGAGCGCCCAGCTAGTAAAAGTATTAAAAACGCCCCGATGTACGCACATAATACACGCCCACTTGGACTTTTACTTTTAAACACACCCACTTGGACTTTTGCAAGCCTCATTTGCATAACTACAAAAATGGTCATAACTTGGCCAAAAATGCTCGTTTTTAAAAAATAAAAACGTTACTGTAATCTACATTGCAGCGCCTATCTGCTGCAATAGCAGATAGGGGTTGCAAAATCTGGTGACAGAGCCTCTTTAATCAGAAATACACTCTATACATTGTTAATGTGCTAAATGACTATTCTAGCTACAAACGTCTGGTTTTTAATGCAATATCTACATAGGTGTATAGAGGCCCATTTCCAGCAACCATCACTCCAGTGTTCTAATGGTACATTGTGTTTGCTAAGTGTGTTAGAAGGCTAATGGATGATTAGAAAACACTTGAAAACCCTTGTGCAATTATGTTAGCACCGCTGTAAACAGTTTTGCTGTTTAGAGGAGCTATAAAACTGACCTTCCTTTGAGTTAGATGAGAATCTGCAACATTACATTTGTGGGTTCAATTAAACTCTCAAAATGGCTAGAAAAAGAGAGCTTTCATGTGAAACTCGACAGTCTATTCTTGTTCTTAGAAATGAAGGCTATTCTATGCGAGAAATTGCCAAGAAACTGAAGATTTCCTACAACGGTGTGCACTACTCCATTCAGAGGACAGCACAAACAGGCTCTAACCAGAGTAGAAAGAGAAGTGGGAGGCCCCGCTGCACAACTGAGCAACAAGACAAGTACATTAGAGTCTCTAGTTTGAGAAATAGATGCCTCACAGGTCCTCAACTGGCAGCTTCATTAAATAGTACCCGCAAAACGCCAGTGTCAACGTCTACAGTGAAGAGGCGATGCTGGCCTTCAGGGCAGAGTGGCAAAGAAAAAGCCATATCTGAGACTGGCTAATAAAAGGAAAAGATTAATATGGGCAAAAGCACACAGACATTGGACAGAGGAAGATTGGAAAAAAGTGTTATGGACAGACGAATCGAAGTTTGAGGTGTTTGGATCACACAGAAGAACATTTGCCTAACGCCATCTGTCAAGCATGGTGGAGGTAATGTGATGGTCTGGGGTTGCTTTGGTGCTGGTAAAGTGGGAGATTTGTACAAGGTAAAAGGGATTTTGAATAAGGAAGGCTATCACTCCATTTTGCAACGCCATGCCATACCCTGTGGACAGCGCTTGATTGGAGCCAATTTCATCCTACAACAGGACAATGACCCAAAGCACACCTCCAAATGTTGCAAGAACTATTTAGGGAAGAAGCAGGCAGCTGGTATTCTATCTGTAAAGGAGTGGCCAGCGCAGTCACCAGATCTCAACCCCATAGAGCTGTTGTGGGAGCAGCTTGACCGTATGGTACGCAAGAAGTGCCCATCAAGCCAATCCAACTTGTGGGAGGGCCTTCTGGAAGCATGGGGTGAAATTTCTCCCGATTACCTCAGCAAATTAACAGCTAGAATGCCAAAGGTCTGCAATGCTGTAATTGCTGCAAATGGAGCATTCTTTGACGAAAGCAAAGTTTGAAGTAGAAAATTATTATTTGAAATAAAAATCATTATTTCTAACCTTGTCAATGTCTTGACTATATTTTCTAGTCATTTTGCAACTCATTTGATAAATATAAGTGTGAGTTTTCATGGAAAACACAAAATTGTCTGGGTGACCCCAAACTTTTGAACGGTAGTGTGTATATATATATTTTTATATATATTGTGAGGGTTTAGCATCAGGAGAGGTTGGTACAGCGGTTTCTTTGTAGCCAGAGACAGGGACACCGTGCATTAAAAGTCATAACAGGGCTTTGCCTGTGTTTTTATTCTTGTCAAAGAAACAGCCTCTTGTACAACAAGGCAAAATACAAAATAAATCCTGCTCGTCTGAGCACTAACTAAACAAGATTATCTAACTATACCAAGTGCCTTCCTACCAGGCACTGGACACAAAGTAACACAGGTCTTTACTCACATAGCATACAGGCTACTCCAGCCTTAGTAGTCTCCAGTCTGAGTCAGGGGTGAGACTCCCACACACTGTGTCTGCACCTTTTTATACACAGGCTACAGGTGCAGCTAATTGAGCAGCAGCCTTGTCCTACAAACAGAGATGGACTAGGGATTGGGGAACCCGCCCTGCTCTTCTCCAATCCAACTCCAGGCCCTTTTTTCCGGCTTTTCCTTAAGCCGAGATTGGAAAACTAGAGCTTTCTATTGCTAGAAATACGCATTCCCTGGAGCCTAGGATACATATGACAGGATTCTAGGGGAAATATACCTTCCCTCAATGACTTTACCTGTCACTGTCTCACAATATATATATATATGTTGCTCCCATATATTGTTTTCATATATAAAGAAAGGAGATTGCAACATGTTAGTAAGCGACTAATCCTACTCAACGTTTCTGCCTGTCCCAGGCCTTTGTCACCGTCGTTGCTGTAGATAATGAGTAGCGCTACTCATTATCTACAGTCGACAGTGACAAAGGCCTGGGACAGGCAGAAATGTAGAGAAGGATTAGTTGCTTACTAACATGTTGTAATCTCAAAGAACAGAGGAAGTAATCCAGCGCTGAGTTCAGTTGTAAGTTAAAAAGGAAGCGTTGTTCCCATCTTTATTGGAGTAATACAATTAAAAATCGTAGGGAGACGCAGTCCCAGAAAAATTGTCACTTCTTTGCCATGATTAAGAGCACAGGAGCTGCTCGAAACGCGTAGGCCAGGGCAGACCGCCTACTCACAATTTTTCTGGGACTGCGTCTCCCTACGATTTTTAATTGTATTACTCCAATAAAGATGGGAACAACGCTTCCTTTTTAACTTACAACTGAACTCAGCGCTGGATTACTTCCTCTGTTCTTTCCATTATATACCGCCAGCCGTAGCGGGAATCCGAGCGGAGAGTCAGGAGACGCACTTAACTGGTGAGCTGGAGGTTTCCTCCCTTTATTTTTTCTTTTCA